>NC_072405.2:144168409-144471439 GCF_028858775.2 Pan troglodytes
CTAATCTTAAAACTGGTTTTGCACTGCGCGTGACAGTAGATTGAGACTATGTCACTGTCCATATCAGTGAAGGGAACAGGTAGAGATTATGGGGGAGCTTTTCACCTCCACTATCTCCATGTCTCTCTCTGGCATGGCCACTGGTGCTGATGACGTATCGGCACCTGCTGATTTGCCACACATCGACTCCCCAAAGTGTTCCCAGAACAGAGTAACCAGGTTGGGAGGGGACTTCATATCTGGTCTTCTGAGGAGCTGGGTACTTAGGGGAAGAGGTGGCTTGGGGCAGTTGAGCATGGTTTGAGCATGGACTTCCAAGGACAGGGTCAGAAGGAAGTATGGAGACTCTAGGGAGAGGGACTGGGGTGCCCTGTGAAGGTGGGACCTTTTTGCAAGCCATCACTGCCTTCAGAGGCTGAGTGCCCAGGGAGGGAGTCAGTGTGGGGAGAGCAGAAGCCGTGAAGAGGCATTTCCAGGCAGGCTGTGCTGAGCCTAAATGCGTATTTCCTGCCTCTTTTGTGATGGTTATCTATCTACTGATTGTTAATATTAGCTGATTGTACAAAGAAGTCATTAGGTGTCAAGAGCTGTTCTAAGTGCTCTCTATATAAAAAACTCATGCAAGCCACACAAGAACCCAGGAGGTAGGATTTATCATTATCATCCTGCTTTACAATTGAGGAAATGGAAGCCTGGAGAGATTAATTGCCCAAGATTGCCAATTCAGGTTTGACCTCATGTGTCGGGCTCAAGAGCTCCCCATTCACCACAGATCCTTGTGGATTTTTGCAGGGCAGCCACGTGCCCAGCATGCTGGCTGACACAGGTCAGGGACTGGGTGGACTCGCCATTACCTGTAATTGTTCTCTTATAGCACAAACTATGAAGCAGGGATTGACAAGACGTAAGGCTGCAGAGACAGAGGACATGCATGATACTCTGGGCCATCTACATCCTGCCTGAAACCTTATGATCTAGTCTATAGGTTGGGATTTTCTAAAACACTGGTTCTGAAGGACAGGATCAAATATGTTTTTAAAATATTAGGGTTAAAAAAATTAAATAGGTTCCTGCTATGCAGGTTCAGTCAACACTTGAGGCTGGGGTGAGAATATAGCCTACAACATTCCCTTCCAGTATTCTAGGCTCTTGGCAGCACTGATGAGAGAACAACTCCTCCAGGCATCAGAAGTTATCTTGAGGTCTGACATGGGGGCAGTGATATGAGGGGCTAGCATTTTAGAAAGATCATTCTGGTTTCAGAGTAGAAAAAGGATAGTGTGGGAGGCTGGGTGGAGGTGGAGGGACGTTGCTCGGAAGACCCATTGGGAGGCACATCCACCAATTCTGGGTGAAAAATGCTTAGGTAAATAGAAGATAATCCGTATATGCTACAATGATGTATGAGGAGCATTTGTGGATGGGAAGGATTGCAACATGTGTTAATTTTCAAATGTAATTGTACGTGTTGTGGAAAGGAAACAGCCCAATTAGAGCATACTAAGGTGAAGATAATTATATTTTGGACCTTTCATTTTCCTAGAAACAGAGCACATGGATTATGGCCTCTTTCCCCGATATGAACATTGTCAGAAAGTAAAAACGAAAAAGCTATTCCTTGTGGTTGACTTACAGGCATTTTCTCTAGTCCTTCTTCAGGTTGATAAGAAACTAAGAACCTGACCCCTTGACTGCATTCTTTAGAAATAGAGGAAAGATTGTATCCCTTGATGATGTCTGTCAGCTTGAGAGAGCTATGAATCACAGCAAAATGGCATTTTATATTTAGTTATTCATTTCCCATTCAAATCCAGGTGACAAATCTTGTGCAAAACAGCTCCGTATGACTCACATCAACTTTTAAAGATGTTGGTAACGAAGTCTGACGAATCGTTATTGACCCAGCTTTGAGAGTGTACACAGTTTATCTCAGCTATTAATAAGATATGCAATCTTCATCTGGTTCAGAACATAATTATTATTATTTTCTCCCTCGTCATGACTCTCATGACAAGAGGGAAGATGTTTCCTGACTTAACAGAGCGTCTGTGAGCTATGTCAAAAGAAATGCTTCTGGATTTTACCACATCTAGAAGTCTTGGAATGGATTCTAGATATAAGACAAAAGTGAGGAACACATAAAAATGGGCATGTTACAATAATAATAATTTTATTATTAATAGATCAATAATTTATTAACGTTAAAATTTATATAATAAAAAGTGCAAAAGGTTGAAGAGATGCTAAACATACAGGTGGTTCAGAATCACCCCATTGTTGTTTCTTGTGGCTCAAGCCTGGGTTTTTTCCTATCATCCCCTCTGATTGGTTGTGCCAAATCTGACCTTTGTTATTTAATTAGTTAACTCATTTTTTGAATGGATAGGTATTCAGAAAACATATTAGGTGCTGGAATATGAAGCTGGATAAGGCCTGGTTACCAGCTAAGAAGGTGCTCACAGCCCCAGGGAGAAGTCCATGATACTCACAATTCACCTTGATTCTGCATAGATTTAGGTAGGCATATGCGACCACAGAGAAGAGACTGAGCAATTTTGTGTGTGTGTAGATTCCCCTCAGATTTCAGAGAGGAACAGACATTTGATTTGCAGTACAGCACAGTAATTAAATCACAGAATTGGGAGTTAGTGGCTTGGGCTTGAGTCTTAGGTTAGAAACTTTGGACATGGTGTTTACCTTTCTAGCTCTCACCTTTTTCTTTTGTAAAATGGGACTCATCATCTTTGCAGTAAAGCGAGGCTTAAATGAGCCTATATGAACAGGCTCACAAGAACACATGAAAAGCATTTAGTAGTGTGTTTGGAGAGTCATACTGAAGACCTGCTTTCTGAATGAGTAAATGAATACTCACTCTGGGTCAGGCATTTGGCAGACTTAGAAACCCCCTGCCAAGCATGAGCTGGAGGGGTTGGACGGACTTGAATCTAGACCATGAGACCTCCACACTGGCAGCAACAGCTGTCTCTCTGGTGTCCATATGCATAAGTATCTTGCTGCAATATGAGAGATGGCTTCTTCAGCTATTTTCTCTTCTGTCCTTGCCTGCTCCCCGCCTCACCTTGTTTGTGTCACTATCAGTCTGATCCTTACATGCATTCAGTGGCACATAAAAGACAACGCAAGTAATGAGAGTTTCACCACCAATGGATTTTTTTTTTAATCTCACGTTAAACTGTTGTGTTGGAAATCATTAAAAACCAGTGCCTACCATGCCATCTCCATGTTTGATGTTGTGACTCATCCTCACGGTCACATGAAAGCTGCTGCATCTCCAGGCCTGCTATCTACATTCTAAACAAGAACAAGAGAGAAAGGCACAGGAGCAAAATGAATGGATGCTGGGCTGAAGTGCATGCTAGCTGGGTCTCTCTTAAAGTGTTCTACCCAGGGACTTCTGATATTCCACAGGGCAGACTGGGCCATATGATCACTACTATCTATAAAGAAGTCTGAAAAGGAAGGCAAGGAGACAAGGAGTTGTGTGGTTTGGGGGTTGCCCTAACATGGTGTGTGTAACACCTGCCACCCTTCAAGTCCTAATTTAACTATCACTGGCCCCATGAATCCTCTCTTGACAATTGGCATCATGCCTGTTACTCTTGCCCCATGAAAGGCCACAGCATTTGCCCTGCATACCACATTGTCAAGCCTTAAACACCGACATTGATGACAACACTGGTGAGCACATCACTTCACAGTTAACAATGCACTTTCTACCATGACCCCATAACTTCCTATTCAACTCTAACAACCGTTCAGTGAGCCATACAGCTTTTCTGAGGTTCCAAGAAGGAAATTCCCCAATCTCACACAGAAGGATGGTGAGAGAAGTACTAGATTTAGTGCTGGAAGTAAAAACTTTTAGTCCTAGCTTAGGCGTATTTTGGAATCAGGTGGAATCAAATTCCAATGTTGGTTTGGCCACTTATTAGCTATGCTAATCTGGTGTCTTAGTCTGTTTTGTGAGGCTATAACAGAATGCCACCGACCGGGTAATTTATAAGGTGCAGAAATGTCTTTCCTTATATTTCTGGAAGCTAGAAAGTGCAAGATTGCAGGACCAGCCTCTTGCAAGGTCCCTTCTTTCTGTGTCACCCCATTGTGGAAGGCAGAAGGGCAAGAGAGAGAGAAAGGGAACTGAACTCACTTTTATAATGAATCAACTCTCATAATAAAGGCATTAATTCATTCATAAGAGAAGTTAGACAAGAGATTTCAGCCTTGATTTTTTGAACAAGTGAGCAGAAACAAAAATAGCATGGTACAGAAGGAAATAAAATAAGGTCAAAAAGCACAGATACTAAGGACTGTGTGATGGAGCTTCATCTGGTTGCTTATGAAGGACTGAAATTCTAAGATACAAGTGTTTTGCTCAGCTCACCTGAAATGCCATGCAGAAGATAGGATCCAAGTCTCAGAATACCCAGGGCAAGTGTCTTTCCAACACACTCTTCATAAATAAACCAAATAAGCAGCTAATATCCAGAGTATATCTCTTCAGCTTTGTTCAAGAGGAATGATGTAGCCACTTGTTCAGATTTTGTAGCTGGGACCTCAGAATGAGATGAACGGTAAATGCCATTGCTAAAGCCCCATTCAATGCCCAGATGCTGTTTCTGTGGAACAATTTATTGTTCTTGTTGTTGCTTCCCTTTCTTTTTCTAAAAGTCATTTACTCCTTCATTCATTCTGCTATAGATATTTATTATTTATTAAGCACCTACTGTGCACCAAGCATGCTGCCTCCATCTGGCTCTTTCCTCTCCCCACTCACAGTGTGGCACTGTGGATGCCACACTGAATGAGAGGAGCTGCTTCATGAAGCTTTGAGTCTTGTGCAGAAAGAAACTCATCAGGTAACAAATAAACATGTCATAACAAACAGAAGAGAAACATGAGGGAGGAAGCCCACCTTCTGGCACGAGGAAGAAACCAGGGGTGATCCACATGGTTAAAGAGGTCAGGAAAGACCCTACTGATCAGGAGACATTGGGCAGACAGACTGCAGGGCCAGGACAGGAGCTGGGATGAGTGCTTAGGAACCCAGGTAATCCAGAAGCTTCTGAGTGACAAGAGTTACCAGCCGAAATAACACAGTTTCTTGAATTTTCAAACACTAGACTTGTCTGCAATTGAGCAGATGCACACATGCTATTGAGCATCTGGCAGAATGCAGGAGGGCTTTCAGCAAGGCAGGCAGTTAGCATGGCTCTTTGCCAGGAAAGCCCTGCCTCCTGGTGGATTTTTAGGGAGACCATGCAGGGATGGGCTGGGGAGGAAGGGCATGTCAGAGCCCCCGAGAAAGGAGGGCATGGTTGGTACAGAGAATGTCTAGGCAGCTCTGGGCACTCCATTCTCTGGCTTGCACAGGATCTTCTTCCAAACCCTCTCATGGCCCTAATCCTAAGATACTTTGCAATTTACTTCCACACCTATGTCCTTGGATGGAAGAAGTTTCTCAGAATGTTCTGAGTAGAAACTATCATCCCTGCCACCACTCTCCTCATCTGCATCTCAATAAACACATCATCCCAATAAATTCCCATTGCAATAGAAACTATTTATCTTACATAAACTATCTCCCTTGCTTCTTACAGTAAGGCAATGGCACAGACAGTGTGCCAATTATTCCCACTTTACAGAGAAGAAATGAAGCTCAGACCTTGCTGTGTGGAGAGTAATGGGAGAGTTGGCATTTGAACTCAGGGCTGACTCCAAATCCGATGCTTTAAGCCCTGTGGAAGACCACTTCCTCCTTGAAACAATGTGTTTATAGCCACCAGGAACACCATGTCTTGTGATACTTACTAGTAGTAACATCAGCAGCAGTAGTAGCAATACTACTAGCAGCAGCAATAGTAGTAACCGTATTCACAATAGCAGTTGCGATAGTGGTAGCAGTGGCAGCAGTGGTAGCAGGAGTAATAGTAGTCGCATCAGCAGTAGTAACAATAGCAGCAGTAGTAGTAACACTTTCTGAGCACTGCCTACGAGTCAGGCACTGCTTTATGTGATTTCTGTGAGTCAGCTCATTTAATTTCAGAACAATACTGAGAGGTAGGTAGTACTGATGTCTCCCTTTTCCCTGCACTGAGAATCACAGAAGGTAAGTAGCTTGTCTGAAGTCACACAGCTGGTAGGTAGCCATGTGGGTTTTCTCCCACCCCCTGGCCCTTTCCTCTCCCCACTCTACCTCCTTCTAGGTTTTCAAGTGGCATGTCTTCATGTCATAGATTAGAAGGTGGGTGATCACAAAGCACAAACATGGCTATGATGAGACTCAGGTAGGCCCCTGTCGAGATTCCAGTTCTACTGCTTACTCAACAAAGGACTTTACCTTTCTGTCCTCAGTTTCCCCTTACATAGATTGGGGAAGGGAATAGAGTCCAACTAAGCAGGTTGTGTCAAGAGGACAGAGGCATTCAGCATGTAGTTGGCTGGTGCAGGACTGGCCCTGCATGTCTTGCAGCTCCTGTGAAGAGGTGTTGGAGAAGTCCAACCCGGGTCCCGTCCAACATTGCAACAGCCCAGTGCATTGCTGACAACCATGCAATAGCCTCAGTCTGCAGGCATTAGTGGAAGGAGCTCATTTGTCCTGCAGCAGCCCATCCTAATGTGAGTCTCCTAGAGGACTCTGAAAGGAAAATAAAATCGCAGGACCCCAAACTGACTATGCCAAAGGGAAAATTTAAACTTGGACACTGACTCATGCAAAAAAAAAGCCTGCTTTTCCTTTTGCTCCTAAACAAATAGCTACAACACAGAAGACCACATATCTCCCTAGGTGGCCTCTCTCACCCTGACAATGTAAATTAACAGCTTATCTTCACAGGTACAGGACAAAGACAAAACTAGACATCATCCTTCTGCCTACCCAGAGACAAATGCAGATTTACTGAGCATGAGATGAATGCATAATTGACTATTCTTCTACCGTCTCCTTTCCAATGTGACATACGGATTCAGTGAGCACTTCTCAAGTGCTCACTTATTTCACTACGAACCCTCCATTTTTTTCTTTCCCCCTTCCCTCCTGCCTGCTCTTTTTCCTTTAAATATTGAAACCAGCAGGTGGGGTGGCTCACACCTGTAATCCCAGAACTTCAGGAGGTGAAGGTGGGAGGACCGCTCAGGAGTTTGTGACCAGCCTGGGCATAGTGACACCCCCGTCCCTACAAAAAAAAAAAAAATGGTGGTGCATGCCTGTAGTCCCAGATACTTGAGAGGCTGAGGAAGAAGAATCACTTAAGCCTGAGTAGTCAAGGCTGCAGTGAGCCATGATCATGTCACTGCATTCCAACCTAAGCAAAAGAGTGAGAACTTGTCTCAAAAAAAAGTATATATACATATATATATGTGTGTGTGTGTGTGTATATATATAGGGGTGTGTGTGTGTGTATTTCCAAAGAAGGTTTTGAGGGCTTATATATGTGTGTGCACATATATAAGTATAAGCCCTCGAAACATACATATATAAATATATATGTACACATTCACATACCCCCATATACACACACATATAAACACACATATTTGTGTATGTGTGTGTGTATGTATGTACATGTGTGGTATGTGTGTGCATGTGTGTGTGTGTGTATGGGCTTATATATACATATAAACCTTGACAACATAAACCTCTAAATTGATTGAGACCTGCCTCAGACACTTTTTGTCTCACAACACAAAACAGACACAATCCCTGTCCTACATGTGACGACGCCCTTGAGCATGCTTTCCTGTCAATGACAGATCTCAGCTGAACTCCCCAGTTCTCTCCAATGCAGTAGCTTGGCCCACGAACCAAATGTGTACCTTGATCGTTGCTCTTCTTTTCTTTTTTTTTAATTTTATTTTTAATGTTTTTAACTTTAAATTTGTTTTTAACTTTTAGGTTCAGGGGTACATGTGAATTTTTTTTTCTCAGGGTGGAGCTCTGCAGGCCTGCCATACAGGGTCCTCTTTCCTGAAGAGAACCCAGCCTTTCTGGCTCTTCCTTGGCACCTGTGTTCTGGCCACTTTTTCTCCAAATCTTCTGCTTCTTTGTCCTGCATTCCTTCCATGGAGACCCCACCCTGCATCCAGAGGAAATTTCTGGGGCCCCTTGCTTCACCTGGCATGATCCCAGCTCCTCACCATTGTCTAAGCTATGCCTTCTGCTAATGTGCCCTCCCTCCTGCACCTGGGGCCATTCACTCCTGCACCGTCCAAGCACCGAGGGACTGCTTGGCAAGGAAACAGGCAGGTAACCAGGTCATGCAAGTCTAATTCACACTCTAGGGAGAGAAGTGAACAGAGCCTGTCCCGATGATGCCAGCAGAGGAGCTCCTCATGAAACGTGGGAGGAGGAGATGGGGAAGTCCAGGAAGGCTTCCTGGGGGAGGTACCATCTATCTGCACTGGAAATGTTGAGAGGGCCTTTGCTTGCTGAAAATGGGGCAGGAGTCTAAGCAGAGGGAACAATATAAGCAAAGTCATGGACGAGAGAACAGCTGGTATGTAGGGGAAGCACTCACCATCTGCAGCTTGTTGTGTGTGTGGGAGAGAGAGAGCTTGGAGCCATGGGCCAACCTCTGTGCCAGGGGAAAAAGCTGACTTTACTTTGGAGTCTTGGATGGGTTCTAGAAAAGAACGCGCCACAGTATTTTGGAAGTACTACTACTCATCCTTCAAGGGGGTGAGGATTGTCTTTGGAGTTGTGTTTTATGTTCGATAGTTGAGGGTTGATTACTGTGCATGCTTGTAAGCAATTCAATCCCCACTTCTCTGAAGGGCCACCCCTGCTCCTCTCTCACAAGCAGTAGGGGAAATGTGGTCCCAGGAGGCAGACAGCTGAGGCAAAGGCCAGGCAGTGCTATGTCTTCACCGTGTGACCAGCAAGTTACCCAGCCTCTCTGTGCCTTAATTTTCTTATCTATTAATTGGAGGATATTTTAATCCACTTCACAGGGGATTTTTTTTTTTGATAATTAAATGGGATGCGAAGTACATTCAATAAAAATTGTTCTTTTCCCCACTAGAATGGAAGATCCGTGAGGTCAAGAACTGTGTTTTGTGCACTGCTGCATCCCCGCTGCTTAGAGGAACATGTGCCATATCGATGTTTAATGAATAAACAAAGGAATGCAATACAAGATGACATAACATGGTATGAAGGGATGTATTGTTCTTAGTAATCTGTTTATCTCCCCACCTGGCCTCTGCCCTCCAGGATACAGGTCTTTTTCACTGGCCTCTGAATCCCAGTTCTCACGCTGTGCCTGGGACCCAGAGGGTCCTCACACAGCCTTTCATGAATGAATGAATGAATGAATGAATGAATGAACATGTAGCTGAAAGGAGTCCATAAATCAAGGTGAGTATTGGCAGAATGGAGGTGGGATGCTGCAGAGCCTAGGCCTGATGAACTCCTTTGGTGGTCCTGTTTAAGGAGCTTCTCTTGGCAGCTCTGAGAGGCTGGTGAAGGGGAAGTTGCCAACCTCAGTCTGTGGCTCCATAAGCACATGCTGTGGATTGGAGGCTGAGTCCTCTTTTAGACCTTCAGGATGCTCGAACTGTCATGTGTGAGATTTGTCCAGCCCTGGTATCACGAATTTACACCTCTCAGCTGCCCTTGACCACCTCCTCTGCAGGAGCTCGAATTTGCCGGAGTCTTATTACTCTTTTCAGAAGCTCCCTTTCTGCCAGCACTCACAGGTCTATTCTGCATCACTCATGGCTATTGCCTAACAGCTGCAGATGCAGCTTCCCATTCACATTCACCAAAAGCTGTGCTCCTCCAGCCTGTGAAAGCAAAGCTGGGCCGTCTTACAAGGCAGGAGCCAGTGTGGAATAGCGCAGGGGCAGGTGGGAGGTGAGACCCTGGAAACAGAATTCTAAGGCCCAATTGTGCAAGACCAGAGCGGTGGAGAGAACACTCAAGCAGGTCATAGGAAGCAGATTGATGCCTCTCTGCACTGATCCTTTCTGAAGAAAGAATGGGAAGATCATTATAGCTCTCTTGGGGCTTTTTATTCCCTGTATGTATGTATGTATGCATGCATGTATGTATGTATGTATGTATGTCTTTGCCCAGCATCTTCAAGCACCGGGTACTTCCACACAGAAATATGGATTCTGAGATGCAAGTGCATTGCCACTCCCCCTACCCTATGGTGCCCGGTTGATTGTCCCCAGTTAGGGAAGAGACTCTTGTCCCCAAAACTTGCTCCCCATGGCAGGCTTTGTCTCAGCCTCCCTCTCTTCTGGGCTTCTTTCTCAAACTCTCCACCCTGGCTCTCTCTGCTTCCCAACAATCTTTCTCAACATTTCCACACCCTTTTTCTTCCCCCCCTCTGCATTTCTCTCTTCTGACACTCTCTGGATCCTACTTCATTCTTTGTGTATCTCCTCTTCCTCAGTTCTCCTATTGTCATATTGCTCTTTCTCTGCTTCTATCTTTTCTCTCCTTTCCCATTCTCCGCGTCTCCCTTTGGTATCTGGATTCTTTATCTCATTCATTTGCTCATCTTAGATTCAAGGAACACATGCTTAGTTAGCGCACATTGTGGGTCATGCACTCTGGCAGGCTGTAGGGATGTGGTGGGGACTTTATAAATAGCGGGATAGGCAGTCACTGATCTATACTTAGCACCCTTCTCCCCTCCTCACAGCTCAAGACACTTGCTGTCTTTGGTCTGTGTGGAATAATGTAAGAAGCATGAACCTCAGTCATATGAATCTGAATTTGAACTCTGGTTCCCTTGCTCACAAAGGGTAATGTAGGGCAAAGCTCTGGATCCCACTGAACTCTCCTCTCCTCAACTTTGTGTGTAAAGCAATTGGTTATTGCGACTGCTTAATAGATTTAAATAAAGGGAAACCTTCATCTCCACTCTCAGTCAGCAAACAGAGTGTCTGCATTACGACAGGCACTAAACATTATTAATAAGACAAAGTTATATTTTTCTTTCCAGCATCTTACACTCTAACGGAGAAGAGAGATTGTATATAAATGACGCTGTAATCCAAGTATAATTTGTGTCCACATGTGGTTCAGACCCTGCGTAAAATCACATTTAAAGAAGCCCAGTCCAGCTACAAAATGTCATTTTCAGAAAGCAATTCCCAACTTCTCTTGAGTCTTTTGAGGAACTTGGACAATGATACAATTTGTAATCCACGTCAGCCTTTCACCGTCTTCTTCCTTGAGTCCTTGCTCCTTCAGATTCTGCCTCTGCTCAGAAATGTCTCACATGCCACCACCCTAGCATCTCCTTCCAGCTTCCAGGCCACCTGGCTTAGCCCTCCCGCTCGTCCTCTTCTTCTGCCCATCCTCTTTAGTATATAAATTGACTTTGCCTCTTTGGCTGAGATCTTGTCCCTTTCCTCTCGTCTCTCATGTTGGGATATTCTTTTTCTGCTCTTCTGACAAGACATGAAAATCATCTTGTAACCACTCTAGCCAGTACTTGCCTTGCATTGAGTACAATGGTAAAATAAGGGTTGCATGTATTAGTAAATCCTGCCCCGGTTATGATGTTAATGCAACCCACATGTTGTTAATTACTCCTAACAGTTAATAACTATCAAGAATATGTTGTCTTCATGTACACTGTCCTTCAAAACTCAGAAAACTTCAATGAAAATGTGAATGCTGAGTTGCCTTCATTTAGCTCCTCCTCCTCTTTGCCAGGGCCTAATGAACCCATCCGAACTGCGGGAGAAGATGCATGGACACAACTTACGTCGTGCGTAGAGGTGGTTCTTCTCTCTCTGCCGCTGGGGATGAGCAATAAACAACCGGCCTCAGCTGCAAAGGGAAGCAGTGCTGAGGGCAAAATGAACATTGACAAGAAGGCCAAAAATCATGACAAAATGGGCGGCAACTGGTCACCCCATGCCTGGGCTCACACTTCCTCCTGATTTCCTGCCCAGAAGTGTGCTTGTTTATCAGGTCACTTTAACTCAGAAACCCACTGACATGTCCAAAGCTCTAAGATTTAGGGTGATCTAATGGTTTTCTTTTTTCAATCCTCCAAGACATCTGAATAACTTTCTTCTTGACAAAGTGTCACTTCCATATTTCCAGCACTAAACATGTGGGATTTTAAAGATAAAACCAGAAAAAAATATTGACAAGAAAGAAGCAATTTCTATTCCCAGGTTTCTTCAGGGTCTTTCTGTTTGGAAGCAGCTGTGTAGAAGGGCTGGGCTGGCTGCTAACTTCATCACACTGGTTTCAGAGCACTGACCTCACTGTTGACTTTGGAACATGTTCTAGGCTCTGAAAAGAAAAGAGAGTCTCCACCAAGTAACTCCATGGGATTAAAAGCAACTACAAGCAATAGTTTCCTTTGAAGCTCAGCTCTGGAGAGAACTCATTCATTTCATAATCAAATTAGATCAGAGGGAGAGAAGGCAGCCCAGCAGAAGGTCCTCATGAGATCTCCCAGCCCTTGGATCTGAGGAATAACTGAGGAAGAGTTGGTCTTAAGAGAAGAGATATTAGCCGGGTGGGGTAGCTCACGCCTGTAATCCCAGCACTTTGGGAAGCTGAGGCAAGTGGATCACCTGAGGTCAGGAGTTCCAGACTAGCCTGGCTAACATTGTGAAACCCCATCTCTATTAAAAATACAAAAATTAGCTGACTGTGGTAGCAGGTGCCTGTAATCCCAGCTACTCGGGAGGCTGAGGCAGGAGAATTGCTTGAACCCAGGAGGCGAAGTTTGCAGTGAGCCAAGATGGCGCCATTGCACTCCAGCCTGGGGGACAAGAACAAGATTTCATCTAAAAAAAAAAAAAAAAAAAAAAAAAGAAAAGAAGAGGCATCATCTTTAGCAAACTAACACAGTAACAGAAAACCAACTACCGCATGTTCTTACTTATAACTAGGAGCTAAATGATGAGAAGTCATGGACACAAAGAGCGGAACAACAGACACTGGGGCATACTTGACAATGGAGGGTGGGAGAAAGGAGATCAGAAAACTTAACTATTGGGTACTAGGCTTAGTGCCTCGGTGATGAAATAATCTGCACAACACACCCCATGATATGAATTTACCTATCTAACAAAAATTCACATGTACCCCTGAACCTAAAAGTTAAAAAAAAAATTAAAGTTAAAAACATTAAAAATAAAATTAAAAAAAAAGAAAAGAAGAGCGACGATCAAGGTACACATTTGGTTCTTGGGCCAAGCTACTGCATTGGAGAGAACTGGGGAGTTCAGCTGAGATCTGTCATTGAGACTGTCTGTAGACCCCCAGCCAGGCCCCATGTCTTCCAGCCTGAGTTTGAGGTGACAGGGCTATTGCCTCAAGGCTCTCTGAGACACTGGAAGCTCAGAGCTGCCGTGCCTTGGGATGTGGGGGTACAGTGGTGGGATGGAGAGAGACCCTGCCTTGAGCTGAGTGCACATGGGAGCTGTGTGGAGCAGCATGGCAGGGCCGAAGCTGCCGGTTAGTTATGAAAGAACAATCCCCACTGCTTGTGGGCAGGTTTCAGCAACGGGGTCCCAGACATCAGGAAACCAGAGCCCCAGGAGGAGAGGCCATGGCGAGTCCCATGCATCTGAGCAGACAGGTAATCTTGCCCCTCATCAGGATCCCAGAAATGGGTAGGCATCCCTGGTCATGGGAAAGGCTAAAAGCCTTTACTGGGTGGTCTCCTTCATTCCCCAGCTGGAAAAATCTCAGGGTTAGCTCAGATTAAAAATGCAAAGATATGTTGTCCTTTATAATAGAAACGTTAGGCTGGGGGCAGTGGCTCACACCTGTAATCCCAGCACTTTGGGAGACCAAGGCAGGCAGATCATGAGGCCAGGAGACTGAGACCATCCTGGCCAACATGGTGAAATCTTGCCTCTTCTAAAAATATAAAAATTAGCTGGGCGTGGTGGCACATGCCTGTAATCACAGCTACTCTGGAGGCTGAGGCAGGAGAATCACTTGAACCAGGGAATCGGAAGTTGCAGTGAGCCCAGATCGCACCACTGCACTCCAGCCTGGCAACAGAGCGAGACTCTGTCAAAATAAGAAAAAAAAAGAAAAAAAAAAGAAAAAGAAAAAAAGAAATGTTAGGCACCATTGATTGTGTTTAATTTCTTTTTTTTTTTTTTTTCTGTTCAGACCCCTGTTTCCCAACGGAAACCAGTCCACTCCCTGACTTTAGCCACCCAGATCCTGCCCTCTCAGAGCATAGGAGACAGAAAAAAAAATGCAGGTTCTGGGCAGTACCATGTCCCTTGAATAGTGAGGGATGCAAGCAGGGAATCAAAACTTTTCTATGAAAAATGATACATAGATTCTGGGAAATAAATGGTCTTCTTTTTACAGGGACCATGAGCTATAAAAATACAGGCATGGGATACACAGAAGGCATCTTTTCTACCACCATTGCAGGAAGTCCAACTGAGAGTGAAGTCAACAAACAGGAAACAGGCAAAGTGCTGCTGGAGACATAGAGACCAGGCATCCACTGAGCCCCTAGATTTGATGTGCCTGTAGCCAGTTTCCACCTTGGATTTCCTTCTATTTTAAGCCTACATTTTCTTCCCTCCCTCCCTTTCTTCCTTCTTAATTTACTTTTAGTTGAGTTATTTTGAAAGATTTCCATTTAACCAAGAAATTAGTGCTTGGAAGTGACAAGCCCTATAAAACAGGCTCACCTGGGTCAAAGTGAGGTGTAAGGTGTAAGGAGTCCCCTGTTGCATCTGGGAAGCTGGCAATCCCTGGTTTGCAGTAGTAACAGAACAGTCTGTTAAGCTGTTACAATGCATATCTAAGGCCTCAGTCCCTGATCCTTCTGAGAGGAGTAGCTGGTAGTCACTACCAGGAAATTAAGAAGTAGACTCCTATGGCTTTAACTATTGCACACTCCATCCAAGCCAGTTATTTTTAAAGAAGGAAGGAAATGGTGGACATTTTGTTTAGAGGCATTTTCTGCCTCTGGGCAGCTGTTCAAGATCACGGAGAGTCAGATTTATGGGGCCTGTAAATTTGCAAAAGCCCTTTTCCTTACCTCAATAAAGCTAGTGAAGTTGGAAAATATAACTGGAAATAAGATCATGGCCCAGAAGGAGTTGGAAAATTGGGAAAGCCTGACCCCTCATATTCCTCCAGAGATATTCTCTCTGTACACTCTGTTTTACAGCCTGGAGGCAGAGCACAAGGAACAGATCAGCCTCCCTACTGAGCCAGCCACCCAAATGGAGGCCATTTAGCTGAAGAATATGGGAAAGGACAGAGCTTTAAGATCCATTAATAAGTAACAAAACCTATGGCCGGGCACGGTGGCTCACGCCTGTAATCCCAGCACTTTGGGAGGTCAAGGTGGGTGGATCACGAGGTCAAGAGATCAAGACCATCCTGGCCAACATGGTGAAACCCTGTCTCTACTAAAAATACAAAAATTAGCTAAGCATGGTAGTGGGTGCCTGTAATCCCAGCTACTTGGGAGGCTGAGGCAGGAGAATTGCTTGAAACCCGGGAGGCAGAGGTTGCAGTGAGCCGAGATCACGCCACTGAACTCCAGTCTGGCGACAGAGCGAGACTCTATCTCAAAAAAAAAAAAAAAAAAAAAAAAAAAGTAATGAAAACTTCAAGGGAGTATCCAGATTCGTGGACTCTGACTCAAAAAGCTCTTGTCTTGGTTACTGGCCAGTGGTGTTTTCAGAAATTGCATCAATTAACAGATGACTGAGACGTTAGGGGATTTTTTTGTGACAGGAGGAACTTCAATCCTGGTAAAATGCAGGATGGTGGTTACACAACTTCCCAGGCCTCTGAGACAACAGGAAGCCGGCTGCCAAGTGACTGCAGGCCGGGGAGGGGAATCCTTCCAGTGCTTGTCTCAAATGCGGCATAGGGAGGAGTGGACAAAAGCAAGCTGTTTAAAGAGGAGAACTGGATGGGCCAGGTTGACTGATCAGGAAACTTCCTGACTTGCCAAAACAATTGAATCTGACTCTGCTGCCCGACACGATGGCTGTGCAAACATAAGTCATTTCCCCTCCCCGTTTATCCAAAGGTGGAGACAACCTTGATCTTTTTCTTTCTTGTTTTTCCTCTACTATTGTATACTGGGAGTCAAGACTAATTAAAATTATTATTCATCTCATAGGTCAATCAACCATGAAAAATACACTGGAAGATAACTAAGAAGAATTTAAGCAGAAAAATGTGAATTTGGAACTGAATGTAGTAACTGAAAACATCTTGGAGTTGTCTCTCTTTGAGGAAGGAGTGGGTACATTTTCATTTATATATGGGATAGTTCTCTTTATTAAGAAAGGAATATTTCTGGAATTTATGAAAATAAGGGTTCAGGAATGCACAGGGCAGCCAAGGGGTGGAATGTAGTGGTGAGAGCACATCTGTTTTCTTTGGGTCTACTAATTCCCCTCCCCATTTCTATGTGTTCACACTGGGATTGTTCATCATGATGGACCACCCCAATGTGATTGTCCGCCCTCATTAGTTACAAGGTGTTTCAGTTATCCATTGCTGTGTAACAGATGACACCAAAACTTAGTGGCTTAAAACAACCATAACGCATTATATCCCATGGTTTGTGGGTTGGCTGGATTAGCTTGGCCCTGCTGCTGTTCTGTGTGATTGTTGTGGTACATTCTGCAGGTAACTCATCTGCTGGGATATATCCAGGATGGCCCCGAAAGACTAAAAATGAAAGCTGCAAGGTCTCTGATGACATAATCCCAAAAGTTATACAGTGCCACTTCCACCACATTCTATTGGTCAAAATGAATCAAAAGGCCAGCTCAGATTCAAGAGGAGAAACATAGACTGTGCCTCCCTCTTAAGGAGAGGAGCAGTATGCATAGACAAGGATGAGAGAATGTTGGTAGATCTCTTTGCTGATGATGTATTACACTTTACCCTGGCTACAAATATTTATGTCTCTCATGTGTACAAAATACTCTCAGACCCTTGCAAGATCCCTGAAGTCTCATCCAATCATGGTATAAGGCTGCTCCAAGTCCAAAATCTCATCATGTAATGAGGTCTAGGTGCAGATTACACTTCTTAGGTGCGATTCCTTGAATGTAATGCCTTGGGTGCAACACCACTTGATCCAGTGGCCTGGGCACTAAAAAAAAAATGATCCTCTACATAAACACTCAATATGCAATGATAAGACAGGACCAAAGAGCTGCATTTGATACTTGTGTTTATGAATGGGAAAGGAGGAAGAATGGGAAGCACAAAGCCATCATTAGCCACTCTGAAATTTAGCCAGGCATATGTAACTTGTACCCTAAACTTAGTTGCTTAAAAGAGAAAACTATAACAATTTATTCTTTGTTGATGATTCTATACATTGGCTGGGTTTTGCTGGATGGTTCTGCTCCATGAGCAGTTGGCTGGTGTCACTCAGATAGCTGCAGGACTAGCTTCATGAGCATGTGACCAGGGCATTTTAAGGGCCCTGTACTTAAAGGGCCTCAAGATTGAGGTTTAAAGCTTTGTGGTCACTATCTTAAAATAGTGATCACATTTATCTTTGAATTTGTGTTTTGTAAATAATAGGACAACTGAATATTCACAGAGGGCTTGGAACATGTGGCCCTGCTTCCCACTGTATCACTCCTGTCTCCCCACCACATCCCCAGACAGGATTTTTAGCCACCTTCTCCATGTACCTTGATGTCCTGGGCTCCACCTAGCATTCCTCTCTTGGCTTCTGCCCCATGACCACTGTTGCCCTCTACCTGGGATGGTGACCAGGTTGGGTCAGCAAGGGGAAAGTCTGTTTTCTGCCACCACCCTCTACTCTCTAGTGTTGGAGGGACCCAGGCACAGGGTGTTGGGAGGGTCTAGGTCAGACATCCATGCCCC
The DNA here is from genome assembly GCF_028858775.2 of Pan troglodytes. Classification (NCBI taxonomy): domain Eukaryota; kingdom Metazoa; phylum Chordata; class Mammalia; order Primates; family Hominidae; genus Pan; species Pan troglodytes. Next base: position 144,186,267 of record NC_072405.2, read on the forward strand.
ATGGCTTCTTGGGGTGGGTCATGGCAGTGGCCATTCCTGCCCTTGGCTGGCAGCACCACAGCACCATTTGGTGGGGGACTCAGCACTTGGGAGCTTCTTACCCATCCGTGACTCACATGTTCTGGCATGGAGGTTGCAATACCCTTGAGGATTGCTTGTTCGCTATGGTTGGGGTGGCAGGTTATGGGATGAAAAAATGCCTCACTTGACTTCTCCATTCTCATCCCAGTCCTGGCCACCATTCCAATAGTTTGTGGAAGGAGGATCCCAGTGGCCAACAGGCTTGATCCCAGGTTGCAGGGCAGGAACCCCAGAGACCTGTGAGAGTCTGCACCTGCCCCATGGGTGTCCTAAGGAGGCCCTCCCTTGGTCTTCTCTGTGCCTGGGGCGTCCCACTCCCAAGTTTTCTTCTGGTCCTCTGGAGGCACTAACCAGTGATGAGTCACAAGACACAAACTGTGAAATTTCAGTGATTCTGCATGTGAGTTAAGTGCTCTGATGTTTGTACTTAAAAGTAGAATTAAGAATGAATGGTAAAATTCATGCTAATAATTTGGTATCTTAATGTTCTTTACTTAAAACAATATTAAATTGCAAATTTTTTAAAAAGTCACAAGTGGAGAGATAAACCATGAACTAAAGGGGACAACTTGTATACTTTAATACATTTAATGGTACTTTTTTCTGCTTTTTGTACAAAAGGCTCCATATTTTTATTTTGCAGTGGGTCCCAGGAATTCTGTAAGCAGTCCTGTGTGGATGCAGTTAACTGGGAGCTTGGCTAGTGTTGCAACATCCAACACAGCTTCACTCCCAGGTCTGTGGGCTCAGCAAAGAGGCTGAAATGGCTGGGACTACCTGTACCTCTCTCTCGTGTGATCTGTCACCATTGAGCCATCTAGCTCAAGCTTCTTTATGTGGTGGCTTGCTCCCAAGAAGATGAAAATGAAGGTAAGGGAGCTCTAAAAACTTAGGACTGAGAGTCTTACATTGTCACTTCCACCGCATTTATGAGTCAAACTATATCACGGAGACATCCCAGATTCAAGGGAGAGGTTACAGATATACTTCTTGATGGGAGAAGTGCCATGTTCAACCAGGGTAGAGAGGGATTGTAGTCAGCCTTTTTGCAGACAACCAACCACAGAAGAGCAAGCAAGTGACCGGCTGCTGAAGTTAGGTTAATCATCATGCCCTCTCCCTTCAGTAGCAGTCAGAAAGTGGTCCCCAGATGGACACATGCCTCAAGAACATCTATTCAATTCACAGCATCTAGCATTTATACTCTGGATGAGGAGTTTCTTTTTCTTTCAGATTGCAGTTGTACGGATTTAGACTTGAAATGATTAGTAGTCATTTTTCCTTTGAGGTAGAAAAGCCTGATCATTAAATGAAGCAACAGAGAAACAGTGTCCTGCTATCATCTTTGGAAGACCTGGAGCATTTATGCATATGGCCAGCATGACCCTTAGCTTCCCACTGTGTGAGTCAACACTATTTTTTTGTGCTTAAGCCATCTTGAATTTGATCTCTGTCATATCCTCAAAATATTTAGTAATACAACGAGGTACTATAGACAGGCTATGCACATTGTTTTACACCATCCTTTCAATAACATTATCCTGTTGCTTAAGCCAAAAGCCTAAGAATCATGACCGTTTCTTTCCCTGCCTTTTCAGACTTTAAATCTAATCTATTAACATTTCTTTTTGACTCTATTCCAATCTAAAGCCTAAATTCATCTACTGCTGATCATCCTTTCTCCATAATTTAAGCCAACATCATCCTTCTTCCTATAACAGAATCCTAACAAACCCTCCTGCTTACACTGTTGTCTCCTTATAATGAATCATCATGCAGCATAGTAATTTCTAAAATAAAATGAAATCATAACACTCCACTAATTACAATCCTCCTATGGCTTTCTATTGTGTTTAGGTTAAAATCTAAACAGTTTAATGGCATTTACAAATCCATTATGTCCTGGTGCCCGTTTATCCCTCCAAATAAACCTTGGACCCACCTCAGCTCAAGTTCTCTGCACACCAAACGCATTGTCAGGCTCTTCCATGAACAACTTGTGACTTTTCCTTGTACAGGTTTCTCCTTCTCACTTCACACCCATGATTTCCATATATCTTCTCCTATTCACCCTTTAGGACCCAGATCAAATGTTTCCTTTTCATAGAGTCTCTCCCAGAAGCCTCTCTATCTGTCTGAAAGAGCTTCCTCCCATTCACCGTCAATCACATTGTAAGATAGAGATAATTTCTGTGGTAGCACTTGCCATTCTGTGGCATTATTTTTTTATTATTTTTAAAATTTTGGTTTGTCTACTATCTGAATTTTTCTATTAAAATATAAGCTCCTTGAGGGCAGGCACTATTTTCAGTGCCTAGCACAGTTTTCTAGACATTCAACAAAAAGTAGCAACAATGAAAACCAATAAAACAAAAATCCACACTATGAGGCATATGTTGTAATCCTCATTTTACAGATTTAAATTCTAAGGCTCAGAGAAGTCAAATGACATGTCTAAGGTCACATATCTAGGAAGAGGTGAAGCTAGTATTCAGGTCAAACTTTGCCTGCCTCCAAAACCTAAGCCCTTGCTGCCTTTGTGTGCCCTTTTTATAAAGATGATCTACTCACGGGTTATATTTGAAGGTCTTGTAGATCAAGAATCATCCACAGTGGGACACTAAAGCTATGAGGCAATCAAATGGTGTCTTGGCTCCTCTCACTGTGTTCTTACTACCAAGCATAGATTCAAATAATTCTCAAGCATGGCTGTCAAGGTAAAAGGTAGCAAATGGTAACACACAGCCTCCAGGTGAGTCCAAAGGGTTTCTTCTTGACTCTAGTGAAAGTATTCAGGAGCTGGCTTCACATTTAAGAGTTTTGTTTTACCATTAAATAAGTCACTTTCTTCTCTCCATTTGGAAAGAGGGAGGGATCTCCCCTTGAAAGCTTGTAGTAATTGACTTAGTTTGTGCTAAGATGTTCTTTCCTCATTTACCTCACCTTCTACAGGACTTGCTCCCCCTTCTTGCTAAGGTTTCTGCTCTAATGACCTCCTTAGGGCAGCCTACACCCACCACCCTATGCACTTCTGTGTCCTGAGCCTGCTCCTTTGCCTCAGAGCACTGCACCAATCATTACCTGCCATATTTTCTACATATGTGTCTGTGTCTATGTCTACCAGGACAATGAAAGCTCCCTGGCATCGGGGACTTTATTTTATTCACCCACGCATACCCTGGGCCTAGAAAGATGTCGGTGTATAGTAGAAATTCAATAATATTTGTTGAATGAGTGGATAAATACATAAGTGAATCCTTTCGAGTATGGATTTAGAGTGTGCTAAGGAAGACCCTCTCTGCTCGAAAGGAATGGGAAGGAGCTGCCATTTCTTGAATTTCCCTGATGCCTAGGGCTCTTTCTCCTAAGAAACTCACTTGTCCTTCCCACTCTGCAGTTAGAGAGCTATCTATAATCATGCCCATTGGTCTGATGAGAAAGCTCAAGTGTTGGAGAGGTTGGGTGACATGTGCATGATATATAGCTGGAAAATAGTGCAGCTAGGATTACATTCTCTTCAGTCCTACTTGAAAGGCCATGCTCTTTCAGCTAAGGAATATTACACAAGGCTAGGTGGTAGGGAGACTAATATTAATTACAATATTGAAATAGAATTGTAGTAATTTAAAAGTATGAAAAATGTCCTACTCCCATTCTCTATTAGGCATTTGACATTTTCCTTTCAAAGTAGAATGAAATTTTATAGCTCTGGATGATCGGACTTTTAAAAAAATATGGCTCAAAAGGTTTTTTCTTTGTCCTTTTCGTTATTTCACCATTTTCTTTGCAGTAGCATTTTTATTTCTAGAATCTTTCTTAGCAGAATGAATTCCCCTGGTATGTAAAATTTATTTAACTTAGAATTTTAGTTAGGTAATTTGGAAAGCTGAACTCATCAATTGAGTCATACATCTTGGACTATTTTAAGACAAGCCCTCCAAACACATAACCTTCAGGACTCTGATCCTGCCTCGTGTCATAGTAAGGAGAGAAAGCAGTTATTAGGGGGTCACTGTAGAACACGTTGTAGTACAGATGCTCTTTGACTTATGATGAAGCTACCTCCCGATAAACCCATCATAAGCAGAAAATATCATAAGTTGAAAATGCATTTAATACACCTAACCTATTGAATATTAGCCTACCTCAAACATGCTCCAAACACTTACCTTACCCTACAGTTAGGCAAAATCATCTAACACAAGGTTTATTTTATAATAGGGTGTGGAATATCTCATGTAATTTATTGAATACTGACAGTGAAAAACAGGATGGTTGTATGGGTACTATCAACTAAAATCACACAATAAAAATTTGGAAAGGAGACTTTATTTCCTATAAATGGTTTCAGCCTGCAGGGTGGCCATCTGACAGGCTGAGAAGTGCAGTCTTTGGCCAAACCCATTAGCAGATCTTCGCAGTAGGGAAGGATGAGATGGGAATCTAGGTTGCACAGGTTAGCCAAGTGTACACATTCAACAGGTTATAGGAGGAGCTATGAATATTCATGAAGGGGGAAGAGTATTCTGTTTATGTATACAGAGCAAACATGTATGTTACCTGCAGCCCATGTTCACATTGGCATGGAGACTTAATATTTAAATGTATCACAATTGGGCCCTATATGTCAAAAGATGAAGTGAGGACACAAAGGCACTCCGTGCACAGCCTCCGTAAATCAGCCAGAATCAGTCCATAGTCAGTGATCTTTTTTTTCAGGTAGAAGTTACTGAAATCAATCTCTTGTTCAATTGAAGCTGTAGTTATGGCTTGTGGAGCAGGGAGTAAGTCAGTGTCTGGCAGTAGATGAGCTGCAATTGTTTTCATGTTGCTTATTTTGAGGCCAGTGCTTGTTTAGCTGCTAGAGAAAAAGAAAAATCTTGTGGCAGTTAGAAAATAGTTTATCCTTTCAGTGTTGGGTGTGATATGGCTTGGCTGTGTGTCCCCATCCAAATGTCATCTTGGATTATCATCTCTATAATCCCCATGTGTTGCCAGAGGAACCCAGTGGCAGGTGATTGGATCATAGGAGCAGTTTCCCCCATGCTGTTCTCATGATAGTGAGTGAGTTCTCACAAGATCTGATGGTTTTATAAGGGGCTCTTTCCTCTTTGCTCCTCACTCTTCTTTCTCCTGCTGCCTTGTGAAGAAGGTGCCTTCTTTCCCTTCTGCCGTGATTGCAAGTTTCCCGAGGTCTCCCCAGCCACACGGAACTGTGAGTCAATTCAACCTCTTTCCTTTGTAAATTACCCAGTCTCTGGTGGTATCGTTACAGCAGTGGGAAAATGGACTAAAACAGGGTGTGTGACTTAATCCTTACTTGGCACGGTCTTAAGTTCTATTTATAATTTGATATCTTGTTGCCACAAAGAGTTCATTCCATCAATCTTACAATCTCCATTTCAACATCAGTGCTGGTCACTTATGTCTATACTATAAAAGGCAGGGAGTATAATGAAGTGTGTCTCTGACATCCCATCCTGTCATGGTTTGGAACCCAGTTTTTAATTAAGTTTTCTCTGAGGTCTCCTGGGTCAAGAGGAGGTCAGATAGGGGATTTAGATTTTATTTTTGGTGCTAAGTACTCATCATTAACATACAGAGCTAAAAGCACACTGGGCCTGAAGAATGTTTGAAGCATTAAACTAAAATTAATTGCTGGCTGATGGGGAAGCTATAGCAACAGGATCATCAATTTCTCTCTCTTCTGATGAAGGGAACAGAAGAGAGACTGGAACAGTGGTCCCCAACCTTTTTGGCACCAGGGGCCAGTTTCATGGAAGACAATTTTTCCATGGACCCCGGTTTGGAATGCTTCCATGGAGGGGATGGTTTTGGGATGCTTCAAGGACGTTACATTTATTGTGCACTTCATTTCTATTATTATTACATTGTAATATATAATGAAATAATTAGACAACTCACCATAATGTAGAATCAGTGGGAGCCCTGAGCTTGTTTCCTGCAACTAGACAGTCCCATCTGGGGGGTGATAAGAGACAGTGACAGATCATCAGGCATTAGATTCTCATAAAGAGTGTGCAACCTATATCCCTCGCATGTGCATTTCACAATAGGATTCATGCTCCTATGAGAATCTAATGCCACTGCTGATCTGACAGGAGGTGGAGCTCCAGTGGTAATGCAAGTGATGGGGAGTGGCTGTAAATACAAATGAAACTTTGCCCACTCACCCACTGCTCATCTCCTACTGTGCAGGGGTTGGGGACCCCTGGGCGAGAGATTGGCAGGTAAAGGCACTGAGACACCAACACTGTATAGTGTTCTTCAGAAGGATATCAAGTTTTGACTGCATAGATTTTTTCTTTTTGTTATATATTTCCCTATAGCAAGCATGACCATCCTGTTTCTGCTGGTCGGCTCCTGTGAATCTCTTACAATTGACCATTTCTTCTAAATTCCATACACCACTTCTGATAGTAGCAAATACTTTGGCCAGTTTCTTTGCTGTTAACATTCTTGGTGCCTCGGGTATAACTTCTCCTCCCTCTGCCTCAACTTCTTTACATTTTTTTTTTCCAGTTCAGTCTTCCAGGTCATCATTGGAAAGCTCTCCAGCCTCAATGCCGACAAGCTCGTGAGTATCCTCTTCATCATTGTCCAACTCTAGCTGTTCCCAAGCAGTAATATCTTGTGTTTTTTTACTAATTTCATCCACAGCAGAATTTTTGTTAAAGCCTTTGAATGTGTTCACATATGTTTTCAAAACTGTCTTTCAAAAGCCATTTATTCATTGCTGTGTGACTTCTTCCCATACTGCAGTGATATTCTGGACAGTATTTAGGATGTTAAAACCTTCCTAAAACTCAGATTCAGTAAACTTCAGATACAGCCAGATTCAGTCACTTCAGCAGCCTGCACAAACGTTTGGCATAAGTAGTGTGCTTTAAACACAGCTATTGTGCCTTGGTTTGTTGGTTGAATCAGTGCGGTTGTGTATGTGTGGTGGCAAATGCACAACTTTCACAGCAGGATGCACGTCCCCAATATGCTGTGGATGCCCTGGAGTATTGTCTAAGATCAGAAGAATCTCAAATGAGATGTTGTTTTGCCTACAATATTCTCTTGCCTGTGGAATAAAACTGTTCAAAACCAGTCTTCAAACAATGCAGATGTCACTCAGGGTTTCTTGTTATAGAGCTAATAAAGGGAAATGCATACTTGCTCACGTTTGTGAATGCTCTAGGGTTCCCCATGGTAGATTAGGAAAGTCTTTTATTTGAACCTTGCAATACTTCCATCCCAAAGCAGCATTACACAGTTCTTGAATGCCTTGATCCTGGCATTGTTTGGACTTTTGATGAGTGTATGTACTCTCCAGCATATGCTTCCAGAACAAGCTTGTTTTATTGACATTAAATATTTGTTTCAGCAAATATTTCTAATTCACAATTACCCTCTGCAGCCCTTTCTTAAGAGCTTCAACACCTTCAGTATTGGCACTTGCTGCCTCTCTACTGACCTTCACGTTATAAAAATTAAAATGACTTATGAAGGATTGGAACTGCCCGTGCCTTGCTATAAGCATTTTGTGTACATGAGGTCACTGAAACTCTCTTTTAGCGTATTGAAAACACTTCTTGCCTTAGTCTGGACCATTAGGAGAATAAGTGGTGTGGACTTCTGTATCTGGTCTTCTGTCCACATGACAAGTAATTTTTTTCATATCATAAATCTTCTCAGCTCTTTTCTTTATGGTGATGATGGATTTAACCAATGCTGACAATTTCACGCATTACTGATTTACTTCTTTTCCTTTAAGACGGTCGAGATAGTGGATTGTGAAAGTCCTAACTCCTCTTGCACTGGTCATTACTGGCTTGCTGCCTTTATGCCAGGCAATTATCTTGAGTTTCATCTCAAGAGTAATTGCCTTCCTTTTCTTCTCACCAGAAGCAGGAGATACAGATGGGCATTTTGTAGACATGATGGGATGTGAAAACACTAAACACTGTTTACCGCTCTGATCCTGTGGCTGACTGGGAGCTGCGGCTTGCTACAGCATCATGGCAGAGTAATGCTAGCACAGGAAAAGATCAAAATTCAAAATGTGGTTTCTAGTGAATGCATATCACTTTTGTGTCATGATAATGTAAAAAAAGTCAAGTCAAAACATCATAAGTTGGGGACCATCTATAGTCTGTTTTATAAAACCTTTATAAAATTTATTTCTCTCCATTGACCTCATTAATATTACAAGAATGTTACCTGAATTCCACTCACACCCATCTAACCTCTAACCAGATTAAGAAATAGAACAATCCTGGAATCCCATAAACTCTTCTTAGGCTGTGACCTGCTACTCCCTCTTCCCAGAGGCAACCACAGTCCTTGCTTCTCTTGCTCCAGATTAATTATGCTGGTTTATAAACTGTGTATTAGGTTATAATATGGTATCCACTTATTATACCTAGTGTTTTTCCCTAATGACATGACTATGTACTTTATTATGTGGTTGTATGTAACAAAGTTTAACTCATTTCCATGGGTGTTTTGTTTCCCATTGTATGGACATAACATCATTTGTTGATCCATTTCTTATGACAGACATGTGGGTGGCTACCAGTTTGGGACTTGTCATAGGTCGTGTTTCCTAGAAGCATAACTTAAGACAGGAATTCTTGTACAAGTGATTCACTGAGAAGCCGTTTTTAGAAGAAACCAGTAATGAGGTGAAGGAAGCAGGATGGGGAAAGTTCTGTGGCTAGGGGAGAAGCTAAGGGTAAATGTGGGTTCAGGTAAAGCCCAGCCCCAGTCTGATCCTGTAGGAAGCTCTGGAGCATAAATTCCACCACGGAATCTGGCCTGCCTTAAGGAAAGAGAGTGAGGCTTTTGCTTTCTCCAGTGGTCAGTGCTGGCTCCGGGCCACCCAAGGTGGTGCATATGAATTTACCTCTTAGGAAGTTTTGGGGAAGGCAGTCCCAATTGCTCAGGGCAGTGCTCTGAGGAGGTTGCAGGTACAAGCCATTGACAGTGGCCACTGCAACAGGAAAGCAGATGACATCGGGGGGCATTTTTAACAGTGTCCACTTCAGCTGATATAAAACATGCTGCTATTGGGGTCAGGACTAGTGTGAGGCAAGGGAGGCACCTAGGGAACAAAATTTAAAGAACCAATCACCCTCAAGGCTCTGCAAAGTGCAGGATCAGCACTTACATGATCCTGAGAATGACAGCCTATTTCAATTGTGCACCCTAGGTGCCTTGCTGACCTCACCCTAGTCCAGGACTTGCTGCTATGAACACTTTGCACTTCTTTAGTGCATATATGCCTATGCATCTGCTGGATATAGACTCAGGAGTGGAATTGCTAAGCCATAGAGTATGTGGGTATGTTTATATCCAGCTTTAGTAGATATGGCCTAACAGTTTTTCAAAAATGGTTGTATCAATTTTCACACCCACTATCAGAGTATTGAATTCCAGTGCTACACATTCTTTGAATTTTCAGTTTTTCTAATTTTAGCCATTCCGGTCAGATATATTGTTATCACAGTGGGTTTAATTTGTATTTTCTTGATTACTAGTGACATTGAACACATTTTCATATTCATTGATTATGCATTGTTTAGTGCTTTTGTTTTTTATTTCTCCAATTGTGTTTGTTCTCTGATTTTTATTGATTTATAGGAGGGACAGAGAGAGAGAAAAAAAAAAAAGACAGAGAGTATTATCCTGGATACAAATTCTTTATAGATAATATTTATTGAAAACATCTTGTTCCCACCCTGTGGCTTTCTATTTACTCATTTAATGGCATCTTTTGATGAACAGAAGTTCCTAATTTTAATATAGTCCAACTCTTAGCAATCTTTTTTTATAAGGTTTGCTTATTTTTGTGTTCTGTGTAAGAAACCGTCACTACCCTGAGGTTATGTATATTTTATCTTCTAGAAATTTTATAGTTTATATTTAAACAAATTTTTATTTTAAGGTAGCCTTAGCTTTCCAGACAAGCTGTAAAGATAATGCAGAAAGTTCCTATGTATTCTTCACTCAGTTTCCCCTACGGTTAGCATCTTATATTACTGTGGCACATTTACCACAACTAGTGAATCAAATACTGATGCATTATTATTAACTAAAGTCCTTACTTTATTGAGATTTTCTTAGTTTTTTCCAATATCTTGTTTTTTAATTTTTGAGACAATGTCTCGCTCCATCACCCAGGCTGGAGTGCAGCGGCATGGTCTCAGCTCACTGCAATCTCTGCCTCCCCGATTCAAGTGATTCTCCTGCCTCAGCCTCCTGAATAGCTGGGATTACAGGCACCTGCCACCACGCCTGGCTAATTTTTGTATTTTAGATAGGGTCTCGCCATGTTGTCTAGACTGGTTCCAAATCCAATATCTTTTATCTGTTTCAGAATCCCACTCAGGATACCACATCATGTTTAGTCTTCATGTCTGCTTAGATACCTATGGCTGTGATAATTTCTTAGATTTTTTTGCTGTTTTTTTTTTATGGCTTTGACAATTTTAAAGAGTTTTAATCAAATGTTTGTAGAATGTCCCTCAATTTGGATCTGTCTGATGCTCTCTCCTGCTTAGACTAGGGTGATGGGGTTTTGGGAGAAAGACACAGTATCTTCCCAAAACACGGTCTCAAGAATACATGCTATCAACATGACTTGTCACTGATGATGTTAATTCTGATCCCCTGGCTAGAGTCATGCTGCCAGTTTTTTCCATTGTGGAGTCACTATCCTCTCCCCCTTTTCTACACCGTACTCTGGAGCAAGTTCCTAAGCATAGTTTGGAACTTAAGGTTCTACCTCCTTGAGGGCACAGAAGCTACATAAATTATTTGGAATTCTTCTGTATGGTGGATTTGTGTCTTTCTCCTCCTCCATTTATTTATTTATTCAGTCATTTATTTACACTGATATGGATTCATGGATATTTATTTTAGACTTTGAGTTATTTATTTTTTTGTTCAAGTTGTTTCAGTTTTGACCAATGACTCTGTTGGCTCATGTGTCTTTTTAATATGACCCAATCCTTCTTTTTTATTACTTCTTTACTTTCTAGCACCTCAAGATTCTTCAGGTCAGTTTTGCATCTTCCATGCCCCCATCCCAGAATCAGCCATTTCTCTAAAAAGCCCTGGTTCCCTTTATTGGAGAATGGTATTAGAAACCAAGATCTGAGTGTTAGGTGTGCTTGTTATACTGGGGCAGGTGTCATGTTTCTAGGCCTTCTCAGAGGACTGTTAGAGAAAAATTATTTAATGATATGTATTAAAGCATGGTAAGGAAGATTTTATTCAAGGCCATCACAGTTGATGTAGGGGCTGCTGCAACACATCTTCCAGTGGAGGAGAGAGATTGGATTCAACTCTGAATACAGCATGAGCAAGTGGGAAATGATAGCCAAGGAGCAGTATGGGAGTCAGTGAGTGAGAATTTACTAAGAGTAAACATCAGGGTAAAGGAAATTCTGGCTCAACTGACCTAAAAGGATTATTGCTGAAGATAGGCCAGAGTCATCAGACATTGCCTGGGGGTGGGGGAGGATGAGGAACTGGATTAGATATCAAGGATGAGGGCTTCTCACTAAACTGAGTTAGCAGGTGTATTGGTCCATTTTCATACTGCTATAAAGAACTGCCTGACACTGGGTAATTTATAAAGAAAAGAGATTTAATTGACTCACAGTTCAGCATGGCTGAGAAGGCCTCAGGAAACTTACAGTCATGGTAGAAGGCAAAGGAGAAGCAAGGCACCCTCTTCACAAGGCAGCAGGAAGGAGAATGAACACAGGAGGAACTACCAAACACTTATAAAACTAACAGATCTCTTGAGAACTCACTCACTATCACAAGAACAGCATGGGGGAAACTGCTGCCATGATCCAATTACTTCCTCTTGGTCTCTCCCTTGATATGTGGGGATTACAGAGATTATGGAGATTATAATTCAAGATGAGATTTTGGGTCGGAACACAGCCAGACCGTATCAGCAAGATTCTTTGTTAAAACTGGAATTTGCAAGGAAGTGCACAGATGGTGCTAGCAAAAGATTCAGAAGCCTGACTAAAGTTTGTCCAAGCAAATAATCTTTGTCAGGACAGAGCTAAGAAATATATGTATGTGCATTCAAACCATTTATGCACGTATCACACACATCTGTAATTATTTTTATGCCTATGCAGTAGTATCTATATTAAGCTAAACATTAGTTAATACCGATGGTTCCAACTTTAATTCAATATCACATGGATAATTCTAGTCTTTCTGCTTGTCTGTAACCTCCCAATACAACAGTGAAAAATCTAGTTTCCACTGTCTATTTACATATTGTTTGGTCACTGTATGCATTCACAGTGGGTTTCAGAATTGTTTTTGTTTTTCTTTTTGAGTCTGTTAGATATGAGTTCTAAATTTCTCTTCAAATAATCAATATGTCAGTATGTTCAATTCTTTGCCTTCTACTTTTAAACTTAACTTCTTCATAAAGCAACCTTTTCTGATTACCTGCTCCACCCTGACTCATTCCAATTACTTGCTCATTCTCTACCCTGACTCATTATGATTTCCTGCTCTGCCATAACCATTTTTCCCACCAAACCACTCACCCCATCACTCTCTTTAAATTAGCCAATTGGAATTAGTTTAGCCTGTGCAGTCTAACCCTAGCCAACAGGGGAATGACACAGCAGCAGGGGCCATGTGTGTCAGGAATAAGACCCCCTTTTCCTCCCTTGTCCAGGTATGCACTCGCCATTGCTCCATCTGTGAGGCCACACCCTTCTATAGAAGTAAACTGCCTTGCTGAGAAGAAAAAAAGAAAATTTTATATTCGAGTGTTATTTCTTTTGCGAAACTGAAACTTTATTTATAACATGACAGAGTCTTGCTCTGTCACTAGGTTGGAGTGCAGTGGCATGATCTCGGCTCACTGCAATGTCCACCTCCCGGGTTCAAGTGATTCTTCTACCTCCGCCTCCTGAGTAAGTGGGATTACAGGTACCCACCACCACATCCCACTAATTTTTGTATTTTAGTAGAGATGGGGTTTCACCATGTTGCCCATGCTGGTCTTCAACTTCTGGGCTCGAGTGATCTGCCTGCCTCGGCCTCCCAAAGTGCTCGGATTACAGGTCTGAGCCACTGTGCCTGGCCTTCAGTGTTGTTTTAATCTGTGTTTCCATAAAGATAATTAATGTTGAACATCTTTTTACATGCTTATTTACCATCTGTATATATTCTTTATGAGGGATGTCAATCAAGGAAAATGACCAAGGCAAGACAATCATTTTAGATTTATTTGCCAAAGTTAAGGACACGCATCCTGGAGACAAGTCTATACCTTTTTCTGAAGATGGTTTTGAGGGCTTCAAATTTAAAGAGGAAAGGGCAGGATATTGAGAAATACACAGTTTTCATGTGAGGGCAGGTAGAGGAAAATGGTCATTCATGCATTTGTCTGCCTCAGTGAATCTGCATTTTTACATAAAATAATATAGACAATAGGGCAGAGGAAACAATCAGATATGCATTTGTCTAAGGTGGGCAGAGGAATGACTTTGAGTTCTGCCCTATGTCCCAGCACCTGTGAAGATAAGCCATCAATTTACATTGCCAGGGTGAGTTTTAACAGAAACACTTTAGGGTAAAGATCTTGGGGCCCACAAGAAATTTCCTTGTGTGTAAAATATCAAAGAGGCATATAGCTTTTCATCTTTGTAGTCATCTTGTTTAGGAACCAAAATGGGAGGCAGGTTTGCATGACCCAGTTTCCAGCTTGACTTTTCCCTTTGGCTTAGTGAATTTGTGAGCGGAATATTTACTTTCCTTTCACAGGTGTCTGTTGAGACATTTTGCCTGTTTTAATTTGGGCTGTTTGTTTCCTTACTGTTGTGTTTTAAGTCTTCTTTGGATATTCTTCATATAAGTCTTTTATCAGATATTTGATTTTCAATATTTTATCCCAGTGTCTTTTCATTCTCTTAACAATTTCTTCACAGAGTAAAAAGTTTTAATGTTAATGAATTCCAACTTATCAATTTTTCTTTTATAATAAAGTCAACTTTTCAATTTTGCTGTACTTTTTGCTATTGTATCGAAAACTCTGTATACATAAAATATGCATCCACAAAATATAAAATAAAATAAAAACTCATCACCAAACATAAAGTCATGCAGATTTTCTCCATGTCTTCTTCTAGAAGCTTTCTAACTTTGCATTTTATATTTAGTTCTGTGATCCATTCTCTTTAATTAGAAGCTTTATTTCTTAAGCTCTTACATTTAGATCTAAAAACCTCATGGAATTGATTTTTTTTTGTAGGGGACAAAATAGGGGTCAAAATTCTTTTTTTTCTCCACATGAATTTTAGTTGACACAGCACTATTTGTTGAAAAGATTGTCCATTACTCACTAGTCTGCAGTGTCACCTTTGTCATAAATAAAGTGTCCTTATTTGGCTCTATTTCTGGACTTTATTCTGGTCCACTGGTATATTTGTCTGCCCTTGTACCAAGGCCATACTGTCTTAATTAGTGCAGCTTTATAAGAAGCACTTATACTGGTTAGTGTAAATTCTCCAACTTTCTTCTTTTTAAGATTGTCTTGGCTATTTTTTTTGACTATTTGTATTTTCATATGAATTTGAGAACAAGCTTGAAATTTCCCTAGAGAAACTAGGAATCCTGGTTAAGATGGTATCAAATTTATCAATTGTGGATAGTACAATATTAAATTTTAATAATATTTTAATAACCCTTTCCAGGCATGAACATGATATATTCTGCCATTTATTTGAGTCCTCTTTAATTCTCCTCAGTAGTCTTTTATAATTTTTTTTGGTTGCAGAGTTCTTGAATATCGTTAATTAAATTTATATTTATGTATTTGGAGTTTTTTAGTTACTCTTTGAAAGGAAAATATCTTGAGGCCCCCAAAACACTAAGCTAAAGGGAAAAGTCAAGCTGGGAACTGCTTAGTGCAAACTTGCCTCCCATTCTATTCAAAGTCATCCAAAGTCTGCCCAATGAGATAAATACATATCTGATTGCCTCCTTTGGAAAGGCTAATCAGGAACTCAAAAGAATGCAACCATTTGTCTCTCATCTACCTATGACCTGGAAGCCCCCTCCCCACTTGGAGTTGTCCCGCCTTTCCAGGCTGAACCAATGTTCATCTTACATATTTTGATTGATCCCTCATGTCTCCCTAAAATGTATAAAACAAAACTGTGTTCAGACCACCTTGGGCACGTGTTGGCAGGACCTCCTGAGGCTGTGTCATGGGTGTCAGTCCTTAACTTTGGCAAAATAAACTTTCTAAATTAACTGAGATTTGTCTCAGATTTTCAGGGTTCACATTCTATACGTGTGTATGTGTGTGTGTATGTAGAGATATATATATATGTATATTTAATTAATTAATTTATTTATTTTATTTTTATTTATTATTATTATTTTTTTGAGACAGAGTCTTGCTCTGTTGCCCAGGCTGGAGTGCAGTGGCACGGTCTCGGCTCACTGCAAGCTCCACCTCCCAGGTTAACACCATTCTACTGCCTCAGCCTCCTGAGTAGCTGGGACTACAGGTGCCCGACACCACGCCCAGCTAATTTTTTTTTTTTTTTTTTTTTGTATTTTTAGTAGAGACGGGATTTCACCGTTGTTAGCCAGGATGGTCTTGATCTCGTGACCTCGTGATCCGCCCACCTCGGCATCCCAAAGTGCTGGGATTACAGTCGTGAGCCACCACACCTGGCCATATATATTTAATTTTTTATTCTTTATTCCTGTTATATAGAAATACAATTGACTTTTTTAAAGTATCAATTTGTATCTAGTGATTAATTGTAATAGTTCTCTGCATTTTTTCTTTGGCTACTGGGCTGAATATCTTCCAGGTGCCTCCCTAAATATGCATTAATGGTCTTCCACTCTTCTCTGCTCTAATGATTAATGATCAAAGGATCCAATGCCTTTTGCTCCCTGCTGAGCTTGGTCAATGGGAGCTTCACTGGAGAGAGTTGTCGGTGAGGGAGGAGAGTGCAGCCAGGGTATTTATTCCTGTTTCTACCCCTCTGGGATTGCCACTGGCTGGCTGTATCTTTCAACAGATGATCATAGCTCCTCTTAAAACAGCTGATTCCAGAGGGATCACTCTCCTAATTTCTAAAACTGCTTGCTCCCTTGGGCTTAGAGGTGATGAAAATTCTAGTGCCTGCTGGCCCTGGGTCTCTTCACTATTCCCTGTGCTTCCACTACATTCTGCCTGCAATTTTCTAGTTGTCCTCTTGTAAGTAAATTCTGTTTGAACTATCCCAATTTGCATATGCTATCTGTTACTGTTGAGATCTTAACTGAAACAGGTAGAGACTTCCAAAATAGTGGAGCTCATATTGCATGGATGGGAATAAAAAAGTTTGTAAGTATCTTCTTAGGAGAGCCACAACTGCCTCATTTCTACTTTTGTCCCTTAGTTCCCATCTCCTATTCTAGCAATGGGAGAAATGGCACCAAACATTAGCTGCTGGTTCAGAATATATTCCACATATGCAAGATAGTCCTCATGCTTACAAGATACTGGAGGTAAGGACTTCAAGATGTGCGTTTTGAAGAGGTAAAATTTAGTCCATTACAGAAGATAAAATCATGTATTTTCCGTATTCTTAATTGATCTAATAAATAATTGTTTGCTCAATATTATAATAATATCACTATATTGGGTGATTATAGTTTATGGATAAATGAAATAAAAGACAATGTGTAATGAGAGTAAAGGAAAGGGAAAGAAAAATCAAGAATACTCTGTTTTAAGGTACCTACACAACCTGTGAAGTGGCTGTAGAGAAAGTAGATGGATTAATTGTAAATGTGTACTACAAACTCTAAGATAACTACGAATTTTTTTGAAATAAATATATACTAAGATAGAGAGAAAATGGAGGTATATAAAATGATAGGACCAGAGAATGCAGAAAAAAAAGGAATTTTTTTTTTCTTTTTTTGAGACAGAGTGTTGCTCTTATTGCCCAAGCTGGAGTGCAATGGCATAATCTCAGCTCACTGCAACCTCTGCCTCCCGGGTTCAAGAGATTCTTCTGCCTCAGCCTCCCAAGTAGCTGGGACTACAGGTGCATGCCACCACACCCAGCTAATTTTTGTATTTTTAGTAGAGACAGGGTTTCACCATATTGGTCAGGCTGGTCTCGAACTCCTGACTTCATGATCCACCTGCCTTAGCCTCCCAAAGTGCTGGGATAACAAGCATGAGCCAAGAGGAATATTTTAACAAGAAACAAAGAAAGGATAATGAATAGAAAGTTACAAATATGGTTTAAATTAATCCAACTATATCAATAATCACTTTAAATGTGAATGGTGTAAATACACCAATTAAAAGACAGGCTGTCAGAGTAGATAAAACACAGGACCCAACTATATATTGTCTAAAAGAAAGCTATCTTAAATGTAAAGGTACAAATAGGTTAAAAGTAAAAGGATGAAGAACAATATACCATGATAACACTAATGAAAAGAAAGCTGAAGTAGTTATAATAATTTAAATCAAAGCCGACTTCAGAGCAAGGAAAATTATGTGATGAAGAGAGGCTTTACATAATAATAAAGGGGCCACTTCTCTAAGAAGGTGTAATAATCCTTAATAAGTATATGCCTACCTGAGGCAAAAAATGATAGAACTGTAAGGAATAATAGACAAATTAACAATTGTCTCTGGGGACTTCAATACCCCTCTACTAGTAAATGACAGATCCTGTGGGCAGAATATCCTAACGGCATAGTCGATCAACTGAATTTAATTGACATTTATGGAATACTTCATCCAGCAATACCAGAATACACATTCTTCTCTAGCTCACATGGAATATCAACCAAGACAGACTACATTCTGAACCATAAAACATATTTTAACAAATTTAAAATAACAGAAACCATACAAAATATGCTGTCAGACCACAATGGAACTAAACTAGAAATCAATAACAGAAAGATAGCTGAAAAATCCCCAAATATTTAAGACAACATACTTCTAAATAATAAATGGGTCAAAGCAGTCCCAAGAATAATGTAAAAATATTTCAAACTAAATGAAAATTAAAAATGCAATTTATTAAAATTTGTGGGGTATAGCAAAAGCAGTATTTAGGGGAAAATTTATAGCATCGAATGTGTATTAATCTGCTTGAACTGCCATAACAAAAGACCACAGATTGAGTGGCTAAAACAATAATTTTTTCTCTCTTAGCCCTAGAGGCTAGAAGTCCAAGATCAAGATGTCATCAGGGTCTCTTTCTGGTGAGGCCTTGTTTCCAGTCTTATAGATGGCTGCCTTCTTGCTGTGTAATCACATGGTCTTTTTCCTGTGGTCCAATCTAATAGGACTGGTGTCCTTATTAGAATATCTTTATGACATCATTTAACTTTTATGGCCTTCTTATAGACCCTAACTCCAAATATGGTAACATTGGGAGTTAAGGCTTCAAAATATGAGTTTTGGGAGTAACACAATTCAGTTCATAATATAATACATATTAGAAAAAGGAGAAAGGTCTCAAATCAGTAATCTAAAATTCCACTGTGGGAAACTAGTAAAAGAAGAGTAATTCACATCCAGACAAGCAGAGGAAAAAAAAATAAAATCACAGTGAAAATATAAAAAATACAGAAAAATAATTAAACCAAAAGAGTAGTAAATTAATAAAACACTATCCAGCCTAACCAAGAAAAGCAAGAGAAGCCCCAAATTATTTATATTGTAAACAAAAGAGTAGCCACCACTATTGATCTCATGGACACTGAAATAATAATAAAGAAATATTATGAACAATTTTGTGCCTACAAATTATATCTTAGATTAAATGGACCAATTTCTTAAAAGAAACAATCTACAAAAACTTACACAAGAAGAAATACATGATATGAATATGTCTGTATCTACTGGAGACATTGAATCATTAATTAAGAATCTTCGGCTGGGCCCGGTGGCTCATGCCTGTAATCCCAATACTTTGGGAGGCCAAGGTGGGCAGATCATGAGGTTGGGAGATTGAGACCATCCTGGCTAACACGGTGAAACCCTGTCTCTGCGAAAACAACACACACACACACACAAAATTAGCAGGGCATGGTGGTGGGCACCTGTAGTCCCAGCTACTTTGGGAGGCTGAGGCAGGAGAATGGTGTGAAACCAGGAGGTGGAGCTTGCAGTGAGCCGAGGTCACGCCACTGCACTCCAGCCTGGGCGACAGAGCGAGACTCCGTCTCAAAGAATCTTCCAAAACAGAAAGCATCAGGCCCATGTGGTTTTACTGTTAAACGTTATCATATATTTGAGGAAGAAATTATACTAATTTCTATGACTTGTTCCAGAAATTAGAAGTAGGGGGAACACTTTCTAACTTTTTTTCTGGATCCAGATTACCCAAATGTCAAAACCAAAGACATGACAAAGAAAAGCAAAACAAAAGGAAACTACAGACTAATATGTATCATGAACATAGATTCAAAAATCCACAAAGAATTTTAGGAAACAAAATTAAACAACGCATAAAAAGAATTATATACCACAGCCAAGAGGGATTTATTCCAGATATGCAAGGCAAGTTCAATATTTGCAAGTCAATTAATGTAACCCATCACATCAACTGACTAAAGAAGAAAAACCATATGATTATATCAATTGATATAGAAAAAAACATTTGAAAAAAATTCAACATTCAATCATAAAACTCTCAGCAAACTAGAAATAAAAGGGAATTTTTTCAACTTGATAAATAACATCTACAAAAGACCTACAGTTAACATAATACTTAATGGTGAAAAACTAGAAACTTTCCCATTAAGATCAGGAACAAGGCAATAGCATCCTGTCTGATCATTCCTATTCAACATTGTGCCGGAATTTCTAGCTAATGTAATAAGACAAGAAAATAAAATAAAATGTATATAGGTTGGGAAGGAAGAAATAAAACTATCTTTGTTCACAGATGACATGATTGTCTACATAAACAAATCCCAAGGAATTCAAAACAACAATAAAAATTCCTGGAACTAATAACTGAATTCCGCAGAATATGAGTTGCTTTTGTATGTACTAGGAATGGACAAATGAAATTTGAAAGTAAAACACACACACCCTTCAGAACCTAAAGAAGGAAGCAGATTTCAACTTGGAATGTAAATGAAATTAATCTGGCTAGGACTAATGAATTAGAAAGGGTGGAGAATGGTAATATCTATATTTTGAAACTTTAACCCCTCTATGAGATCAAAGGAAGAGAGATCTATTTTGTTCAAAATTTAAATTTTATGTGGCACACAATCTGGTGTAACCTGTCTGGTAAATTTGTTTAGATAATCAAATTCAGGCTTTACTTGAGACCTAGAATAGTAGATAAAATCTTGGGATTCTGTGTAAATTCTTGGAATACTCTGATGTATTTGAGGAAATGTTGTGTATAAAATGAAAGAAATATTTGCAGAAGCCCTTGAGGGGCTGGGGAAGGAAACCATGAAACTGTATGCATTGCAGCTAAATTGTACGGGAAAGACCCATCTTCAAGGTTCATAAGTTGACCAGGTATTGTAACCACACAACAGGTTCTTTTGCCCACTGTACAGAAAAGCCAATACATTGAGAGCATGGTATTGCAGTAGAGAAAGAGTTTAATTATCACAGTGTTAGCCAAGCAGGAGGATGGGAGATGTTTCTGAAATCCACTTCCCTGAGAATTCACAGGCTAGATTTTTTTCAAAGACAGTTTGGTGGGTATACGGCTAGTGAATAGTGAATACTGATTGGTTGGGTTAGGTATGAAATCATAGGGGGTCAAAAATAATCTTTGTGTACTGAGTCAGCTTCTGAATGGGGGTGATAGGACTGGTTGAGTCAGTTCCTTAGTGTGGGTCATAGGTCTAAGTGATTCCAGGTAGAGTCAGTCAGTTATCAGAATTCAAAAACCTGAAAAATATTTCAAAGACCAATTTTAGGTTTTACAATAGTGATGTTATCTATAGGAGCAATTGGGGAAGTTACAAATCTTGTGGCTTCTGGCTACATGACTCCTGAGCAGTGATGAATCATAGAAAAGCAAGCTAGGGGACAATGGCTGGTTATCATTTAGCTACACCTACATCTTAGAAGAATTCAGGCTCTTCCAATAATCCTAACCTTCTGGCCTTTCATTAGTTTTACAAAGGTGGCTTTTCGTTCCTGAACAAGGAGAAGGTCTGTTTCAGGAAGGGGCTATTATCACTTATTTTGAGCTGGGTCATCCAGTTTCTCTTGCCCCCAGACATTGGTTCCACAGCCTTTGAACTCTGGGACTTACATCTTTAGCCTCAGAGTGAATTACAGCATAGACTTCCCTGGTGCTCCAGCTTTTAAACAGCATGTTATGGGACTTCTTGGCCTCAATAATAGCATGAGTCATTTTTCCTATTAAATCTCTCTCTATATATGTGTGTATATATATACACACACATACGTGTGTGTATATATATACACTTATATACATATATATGTGTGCATACATACATGTATATACATAGATGTGTGTGTATACACATGTATATACATATATGTGTGTATATACATGTATATACATATATGTGTATATATACATGTATATACATATGTGTGTGTATATATACACGTATATACATATATACGTGTATATATATACACCACGTATATACATACATATGTGTGTGTATATATACACGTATACGTGTGTATATATATACGTATACACATATATATACGTTTATATGTATACACATATATACGTATATGTGTATATATGTGTGTGTATATATATGTATATATGTATATATATAATCTCCTATTGGGTCTGTTTCTCTAGAGACCCTGACTAATAGAATTGTCCAATTTATGAGAGATAAAAAGAGTCTCCATGAGATCAAAAGAAAAAGCAGTAAGACATTATTAATCCCATTGATTTTGAAGTTAGTGAAAATTACTTTTTTGGTTTTCACTAGATTTACCATCTGTTTTGGTAAGTTGCAAAGGAATTTGTTTTTGCCTTTGGCTGAACCTGAACTAATATCTAAGAAGAGGTAGAGCAAGTTTATTCAAGCTATAAGCTGCTACGCACACATGCATACACATATACACATAATGTGAATGCATTAAACTTTTAAAATGCTTTAACTTTTTAGCCTTGGAAATAAAGAAGTAAATACAAGGGCAACAAGGGAGCTTGTAAAATGATACAATAGACTTTGGGGACTTGGGGGAAAGGGTGAGATGGGGTGAGGGATAAAAGACTACACACTGTGTATAGTTCACCAAAATCTCAGCAATCACCACTAAAGAACTTATTCATGTAACCAAAAACAACCTGCTCCCCAAAAACTTACGAAATAAAAAAATGCAGTAATACAAGGGTAACTTTTTTTTATGTTATGACTGTATACATATAGGCTGACAGTTCCTAATTGTCCATCTGTCCTTCCTTCCTTCTTCCTTCTTTCCTTCCTTCTTCCTCTTCCTTCCTTCCTTTCTAACTCAAGCTGCTTACAGCCCAGAGGTAGAGATTTACTCCAGTCAGAACAAACTGGGAAGTGTCAGGCAGTAGTATAGGTTTTTCTCTGTACTAGAGGGCTGTCAATAGTAACTATCCTTGGCACAGCACTACTGTGCCAGCTATGAATTCTGGTAAATATGCATAATTTGAAGATAAAAGTTAACTACAGTTTGAATTGTTTGCTCCATACAGAAAAATATCATTTGTAATAGGTCTAAAATTATTCTTTTCTTTAAGAAAATAACTTACTGAGTTCATTCAGCCATTCAAGGTGAACCAGACTGAGTGATGCTTAAAATGATACGTCATCCTACAATAGAAATTTTCAATTCTTTGAGAACCTCTGGAGAGAGGGCTGATGGGCCTAGAATTAGAAGAAAGAGGGAGGAAAGAAATCTTCAGAGACAAAGGAGGGGCCACAACAAATGACATGGGTAGCAGGAATTCATGAAAGGACGTAGCCGTGGAAGCTCTCTGGTAGGGGAGAGTGTCTAAGAATTTCTAGGAACAAGGACGTCAGACATTCCATTTGAACTATCCTCCATGGCAAATCCTGTAGAATATATTACTCAATAGCCATTCCAACATTTTACTCTCTTCCTTCTCTTCCTCTACTGCAGAGTCTGGGAAGCTAAAGACTCTCGTGCTCCAGCAGATGCCTGCTGAGGATTTGGGAGAAAGTCTTTGCTTCCTAATTACAAAAGCTATTCCTGCTTTCTCTACTTCCTCTGTTCCTCCTTCTTCCTTCCTGAATGGAATTGCTGGAGCTATGTTTATCTTGTGACCACAAGGGAAAGGCCAAAAGATGTCCACAAACTTTAGCCCTGCTAAAGGAGATATGCAAAGGAAGCTCGAACTATTTGGGAACTATTTAAGGAATCTCACAAGTTATAGGTGATTTGCAGATATTCATGTACTGTTACATTAAGGTGTTCCTGCTTAATTTTTGCTCTTAAATACAAAAATTTTGTCAGCAGTAATTGTAAATATAGATCATGATTTGTTTGACATGCTGATCAAGAAAATGGTGTAAAATGGTACTTCATATGCATATTTCTAAAAATACACGACAATATTCACAAGCAGCTAATTGAAACAAATGAACAAGGGATGATAATGGGAATATATTGCAAAATGCTCACTTTTATGTAAGCATTAAGTAAAATGCATATACTGTCTTAATTAGTGAGCTTGTCTATTATTCTTAACAGCCATGCATGCACCATCTTAATTATTCCAACTCTGCCTTTTGCTATAAGGTTTTAAGTTTCTCAGCCATAAAATTTTCTACTGTGGATTCCTTTAGGAATTTGAATCTTCAGAGGAAATGCTAAGTCTATGTCCCCAGGAGACTGACGTGGACTTGAGATAAGAGATAGTCAGAAGGGGTCAAATGAAAGCCAGGCTGTAAGGAAAATGGCCTTGTGAGCCCCCCTTTGTGACTGTCTCCACCTTCATCATGCAGCTTGTTCTGCCAGTCAGAGGGTAGCAAGGGAATCAAGAATGACATTTATCCAAATAGGATGAGCAAGTGAAGACCCGGTGACCCTGGAAGGCACACAGTGCAAAAAGCATGTGCCAGTCCCTCAGTTCATAGGCAGCCCATCTCCCACAGAGCCTGTCAAAATATTACCAGTTTCTAGGTATCTCATGAAAATATTGAAAGCTGTGCTTTATCATCCCTGCCCCCACCTTGACCCTCTCCCTGCTCATTGGTCCTGGCTGCCAGGTGTTGCTTTGAATTCTAGCTAGGGTAACCAACTTCTCTACAGCTGCCTGAGACTTTTCTGGATTTGGAAATCCTCTGTTGAAGTCAAATTGGGAAGCTGGTCCTCTTGGTCCTGGAAAGGCTGCAGGTGCATGAAGACTCTGCTGATAACACAAAGCTTAGCCTCAGGATTGTCTTGAAAACATCATGCTAAGATATGGGCAGCATTGCATGATATCCAGGCTCAGGTCTCTGGAGCTTTCCTGGAATCTGGCAGAATGGACAGCTACAGTTGACTTTCTTATTGCTAAAAGCCAATTTTATAATAAGTAATAAGGCTTATTATAATAAAACTGATTTAATATAACATTACAAGAAAAGCTTATTAAAAATGTTTTCTTACAAAAACTCAAAGAGGAAAGTAACCAAAAAAAGTATTGAGGTAGCTAGAGAAGATATAATTTTAAAAATGCTTAAAGATGATCTCACAAAGTATTATAGCATTTTTTTCTAAAGGAAGGATATGTCTTTGGGAATCACAAAAGGCAAGATTGAAAGTGAGGTTTATATGTTTCAGCAGAAACTTAAATAAGTGAATGAACTTTGTCAAGAAAATGAAGGGGACTTGCAGGAAAGTAAGTCTAGACCAAAGAGATAGTTTAGAGAATGCAGAGAAATTTGTCAAGTAGATAAAAGCATGAGTCTTGCCTCTGAAGAGCCAGAGAGCTTCAGGGAAAAAAAGCTACAGGTCTAAGGGAAGAAATGGAAAGATTCTTTGAATCTTTCAAATGTCAGCTGATTATACTTGACATCAAAACTTCTAATAAGTGGTTGACAGTTAAGGCTGGTAAGACTGGTCAAAGAAACCCCAGTGAATTTAGAAAAGAAAATACGTATCACAGATAAAATTTCCCTGAAGCAGATATTAAATTTGAGCCTTTACAGATGATCTTCAAGACCTCCGTATTTCAAGATCAGCATCTGGCAGAGGCTTATGGGAATAAGGGAATCCTATGAGCTATCAGATCACTGAGGCTTCAGGTATGTTCAGCTGGGATGGCTCAGGGATCTGGTGTCCAAGGTGTGTTTTGTGGACCAGAAGCTACTTCCACAGTATTCAGATCTCAGGATGAAAATTCCTCCACCAAGGCAGCCACATCCTGGAACAACTCTTCTTCCTCAAGCAAAAAAACGCAGTTTGCCCTCTCGTTCCCAACTTTTGTTATCTCTTTCAGACCAACAGGTTACCGACGTTTTTATATGTTTCCTTTTAATGAGGCAAATGGCCCAAGATCCTCAAAAATGATGTTAATGGGCTAGGCACAGTGGCTTATACTTGTAATCCTAGAATTTGGGGAGGCTGAGGCAGGAGGATTGCTTGAGCCCAGGAGTTGGAGACCAGCCTGGACAACATAGGGAGACCTTGTCTCCATGAAAAATAAACAAAATTAGCCAGGTGTGGTTGTACACACCTGTAGTCCTGGCTACTCAGGAGGCTGAGATGGGAGGATCACTTGAGCCTGGGAGGTCAAGGCTGCAGTGAGGAGAGATTGCGCCACTACCCTCCAGCCTGGGTGACAGTGCAAGACCCTATCCAAAAAAATGAGGTTAATAACACCTTTGATATCTTAGGTTCTCTTGATATGTCTCTCACACTTGAGAGTGGCGCAGCTGATCCAGGCTTCGTTCCCCCACCTCATGAGCCAGTAGGAGGGACCAGGAAATCAGGCCCTGAGGATGGTTCTAGGAGAAGGACCTTCTTTCCTTCCCTCTTCCCTAGAAGCTCATCTGAAGTCTTGATATTAGTTTGCTTTGGCTGCCATAATAAAATATCACAGATTTGGTGACTTAAGCAATATAAATTTATCTTCTCACAGTTCTGGAGGCTGAGAGCTTAAATATCAACATGTCAGCAGGGTTGGTTTATGGTGAGGCCTCTCTTCCTGACCTGCAGACAGCTACCTTCTCTCTACGTTCTCACATGACCTCTTCTGTGTGTATGGGGTGGGGGTGGGGGGGTGGCTGGGGGGAGGGAGAGTAAGAGAGAGAGAAGAGATGTCTCTTTCCTTTTTATTTTCTCATAACAATACCAGTCCTGTTGGATGGAGCCCCACCCTCCCACCCTAAGACCTCAGTTCATCTTACCTCCTAAAAGACCCTATCTCCAAATGCAGTCACATATGCAAATTTTAGGGTAAGGGGACAAAATGCGGTCTATAACAGCCTCCATAGATTACTTTCTGCAGTCCAGCAGGCTTCCCTGAACCTCCCTATTTTGTAATAGCACTGAGGACCCTCTAGTCACAAGGGAGTTTCCTTGTCATTCTTGTCCAAACACTGCCTGTCCCCACATCCTGAGAGAAGAAGTGAATGTTCACCAGGGCTGAGTCCATCCTCCAGGGTACCTCCTTCTGAAGGTCTATAACCAGATAAATACTAAAGTCATTTTGAATTGCCTTCCTTTTAGTTAAACTACTGGTGTTTAAGAAATTGTACAAGTATTCAAATTGTACCTTGATAATATTATAATTCATAGAGTTATAATTTATAAATAGAGATTATGTTATATATAAAGAATCCTATAAATTATTTTCATTTTGTAATTCTCTAGGTAGTACATGTATTGTATTTGTATTGCATTTTGATATCATTAACCAGTCCTTTATAACATAAAATCCTCTACCAGGCATTTTGCATGAGCACTTCAGCAATGAGACATATTTAAAATTTTAAATGCCACATTGGGTTGCCAAGAGTTGTATTTAATATTGTTAAAAGGCAATTGTGGAAGGAGCTTAAAGTTTACCTAAATAAATTTGCATTGGCTAAAAAGAATCAGTTCAATATATGAAAATCAATCAATGTAATACACCACATTAACAAAATGAATACAATAATACACGATCATTTCAGTTGATGCAGAAAAAGCATTTCATAATGCTCTTAATAAAATTCAACATTCATGATAAAAGTACTTAACAAAACTAGGATTAGAAGAAACTACCTCAACATAATAAAAGCCATATATTAAAGAAATACCACACAGTTAATATCATACTTAATGGTGAAAGATTGAAAGATGTTCTTGTAAGATCTGGAATAAGGCAAGGGTATCGTCTCTGGCAACTTACATTCAACATAGTATTGGAAAACCTGGCAGAGCAATTAGGTAATAAAATAAAATAAAATAATTAAAAGTGAAAAGGAAGAAGTAAAATTCTCTTTATTCTCCAATGGCATTATCTGTAGAAAACCCTAAACATTACACACACACACACGCATTAGACTCGATAAACAACTTAGGCAAAGTTGCAGAATGTCAATTTAACACACACAAATAAGTTATTTTCTATACACTAGGAATGTGTAGTATATATAAAAAAATTAAAAAACAGTTCTATTAAAATAGCATCAAAAAGAATACATATTTTGGAATAAACTTAATCAGAGAGGTAAAAGATTTGTACACTGAAAACTACAAAGCATTGCTGAAAGAAATTCAAGAAGATGTAAATGAATAGAAATATATTCTGTGTTCGTGGACTGGAAGATTTGATATTATTATGATGCCAATACTATCCAAAGTGATCTACAGGATCAATGCAATTTCTATCAAAATCCCAGTGGCATTTCTTTTGCAGAAATAGAAAAATCTATTTTGGGAAAAAAAAGGGGCTGGGCACAGTGGCTCACACCTGTAATCCCCGCACTTTGTGAGACCGAGGCAGGTGAATCACTTGAGGTCAGGAGTTCAAGACCAGCCTGGCAAACATAGTGAAACCCCGTCTGTAATAAAAAAACAAAAATTACTCAGGTGTGATGGTGAGTGCCTGTAATCTTAGCTATTTGGGAGGCTGAGGCAGGAGAATCACTTGAGCCCAGGAGGTGGAGGCTGGAATGAGCTGAGATTATGCCACTGCACTCCAGCCTGAGAGACTGAGTGAGACTCTGTCTCAACAAGAAAAAAAAGAAAAAAGGAAAAAAAATTGATAGTTTTACACTTCCTGATTTCAAAACTTAGCCACAAAGCCATGGTAATCAAAACAATGTGGTATTGGCATAAAAAATAGATATATAGAACAATGGAATAGAATAGGGACTTCATAAATAAACCATTGCATATATGGTCCAGTAATTTTTGAAAGTGGTTCAAAGATTACTTAATGAGGAAAGAACAGTCTTTTCAACAAATGGTGTTAGGAAAACTGAGTATACACATGGAAAAGAAAAAAGTTGGGCCTTTACCTTATACTATATTCAAAAATTAACTCAAAATAAACCAAAATATAAAAGCTAAAACTCTAAAATTGTTAGAAGTAAACTTAGGGGAATAATTTCATCACATTGGATTTGGCAAACCTGTCTTGAATATGACACCAAAAGCACGGGCAACATTTTAAAGAAATATAATTTTGCCTACATTAAAATTAAAACCTTTGTGAATCAAAGAATACTATCAAAGGGAGAAGGCAACCCATAAAATAAGAGAAGACATCTGAATATCATGTTCATTGTAAGGGATTAATATCCAGAGTATATAAAGAACACCTACAACTCAACAACAACAAAAAACAAACAACCCAATTTAAAAAGGGGCAAAGGACTTGAACAGACATTTTTCCAAAGAAGATACATTAATGGCCAATAAGCATATCAAATTATGCTCAACATCCTTAATCACTGGGAAAATGCAAACCAAAACTACAATGAGATATCACTTTATAGCCATTAGTGTGATTATTACAAAAAAATCAGAAAATAACAAGTGTTGGTGGGGATAGGGAAAAAAATGCAACCATTATATTCTGTTGGTGGGAGTGTAAAATACAGAAGTATCTAAGGAAAACAGTATGGTGATTCTTCAAAAAATTAAAAACAAAATTACCATATGATTTACCAATTCCACTTGAAGAACTGAAGCAGGAAATTGAACTGATATTTGTACATGCATGTTCATGGCAGCAATAATTACAATAACCAAAAAGTGAAAGCAACCCAAGTGCTCACCCACAAATGAGCTCATCCAGTCATCTGTGGATGAGTGGATAAATAAAATGTGATATACACATATCATGGGATATTATTCAGCCTTGGAAAAGGAAGGAAATTCTCACATATGCTATAACATAGATGGACATTCTGAACATTCTGCTAAGAGAAATAAGCCAGCTACAAAAGGACAAATACTGTATGACTACAATTATGTGAGTTACCTACAGCAGTCAAATCCACAGAAACTGAAAGTAAAATAGTGGTAGTGCAGGGCTGAGAGAAGGGTAGAATAGAGAGATATCATTTAATGTGTTGAAGTTTCTGTCTGAGAAGATGACAAAAGTTCTGGAGATGGATGATGGTGGTTTTTGCACCACAATGTAAATGCATTTAATACCACTGAACTGCACACTTAAAAATGGTTAAGATGATTCATAAGATAATTCATTATAGATATTTTACTCTCACAAAAAGTCATAAACATCAAACATGGTTCCTCTCATAAAGTTGCCTGACCACCTCTTTTTTCTTTCTCCAGAAAAAAAGAAACCATTGTCTCTTATCTTAATTTGAAGATTGTAAAGATTTTCCAACAATCAGTTGATCTACTTTTAAAGTTTAAGATAATTAGAATTCTCAAAAAAGAGTTTTATCATCTTTGTCCATTGCTTTAGATGCCAACTCCCTTTATGGTCCTTTAAATATGCATTAATATGAAAATGAGGCATAGCTTCTTCACATATTTTCATTGCTGGATTCAGAGTGTGAAGGTGAAGTGGATATAACCAAACCTGCTCAGATTCCCACTGCTACTTAAGTTCTGGGTTGATTGCAGACTTTGAATGCAGCCCTGCTCAGTGACATAAGGTGATGGGAGAGAATGGGCTGCAGGGAAAATGAGCTCACCTTGAATTTGTGACTATGGCTGCTTTTCATCATGATTAATGGTCACTGATCCTTGCTCACATCAATCTAGGCTGGTTCCCCCACACAGAAGAAAGTCAGCCTCAACATCCCAGGCATTAAATCTGGTCTTGACAGCTGCTACAAAGGCTGAACTGGCCAGGAGAGGTCCCATTACCTGCTGGGCAACACCTCATGGTGCTTCCAGCCAACAGGTGAGCAGGCACAGTGACTGGCTAGCTGCAGCTGAGATGAGGTTGGGCAGTCCCATGGCAGAGGTGAATTACCTGGCAGAGTGGTGGAGGGCCAGGCAGAAACTTCAGGAGCCTGGGGCAAAACCTCACACACTCCTTATTTTGAAAACAGTGATGAGTTATTTAACCTCCTAATTTTTGTCTCCTTATTTGTAAAATGGGAAGAAGACTTGCCTGGCAGGTTTGTTTTCAGGATTGAATGTGACAATCTACATCTCTTGTCTGGTCCCACAGTCAGTACCTGAGAGAGTTCAATTTTCCCTCGCTCTCATTGCTCTTATTTAATATGAGGGTCCGAATAGAGCAATTTGATTCCTGTCTTGGTGCTTTTATACGAGCTGCTCCATGTGCCTGGAACGTCCTCCCACTGCTTTGCAAACTACTATTAATCCCTCAATATGCAACTCAGATGCCATTTCCTTCCCTGTTACAAAGGCCGCTGTCGCCCTTCCTTTTATGGAGATGAATGGTGCCAAATGCCACACAGCTTTCCCTCTCTTCCACTTCTGTGTCCTGGTCATAATTCTATTTTTGGGCTCTCTCTGTTCAATTATTGTTTCCTGTGCCTCTGTCCCCTGCACTCATCATTGTTCTATCCTAAAGGGTCAGCAAACATTTTTTGTAATGGGCCTGATTGTAAATACTTTAGGCTTTGCAGGTTTGTGGTCTCCTCTGCAACTATGCAATTGTGCTATTGCACTGCAAAAGCAGCCACAGACAACTTGTAAATGAATGAGTGTGGCTGTGTTTCCAATAAAACTGTATTGATAAAAATAGGCAAAGAGTCAGATTTGCCCACTGGCCATAATTTTCAGCTCCTGCTTTACTCCATCCAGGTGGCATGGAGCTTGGCATAACAAACATTAGAAAAATGGTATCTGTCCCAAATTCTGGACTTGCACTAGTCCATTTTCACACCGCTATAAAGAACTGCCTGAGACTGGGTAATTTATAAAGGAAAGAGGTTTAATTGACTCACAGTTCCGCATGGCTTGGAAGGCCTCAGGAAACTTACAATCATGGTGGAAGGTAAAGGGGAAGCAAGCCATCTTCTTCACAAGACAACAGGAGGGAGAGTGAATGCAGGAGGAACTACCGAACGCTTATAAAACCATCAGATCTCACGAGAACTCACTGACTATCATGAGAGCAGCATGGGGGAAACCACCTCCATGAACCAATTATCTTCACCTGGTCTCTCTCTTGACACATGGGGATTATGAGGGTTATAATTCAAGATGAGATTTGGGTGGGGACACAAAGCTTAACCATATCAGGGATCAAGTCTGACCCTGAAATGTCCTCTTCCATCCAGGTGCTCTGTTCTTATCCGTGATGGACCCACTGGATGCACACATACACAAAAAATATCCAATGTGTTCCATTGCATGTGCCTTTTGCTCCAGAGGCCAAAAATGCAAGGACATGTAATGATGTAAAAAGCTGCTCTTCATAGAATCAGAAGGCCTGGGGTGAATTCCTACTTTGAGCACTTGTGTGTAGTCTCAGGCTGGCCATGTCACTCTTTTGAGCCTTTATCTACAAAATGGGTTTCTTATCTTTACAAAATGCATTGAGTGCCTCCACCAGAGACTGTAGTGAAAATCAAAATCATATCACATGTGATGTTGCTTTGTAAGCCGACTTGCTAGTCAAATGTATTATGTAATTAATGTCATCATCATTATTATTATTTAGACTCAGGTTGTAGCTTTCTTCGACACTCCACACCCTGGGCTAGTAGGAGAGGTACGCATTCATTCTTTTATTCATTCACTTATTTAATTACAAATTCAAGACTGGAAAGTTGTCAAATAAGGAAAGAAACTATCTTAAAGGGTCAGTACAGACTCACAGAACATTCCAAGCACATCTAATTGAGGTTTTATTGCCTAGTTCTACTTTTATGTGTTCCGGTAATTTGGCTGTAGAACAGGGGTCTAAGATAAGAGAAACCTAAGTGCTTGCCTGGATTTTTAGACCGTGAGAAGCAGTAAGTCATGCATTGTTATGAAGCCTCATTTAAAGGGTGATTGGTATGTCAGATATTGTTTCTATTCCACCAAAATCTATTCTCCTGTTCTCCCTAAGTTACAGCCACATTACCTGTCCCTTGCAGGAAGATGCGGCCATGAGACTGAGTTATAGCTAGTGGAGTGTAAACAGAAGTAGAGTGCGACATTGTAACTTGACCCTTAGGAAAAACACACACACACCAAAACAAACAAAAAACCTCTCAAGCACATTTCTTGCTTTTCCACTTCTCCAAGGCCTGAAAGGATATGGATGACAGCAATCCTGGAAGCCACATGTTAACAACAGCAGTCTGGGTCCCTTAATGACCTAGTGGAGCAGAGCTGCCCCTGACTTGGAACCTTCACTTTGGACAGATGACTGGGCTAAATATAACTACTTGTTGTTCATATTGTATTGTCAGCCACTAAATTTTAAATTCTATATATGGCAGTATTTTCTTACTAAAAATTATATAGGTATATCTATCTTTTTTACTTACCTCCTTGATGTCTTCCTTTCCATCTGTCTTCCTGCCTTCCTCTGTTTTGCTAAAATGCACAAATCCATAACCCTCAAGGTAAGAAGTGCTTTGGTTTCAAAACTTTTCAAATTTTACAAAGTTAAGGTGATATACAAGGGCTGATCCCTGGTGAGGCTTGAGGCTTAATTCTTATGTAATTTGGGAAGATTCTTCCAGTAAAATATTACAAATTTTTGAATGCAAAATTATGTACAAAAGCCTTGAAGCCTAAGCTTCATCAGCTTAACAATA
Organism: Pan troglodytes; assembly: GCF_028858775.2. NCBI lineage: Eukaryota > Metazoa > Chordata > Mammalia > Primates > Hominidae > Pan > Pan troglodytes. The sequence continues at coordinate 144,219,546 of NC_072405.2, forward strand.
GACACCTCACTGGTGGTGTGGCCACACTATACATAGTCATGTAATATTACTGGCAAGTTTTGGTTGAACTTCCTAATCAAATGTATTAATATTTATTCACAAAACATGAATATTCTACTTGGGATCAATAAAGACTGGGCCAGGCATGGTGGCTCACACCTATAATTTCAGCACTTGGGGAGGTCAAGGCGAGAGCATCTCTTGAGGTCAAGACCAGCCTGGCCAACATGATGAAACCCCATCTCTACCAAAAAATACAAAAATTAGTCAGGTGTAGTGATGTGCACCTGTAATCCCAGCTATTCAGGGGGCTGAGGCAGGAGAATTGCTTGAACCTGGGAGACAGAGGTTTCAGTGAGCCGAGATCATGCCACTGCACTCCAGCCTGGGCAGCAGAGTGAGACGCCATCTCGAGGAATAAAAAATAAAAAAATAAAGACTGTACATAGTCTCTCAGTGATTTAGGTCATAGTTTCCCTCTCAAATAGTTAAAGTCAGGTTTGGTCTTGCTGTCAAATTAATTTTTTAAAATATAGCTTTGGAACTTTTTGGATTTGGGAATTGTAAATATAGGAGATTTATGTAATAAATCATCTGTTCTTAGCAGACAGTGTGAGGGGAGGAGGATACCTTCTATACAATCTAAACCCTTCCCTTCAAGTAGTCTACAATCTCATTAATAAGTAGAGCATGAAGAAACTTAGCTACAACGCGATTACTTCCACAAGAGTAGCTCACAAAGGGAATGAATGTAAGCTTTGTGCAGCCCATAAGAGCTTCCTGTTAATGAGCACTAAGTTCTTAGGGAAACAGGGATCCCAAAGTGTCTGCTCCCAGCCACTGTGATGTTAACTGATGTTCACCTAGAGGACATGGCAGGTTCAGGTGTCCCAAACAGTGAGGCAGTTAGAAGCAAATTGAAATCAGAAACAGGCAGACCTGAGCTCAGATACTGATTCTTCTATTTATTAATTGGGTAAGTTAGCTAACTCTTCTGAATTGTTAGTTATAATTAATGAGATGCAACAATAATTGTATTATTGGCTACCATTTTTAAGTCCTTACTACATTTCAAGCATTGTGATATGTGCTTCACCTGACTGATCACCTCTAATCCTGCCAATAACTGTGTGAGATAGATGTATTACTTTTTTTTAGACTAAGAATTGAAGGTCAGAGAGCTTTAAAAACTCATCTAAGATTCAGGTCTCTCTGACCCCAAAATCCAAGCATGAACTACTGTTACTCTGCCCCTCCTTGAGACAAGTCATACTATAAAAAAACACCAAAAGCTGCAAACATAAAATTATGCCAAAGCTGTGTGCTGAAGTCTCTCCAAAGCTTCAGAATTTTTTCCCCTGACTCTGCTTTTGACCCACACACTTGACATCTTTTCCTACCCTAATCTCTTCCTTCTCACAATGACATTATCCTACATTCTAAGGCAATAATAATAAAAAGAAAGACCATAAGATGCAACTGGAGTATGACTAGTTTTTGCGACCTTCAAAACATCTTTTATGTTTTAAAATATTTTAATTTGGTAATTTTGCATAAAAATCTATATATCAGGCCTCTCTTAAGAAATTGAGAGATATAACACCAGGCTTGCATTTCTTATGACAATGACTGACAGCCAACCACATCTCAAGTAGGTTCCCTTGTTATACTTGCTCATAGCACCTTGTACTTTTCTTTATAGCATTTAACATAATTCATAATTCTACATTTATTTCTGTAAATATATATGTACTACTTGTTTCCCAGACTCAAAAGTAAGCTCCAGGTCTTATTTGCTTACACTGTATCCTCAGGGTTTAATAGACAACTCAGTTTAAAGTAGGCAGGCAACAAATACTTGTTAAAGAAATAAGCATTTCTGAATTAATAAGAAAGAAAGACGACATGGAGGTAGCATATTCATGGGTCCATTTTGTACCCTGTTACTAGGATAATTCATTAAACTATGCTCTCCAATGTGGATCTGTCCTCAGCCTTTTTGAAGAGTTGATCCATAATGGCTAAGAACAACTGCCATCTGGGTCCAAATGTTGTAAGTATAATGACTTCATAGTGATATCTTTCTGCCACTTAATGACCCTAAACATTAAAGAAATTAGAATTGGCAGAGTCTGTGGGGCTATTGTTTTTTTAACTTACTGGGGTTTCCAAATGGTAGCTTTATGCTGCCGGCTAGTATAATATTAAGGATTTATAGGCAATAAAACATAGGCCCCCAATCATAAGACTTGTCATGAGCTGCACATGGGAAAACAGTCTCCAATTTATGTTGCCTGATGAGACAGTGATTGACCATAATCATATCTTGATTCTATAGACTGGCTTTCTTCAGAGGACCATAAGGCCCTTGAGCATATGGTTTATGATCTTACTAACAGACATCAGTGAGGACACACATAGATAGGAAATGTCCCTCACTAAACCTTCTGCAAAGCACTCAGCACATTAACCTCCCCCGGTTGTTTTGAGTCTTTGTTATTTGAGTGAATTCATTAATCCAACAAATTTAGCGACTACCAAGAGTCCAATACTGTGCACACAGCTCCTCTCCTCATTGTGGTGAAATAACCTCTGCAGCTAATTCCAGGCATATGTTTTCCAGTGAGTATTTTCTGATCCTCACAGGTGGATAAACTTCTCCCAGTTCTCCTCCCCAGTGTTCTTAGCATTTTGTCAATTCTTACTTCGTGGTCAACCTCATGTGAGAATCAGGCAGCCCTGGCTCATTGGAGAGGCACAGCTTTTCACGGCAGATGGACATGGGTGTGCCCTATCCATCTTCAATCACTGTGTGCATGGGTATGCAAATTAATTATTTAATTCACAATTTTCTTATCTTCAAAATCAGAAATAATATGACTTGCTTTACTTAGTTGGGAAAAATATGTAGGATATTGTACATAAATTATTTAAATATAGAGATGGCATTAGATAAATATTAAATTCCTTCCCTTCTAGAATGCAGGAAGTGTGCACTTTCATCTATTCATCTCAGCTCTTGGCAGAGTCCCTGATGAATTGGGAGAGATCAATAAAAAGTATGAAAACAAATAAGAGAGGGAAATACAGAGTCATTAAATCGTGTTGGTCTTTTAATGGCAGCAGTAACTGAACAAATAGAAAATCTGAAAGTTCCCAAAACTAATCCAACAAAAAATAGGTTTAAGATATGAATGGATATTTCTTAACAAAAGGATCCCATAATCAACACAACCACCACTGGTAAGCTTTAATTTGAAGATTCACTATAAGGTCTCTTCAAGAAAAACCCATTTGACTATTTGAGCTAAGTGTTTGACATTCCATTTCTTCCATCATGAGAAAGCTCTTAATTTGCTCCTCTGTGGGTGTCTCCTACTTCATGACAAATCCAAGTCCCTGGGGTTTACTTGGTCCCAGGACTGACACAGGTCAATCCTAGTTGCAAATTGCCATGCAGAGTAGAACCTGAAAACCTTCCCAGTCCACTGGGGGCCATGCTGTACTGTATTGCTGAAGTCAATGGCACATGCTAAAAAGCAGATGCTCTTTCATTGTCTTTAGAAGACGTTCTTGACTTCCACTGTGGTGATCTAAACATGCCACCACTACTGGCCAAGCAATTACTTACACAGGCAGTGCGGGGAAAGGAACAGTAGGTCTTATCTCATTGTCTACTCTGCCATGGTCACCCCAGACCTATGCACACATGGACTCCACATTGGTCAATGTTCTTGCATGAAGTCATGCCCAAGGGGTTTCACTGAAAAAAGCTTAGAAAAGGAACAATTTCAGAGGAGAGGTCAGTGTTGAAGGGGCTAAGTGGGGTTAGTGAAGCTTGCAGGCACCAGCAACCACAAGAAGCCTTTGCCAGCCCAGGCCAGAGAAGCATGTGAGAGCCATGGAAGCCATGTACCCAGCAAAGAAGCCATGTACTCAACATAGGAACACAGCCACTGCCAGATCCATGTGGAGGTAGGGAGAGAGCAAGGGAATAAACACTCTAAACTCTCTATCTTCCCACACTCCATCATCTGCTGGTAGCCCCCAATGGTCAACTTTAATGAGATGTCAGAGGGCTAGAGATCTTGATGTTATAGATCCTGGAGATCAGCTTGCCTGGGAACACTAAAGGGCAGAGAATGGATTTGGGGGACACTGGAGCGCAATCGGCATAAGCTCCTAATGCTGCAGCCTTTGATAACATGGATTCATTCTCTTTCCTCCTCCCAATGCACCAGAATGCTGGAAGGAGAATGTTTGACTTAGTTATAAAATGTATCCCAAGTGAGATTTCTTCTCTGATAAATTAGGTCTTGATGTTGAGCCCAGATCCCCCATTTGAGTATTCCCTTGTCCTTTCAAAGGTTGTGCTTGGTGGCTTTTGTGCAGGTCTCAGTCAATGTCACCTCAATCAGTAAGATGGTTCATGACATTGAACCTTAAGCAGGAAGGTATCAAGGTGCTAGTTCTCCACAAGGCCCCTTGGTCCTGCTACAAATTTGACTACTGCCACCTTTGCAAAGTTCAGTTTCCTTTAAGCAACATTTACGTGAGAAACAGAAGCTGTTTTTAAAACAAAAACAAAACAAAAAGTAAACAAGAAAAAAACCTGTTACATTCTATTGCAGATTTTCTACCCAAGTAATCTTACTTAGAATAAAGATATTCACAAATATGACTTCCTGTCTGGACATAATTACTTGAGGGAAACTTTAAATGAGAACTTCATGGAAAAAAAACACACAGAAAAACAAAAAACGAGATAACAACAAGAATATGTGTCTGTCTGAATGTTTATCTAGACAGAGATATAAATTGACAGATATCTCTTATTATAATTATTACTATATTATTTCATTATCATCATAAGCCTGGTAAAATGAAATTAAAATAACAATGAGATAATTACGTTTTTCCTATTGGCAAAAGTGATATTTAAGACATTATTTAACTGGCGTGGCATAGAGAAAGTTCCTGCGAGCTTGTTCCCTCAGGTATTTACCCTGTAGTTGCTAGATCCTGGGGAGGCTGGAGGGCCCAGGGTAGAGTCTGGGTTGACTTGGTCAAGGAATAAACATTTAAAGAGCTTCTTAACAATGGTACAAATGTATTTCAATTTTTCAAGAAGCTATATAATGTGTACAGGTGCATTGCAACTGAGTAACAACCCTGCTTATTAAATATGGCACAGTCCTCTGTTAATGGGGTGTTGGAGAAAGGGCACCCTCAGTCATTTCTGGTGGCAATGTGAATTCTCAGAGCCTCTTAGAAAACAAGTATCCCATGTAAAATAAATCTGTTAGATATGCTTTATATTATTTAATACTTAGCCACTTTCCTGCCCTCCCCTTTAACTCCCGATTCCAGGGACTCAATAATAAAAATGATACTGTTTTAGATTAATATTAGTGGGAATTAACAGAACATAGAATTCTCCAACACTTTGGAATTTATCCCACGGAAGTATTAATAAAAAAGAATATATCAATACTTAAGGATAGATATACTGATCAATTTATTGTCATGTTATGTGAAATAAAACATTTTTAAAAAAGGATCCAGAATCAAAGAAATGGCTGAATTATCTCAGAAATAACATAAAGAGCAGGAGCGACTGAGTTAAGCAGAATCTGTCCATTTCTGCAGCAATGGTTTTAATAGCATCTTCTAAAGCTCCAACTGCACCATGATGAGCCATGTTTCACAGAGCATTTTGACAACACGGTCTTGGTGTTTCTCGGCCAACATCTCCTGCGATCCACAAATGGGTAATCACTGACTTTTCTTCCCACATTGGAGCCCTCAAGGTTGTGTGCAATATTATGCTAAAGGCAAACCTCATGTGGCCCACATGAGATCCTTCAGTCCTCTGTCCTCAGTCCTCAGTCAAGCAAAAAGGTTCGGGGAGGCTCAGTGTTCCATTGTTGACTCTGTGGGAGAAATGCAGTCGGCGAGGGTTGGGCGGGTTATTTCAGAGTGTGGAAATAAAAAATGGAAATGCAGTTCCACAGTCAGCTGTCTACCTCTTGGGGAGACTTGTTTCACACATCCTCTAGTTTTCATTCATGGTCTTAGAAATTCATTTGTTATCCCCAGATGGATCTCAGGGACTCAGAAATGATATTTGTAATCACGAGAGTTTTAGGAAAGTGAGAACAGGATACTCTGTCTCCAGTATCTTTTCCATCCTTTTGGACACAGCCTCCTATTATTCAAACCTGTCAAGCCACATGAGGGTGGATAATGGGATACTGGAGATCTAAACCAGCCAAATAGGCAGAGCATCATCGAGAATCATATTCTAGCTGTTCCAGAGTGTGAGCCTTGGATAGGGATCAGAGATAAGCATGAAGGCTTTCACAATGAAATTTATTAAAATTATGCAATTCTGGTTCAAAATTTTCTAAATATTTTAATAAAAAGTGAAAATGAAAATTAATCTCTAGGTGGTTTTTGTTGTCTCACATGTAAAATGGATAATAACAGTCAATTTCTCACTGGAGGGTTTTAAGGGTGAATAAGATAGTATTAATCAATCTCAAATCATTTGTTGAATGAGGCAGTAGATAAATAGACAAATAAAGTAAGATAAATATAGCTACATAGATTGATAGAGACCGGCAGCTATATGTTGATGGTGAATATTAAAATCTGAGCTCAGTGTTCATTATTCACTAGGTCCTCAATACATGTTTGTTGAATATATTGATTATTAGAACAAAGTTTTGTTTTGTGTGTGTGAACTTTGAATCTGTAAACATTATGTCTTCACATGCAATAACTATCTAAAAGTTAGGATAAAAGCTGTATTTCAAAAAGTTGCATTTCCACTGGTCAATTCCACTTGTAGATTATTGAACAATTATCCACAGCAGTTACAAGGACAAGTATCTTCTGCCTGAGCTGAAAGCATAAACTTCCACAGGGCAGATACCTATCTATGAGTACGGAGTCCATGAGGAAATGTAGATGCATCACTTTCCTACTTGGAGGGAAGAGTTTCTATAGATGATGTGTGAGGTGTATGTAGGGAGTGTTTCATGTACAAATTGGTCTATACAATTATAAGCTGTATCTTATAAAATCATTCTATCTTGGTCATTTGTGAATACAACCTGATTTGGATGAATCTAGTTACCAACTTCTGATAACAATGACATTAATAATGATGATGATTGCTAGCACTATATGTACACAGCTCTGTCTGAGAGATTTGTGTCTATTAACTCATTTAATATCTCCAAGAGTCTTATATGTTAGGTCCTATCAACATGCCCATTTTCCTGATGAACCCACTGAGACACACAAAGATGATGAATTTAATGATATCACACATCTTATAAATGGCAGAGCTGGGGTGAGAATACAACAATCTGAATCCAGAATTTATGCTCTTGGCCACTAAAAAACACTTTTTTTTAATAGCATAGGAAATGGAGGCCTAGGAAAAAAAAGATTAATAGTTCAGAGCCAAGGTTCAGCAGTGCCTTTTGATTTAATTAGTACGAATCCACTAAATGCTTAGTTCAGTTCAGCAAATGGGCAAGGTACTTTCTATGGTTCTAGTATTTGTGTCCTCCAAAATTTGTGTTGAAACTTAATCCCCAATGTGACAGCATTGAAAGGTGAGGCCTTTAAAAGGTGATTGAATCAGAAGGGTTATCCCCTCAAAATGAATTAATCATAATTAATAGACTAACAGGTTATCATGAGAAGGGAACTGGTGACTGTATAAAAGAGGAGGAGAGAGTCAGGAAAGGCCCTGGCATGTTCAAGAAACTTCGAACAAAAGTCAAGTGGGCTTGACTCTTCCCGTGACTGATTTAGTCACCTCCTCTCTCTGGCTGATAATGGTCAATCTTTTGATAATGACATCTCACTGTCCCTTGACCTGCTCACAGACCCAGTGATCACTCTATGTTGGTTTTCAGCATATTTTTGTGTCGATATGATATCCACTTTTCCAACAATGGGATGAGAAGGCAAAAATTGAGGAGGCAACTCTTGGAACTGTCTCTTTCCCCCTCTGTGCTCAGTCTGTTCTCTCTTAGATAGCACATTAATACACTCAGTCCCCTTGCAACGGGACACCCTCCTGGAGAGGAGGACACACCTCCTTGGGACGCTGCAGAGAGTCACCACCAGTAAGAAGACTCTTACCAGATTCAGCCCTTTGACTTGAGACTTCTCAGCCTCCATAACTGTAAGAAATAAATTAGTTTAATTTATAAATAACCCAGTTCAGGGATTATTTTATAAGCAGCAGAAAATGGACTAAGACAGTACTAGAGAGACAACAGAGAACAAGCTGGGTAAAGTCCAATCTTTGTCTTCACAGAGAGAAAACACAAATCAGAACACAGAGCAACATGAGTGGGTGCTGGCAGTAAAGTGTGGTGGAGGCCATGCTGCTGGAGGACAAGGAACAGAGGCAGCATTGAGGCACCAGGGTGAGAGCCGAAGGATGATTGAGCTGGCCCGGTGAGTACTCTGGAGCTTGACACTCAAGCCCGCTGCACTAGAGGAAAATATCAACCTCACCATAGCCTTGGAAGGTCAGAATGGTCTGGCCCCTGCCTGCCCCTAGAGTCCTATCTTTGCCACATTTTCCTATCCTTTCAGGAGTCAAGCCCACCCGCCTTTTTTTCAAAGTTTCTTGAAGATGCCAAGGTCTTTTCTGACTCATGCCTCCTTCACACATGCTCTTGCTTCTACCTAAAATGCTCTCTGTCTCTCTCCAAAGCTAATGTGATTTCCCCACCTCAGGGCTTGGTTCCATGGCTTCTTCTCAGGGAGGCTGTGCTGAACCACTCTTTGAGTAGTTTCCTCCAATGATTTCAATTTGTGATTGTTAGGAGTTGAGTTACATTGCCGAGAAAATTCATACATCAAAGTCCTAACTCCCAGCACCTGAGAATGTAAACTTATTTAGAGATAGAGCCTTTACAGAGGTAATTAAGTTAAAATGAGGTCATAGGAGTGAGGTCATGGAATAGGGGTGAGCCTTATTCCAATATGACTGGTGTTCTTATAAGAAGGGGGAAGTTTGGACACAGGCACACACACAGGAAGAACACCACGTGAAGATGAAGGCAGAAATTGAGGTGATGCTTCCACAAGTCAAAGAAAGCCAAAGATTGCTAGCTAAACACTGGTAGCTAGGAGAGCAGTTTGGGATCCAGCCCTTCAATACCTTGGTTTCAACTTTTAGCCTCCAGAACTGTGAGACAATAAATATATATTATTTAAGCCAAGCAGTGTGTGGTTCTTTGCTACAGAAGCCCTGGCAAACTAATATAGTGATTCACACTTTATGGGTCTACCACAAGCTCCATGGAGTAAGGGAGTATGTGAGACAGTCATCAGTGCCCTTAACAGGACTGGTTAAAGTGTGTACTTAAGGAACTCTTGCCATTAACTGATTTTCCTCTCCTCTCCCATCTGCTCCCTCCTTCCTTCTCCCTTTCCTCTCCCCTCTCATCTTCCATGTGCCTTGCTTATGAAATAATTTCTGGATGAAGCAATCTGTAAGTTTTCAGAACTTGATCATAGCTTGAATCAGGTCAAGAAACAACTGAGACCAATTGGCAGATCAGATGTCAAGGAGACCTCCCACAGACATCCTACCAAGAGACCCTGATCTAATTTCTGGGTGGTCTTAGGCATAGCCTGTTTTCTAAAGATGGGTCACAAAGAACTTATAGAGAGGCAGAGACCCAGAGGGAAAGTAAAACACACATGGCTTAGTGGTGCTACTGAAGCCCAATTTAGAACCCTGTTTCTTTCTAACTGTGTGCCTTTGAGATATCTCTTTACCTCCAATTCCTACTTATCTATAAACCAGAAATATTGTGTCAATCTGCTTTGTACACTTAACAATATACTGTGAGTCTTTTTTTCTGTTACAACAAATGCTGATTTAACATTTCATTCTTAATATTTGCAAAACTAGATATATGGTATATATATATTCACACAGTATATATGGTAACATATATGGTGTGTATATATATGGTATATATGGTATATATATAGTATATATGGTGTGTGTGTGTATATATATATATTCACACAGTAATGTATTTAGCCAAGTCATTATTATACATTAAGATATCATCTAAATTTTGCCATTATAATAGTTCATGTGTATATATGATGTGTGTGCGTATATATATATAAATATATATATACACATATATTCACAGTAATTTATTTAGCCAATAGTCATTATTATACATTAAGATATCTTCTAAATTTTGCTATTATAATAGCTCATGTGATAAACTCTCCTGTATAGTTACTTTATGAACTTATCCAATTATTTTCTTAGGCTATATTATAATTATTTCTTTAGGATCAATTTCCATATGATAAATTTAGGTCTAAGAAAATGCAAATTCTAAGATGTCTTCTACATATTGCCAACTTGTTTCCCAGAAAAGTTGGATTCATTCTCCTACCAGCGATATATGAAAGTGCCTGCTTTCCCACACCAAATATTGTCACTCTTTCAGGCATTACCAGCTTAGCAACATTGAACATTTTCACATATTTATAAGCCATCTCTGCTTATCTCTTCCCACATCCTGCTATGCTGGTTACTCCCCTAGTGCACCACAGCTGCATGCTCACTGTGCTGTGGTCCATGTCTAGGGGAAAGCTTCACCCAGGCTCTCTTAACTTCCAGCATCCTGTTGGATTTGGTCCAATGGTGGCCCCTAAAGAGAATCAGAGGGTCAGCAAGAGATTCTCTCCCCTCCACCAGGCCAGGCCAAGGTTTTTCCAGTGGCTGTAATCCTCTGCTGGTGGCCACCATGCTTGTCTGGGGCTCCTCTTTCACAGCCAGGCTTTGGTAACACCGCCCTCTTCTATGCCCCTTGAGATCTTGCCTGGGAAAGAATTCTGCTGTTGCTGTTCCCTGGGTGTTTCCCATTCTGTGCATTTCTTAACCCTGTCCTCATCTCTCCAAACAGTCCCCTTACTACCCTTTCTTCAGTTACCCTATGTCTCTAGCTAGTTTTATTGCTATTGTAACCATTTTTGATTTTGGCATTTGCCAGTTGTACATATTTGAAAGATATATTTTTAAATTATTCATTCTTTGTAATATATTGTTGCCAGTATTTTCCCTAGTCTGGTTCTCTGGTACATTTTTTTATGTTGCTTAAAACTTTAAAAAAAAATCAATACAATGTGAGGCAAAGGGAAGTGTAATTTAGCAAAAAGTCTGAATTATAGGTTTTTATAAAAGGTTATATAATTTAAAGTAAAGACAGTTATGGAAAATAGAAAAGTGAGTTAAGAAGTCTTTCTGAAACAGAGGTAAGCCGGACATCATCCAATGAACAGAAATCATGATGTGAAGTAACACTTTGGCAGTAAACCGAGTTTCTTTAAGTGGTTCAAAATATTTTTTTTTCTCTTAGGTAGGTTCAACTTTCTCCCTCAAAGTTGTGTTTATATTACTCATTATGTGTACAAGACCTTTCTTCATGATTTCAAATTCAACTAACATTTCATCAAGTATTTATTATGAGCCAGGTACTTTCGTATACCCAACTTAGTATGAGAATTCTGTAAGATTGGTATTCTCACCTCCATTTTAAGGCAAGAAGATCAAAGTTCATAGACAATGAATAACATACGCAGAGTTACACAGATAAAGAATAAACAAACTCCTCAGCAGGAGAGATTTTTTAACCTAAACCTTTTGCCTTTAAATCAGCGCTCTTGTCACAGTATCAAATACCAAACAGAATACATTTAAACAGAAGTCATGAATATTTAACAAAAATAAAATTTAGCCTATGTGAAATGATGCCTCTGCAATATTCACATTCAGTTTATAAGTGGTAAAAGATACTTGGTAAGAAATAAGGGCCAAATAGAGTTGATTTGAGAAAATTTTCCAAAAGTAGTGAGTTATAACCACGATGGTTAAGTGAAATAAACATTTTAAAAATCCTTTATAGATAAAAATAAATACTATAAAAATATACTAAGAAACAGGTGGTAAAGTATGCCCACAGTGACATTAGCTATAACCGATATGCTCAAATGGATATAAAAACTGTTAGTGGGAACTGCTTACCATGGACTACCTTGAATGGAAGGTACGTAGAGCATCAAAGTCTATTGATTTTGGGTGAGCTAACAAGAGTTAGTGGACCAGAGACTGTATTGCCATTTTCCTCATTTTGAAAATAACAGACTGTACAATAATAGAAGTGTTATCACAAGTGCATTATCAAAAACACATGGGTGAGCCTCATCTGAAGCAGAGTTTGTAAAACATATGGCATTTATGGAAATTCCTCCCCTTCAGTGCTCGTAACTGCAGACTTTAGCTGCTTCCATGTGATGCAAGCAACTTGCCAATAAATAAAAAAGAGATAAACCAGTCTGCCCACATCATTATGAGCAACAGCGTCAGAAACAACAGCCATTGAGAGAGGGAAGTCTCTTGTGGCAACATCTGGAGTAGAGAGGATGTGGTGGCATTTAGCTTGACACTTCCAAGTAATTTATTTGTGGAGAAAGACAGTGTTCACTGAATATGGCAGCATTCATGGATGCATAATATACTTCAGAATCCAATTCTGGAAAGATGGCATCTTTATGATATCCGCATCTCTTTCTCAACTCCCAACTGCTAACCACCTCTATGAACGTGGTATCAGTAGATAGAGGATGCATAATGAGGACAAACAAGGCCGTGGGACATGCAGAAATCTTGACAGAAACTGCTGCTGAAGGATTTCTGCTCCCCCAGGTTAAGTGAGAGCCTGGAAACCAATGGAGAGAGTCCTGGGTTGAGGAGTGGAGCATGCAGAGCTAGAAAGAGTGTGACCTCTTTGGCCCTCCAAATTTTCCAGAGCTGGAAAATGTGTTTCTGGGAAGATCTGTTGACTTCCCTGGTCTCAGAGAAGCTTTGTAGGATCTGGAAAGGTAGACTGAGTCCCCCTTTTAACTGAGTCTAGTAGATTATTAGTCTGTAGCACAGAGTCCAAAATCCTTTTTCTCATATTTGGAGATCAAAACTAAGATATTGGTAGCTGAACCTAAACTCCATTGAATGGGTAGTGGAAAATTGCAAACCACTCAAGAGGGGCCTAATAGTTTGAAAAAGGAAACACAAGCCATCTGGTAGCAAAACAATGCTAGAGAAGGCAGGCAACTTAAACAAACAAAATAATAATGCTTGAGAGTACATTACAGCAGCAGAAAACACTTCAGAGAAGTAGACACAGCCAAGTGTCATTATTGGCAGTAGTTGTTTAATAAAGTTTCTGTGAGTAGAGAATACTGAACTATTGCTCTTAGAGGACATACAAGGTGAGGTTTCTGTGAGCCTCTAATCACAACAATCTTATCAACCAATCAATACATAATCTTATTCTATATGTGATTCTTTTAAAAAAACACCTGATCTAGTATATATTGTAGATTCATTCATGTATTAGTCCATTCTCACATTGCTATAAATAACTAGCTAAGACTGTGTAGTTTATGAAGAAAAGAGGTTTAATTGACTCACAGTTTCGTATGGCTGGGGAGGCCTCAGGAAACTTACAATCATAGCAGAAGGTGAAGGGGAAGCAAGGCACATCTTTCCATGGTGGAGCAGGAAAGAGAGAGGTGAAGGGGGAAGTACTACACACTTTTAAACCATCAGATCTCATGAGAAGTCACTCACTAGCATGAGAACAGGATGGGGAAAATCCGCCCCCATGATCCAATTGCCTCTCACCAGGTCCCTCCCCCAACATTGGGAGTGAAAATTCCACGGGAGATTTTGGTGGGGTCACAGAACCAAACCATATCAATTAATGTGCCTGAACAACAGTATAGCCCATGCCTGAACAAAGCTTATCTAACACGTACATTTTTTTCCTAAGGCACATCATGGCCTTGTTGTGCTTAGGAACACTAGACTTCAGCACCAAGCTTGGGGGCTATTTTAAATAGCAAAACTACCCAAAAAGGCATAATAATGTAAAAAATGTGGCAGTAAATACACCATGAAAAATACATTTGTTTACAGTATAAGAGCTGAAGCGATAAGGCGGTGTTGTTTGGCCTCAGCTGGGAACGTGTGCATTCCCCCACATTTTGCCACTCTGAGGATGTCCATGTATGACAGTGAAAGCTCCATGGGTATTGGTTTTAAAGCTAAAAATATATCTTAGTAAGTAGACAAATTTGCAAACACAGAATCCATGAATAATGAGAATCAACTGTATATAATAATTCTTTTAAACTAAAACCTTTGGTAGTTGAAGGAGAAGATGGTCATTGTTAGAACCTGGAAGACAAAGTAGAAGAAAAATCTCAAACCAGGAGAAAAGATTAAGAAATGGGGCCAGGTGCAGTGGTTCACGCCTGTAATCCCAGCACTTTGGGAGGCCAAGGCGGGCAGATCACAAGGTCAGGAGATTGAGACCATCCTGGCTAACATGGTGAAACCCTGTCTCTACAAAAAATACGAAAAATTAGCCGGGCGTGGTGGCAGGTGCCTGTAGTCCCAGCTACTTGGGAGGCTGGGGCAGGAGAATAGCATGAACCCGGGAGGCGGAGCTTGCAGTGAGCTGAGATCGCATCACTGCACTCCAGCCTGGGTGACAGAGCGAGACTCCATCAAAAAAAAAAAAAAAAAAAAAGGGATGGATCTGTGAGGAGAAAGGCAAGAGATGAGGAGAATAGGTGGGTTATGTTTGATTTACAATACTGGTACTTACAGGTGAACAAAGACAGTAGCTGAAGAAAGAATAATAAAAAGTTAATACATTTTAAAGTATACTGAGTTAAAGAAAGGCCTGAGTCAGAAGCCCAAAGCCTTACCCAATCCTAGGCAAGACTGATATTAAAAAATACACACACATCAAGCCAAAGTCTGACACTGTTCTTCACTTTTGGATCTCAGGGATAAGGAGAAAACGTTTCAAGCTTCTATGCAGAAAAAAGCAGTAAGTTTCAAAGGTAAAAAGGAGATAGTAGAACAGTATTTGGAGACTTCTAAGAAAATGAACATTGACCCAAGAATTGTATGTTAAATCACAATAATAAGATGTACTTGTTGATGTGAAAGAAAGATCATCTTGCAGCCTGGGCAATATGGCAAGACCTTGTCTGTACAAAAATGCAAAAAATTAGCCAGGTACGGTGGTGCAGGCCTGTAGTCCCAGCTTCTCAGAAGGCTGAGGTGGAAGGATCACCTGAGCCCAGGAGGATGAGGTTGTGGAGAGCCATGATTGCACTCCTGCACTCCTTCCTGGATGACAGAGTGAGGCTCTGTCTCAAAAGGGAGAGAGAGAGGGAGGCAGGGAGGGAGGAGAGAGAAAGAAAGAAGGAGAGAAGGAGAGAGAGAGAGAAAAAATAAAGAAAGGAAGGAAGGAAGAAAGAAAGAAAGAAGAAAGAGGGAAAGAAAGAAAGAAAGAAAAGAAAAGAAAAGAAAAGAAAGGAGGGAGGGAGAGAGAGAAAGAAAAAAGAAAGAAAAAGAAAGAAAGAGAGAAAGGAAGGAAGGAAAGGAAGGAAAGAAAGAAAGAAAGAAAGAAAGAAAGAAAGAAAGAAAGAAAGAAAGAGAGAGAAGGAAAGAAAGAAAAGAAAAGAAAAGAGGGATGGAAATCTGCAAGGACTTAGAGAAAATAGCACCCACATCTCACCTGAAGAAAATGCTGAAGTTCAAACAGCAAATGTTGTTTGCTGTTAAACATTTGTTGAGAGATATCTAGACAAGGGAAGACAGAGGGTTTTCATAAGAATGAAAAGCAATCAAGACAAAGGTAGGGATACAGATCCAGTCATCAAGAGTCTTGGAACACATAGCAGACATACCAAAAAAGAATTCCTGAAATAGAAGTCACATGCTACAAAGGACAATGTCTAAACCTGGAAGAAAAAAAACTCCTTCTGTGAATAAAACCCTGAAGATGTGAGATAGATGATGGTGAAGACAAGCATTTCCAAATTCACATTACATTGAGGTAAGAGGAAAGCAATGGGGATATGGGCTAAGGAACCTTGGCTAGGAGTCACAACTGATATCTTATTTTAACATAATAGTAGAGGAAGAGCAATTTTGAGCTTCAAGCAAGAAGACATCATTGATTGTGCTATCAAAAAAGATAGCATACATTCTAAACTGACAAAGGCTAAATAGGTATAGAAAGTAAATACATCAGACTAGCAAAAATAAAGAGAATAACTGTAAATAACAAAGGGCAATAACAAATATGAAGAAGTTGAAATAAATAAATCATATATTGTTGTTCTTATACTGTATGTCAATGAGAAGAGGCTGCCAAACTTGTTTAAAAAAATATGAACCATCTCCATGTGGTTGACAAAAAATGAATTGAATATGAAGTAATTAAAAAGTAGAAAATAGAAAAGATGAGTAAAGATACACCAGCCATCCAATTAAAAAGCTGAAATAGTTGTACTAGTATTCTATAAGCTGTAATTATGCAATTTATATATTGTATACATATTTGTAAATTATATGTGCGTATATTACTCTTCATTCTTCAAATATATACTATACATTTTACATATGTCTAACAAGAATTTATGAAAATTGATCAGAATCATGACTACACAAACCCTAAAAAATTCAAAATAGAAGTTTGACAGAATATATACTATGAACAAAATCATAATGACTATAAATAATAAATAACAAAAAAGACCAAAAATTATTGACTACTTAGAAGCAAAAAACACAAAGCGACAAGTGTAACTGAAATTACATTCTATCTGAAAAGCAATGAAAAGGAGAAAACTTTATATTAAAACCCATGGGCCACAATAAAATCAGTATTCAGAGAAAAATTTAGACCCTAAAATGGCATTATTCTGGAAGAAGGAAGACAAAATACAAAGAAAATTAGTCCCTTTCTTAGGAAATAACTGAGTGTAAACCCAAAAGTCTAATGAAGAAAGAACTATTCAAGTAAAAACTGAAATTAATAAAATATATAGGAAAAAGTATATACATTTTAGAAGAAATACATTAAAAATATGGTTCTTTGAAAAGATCAATAAAGTATATAAATGCCTTATGAGACTAAAAAAAGAGATAAAGTAAAATATTTATGATACAAAATGAAACAGGAGGCTTAAACTCATACGTAAAAAAACTAAAAATTATAAATAAATAATATGTGCAAATCTGCTGCAAATAAATTAAAACAAACCTAGAAAGAAAGGATATCTCCCAACTAAAATACAAACTACCAAAACTACTCAGAAGTAGAAAATCTGAGCAGACCAGTTACCCAAAAAAGTATTGAAAACTCAAATAAAGATTTATTCTTAAAAAAAGACATCAGGCTAGGTGGTTTCACAACTGAGTTCTATGTAAACTTGTTAAACCACCTATTTCTAATGCTATTTAAAACTTCTGATGGCACAAGGAAAATGAAAAGCTCGACAACGCAACTCTTCAACCAGTGTCACTTTAAGACAAAGCTCTGCAAAGTTCCGAAAAAGACACAACATGGCAATTACAATAACTGTATGTCAATGTTATTTATGACTTAGGATGCAAAATTTGCAATATTGCCAAACACGATAATGCCACAACTTGGTGGGCTTAATTCCAAAAATACTCTATTAGGAAATTTATTAATATAATAGTAATAAAAATATTGATACCAAATTTATCTTCAGTATTGATTGTGCATCGGATACTCTGCTACATAATGTATACGTATTAACACAGTTACCATCTCATTGCAACTCTATTTTGGTCATTGTAATCATAATTATCATTGAACTGTGAAGATGGGAAACCCAAGGCATAAAGAAGATAACTTGTATCCCTGTGATCGCGTGGAGAGTAAGTGGTAGGCCTAAAACCCCTAGAAATTTTGGCTCCTCTGTCTCTGACCTTAACCACTCCACTAAGACAAGTGTGTGCTGGGGCAGGAGGGAGGTAGGGTAAGCTCATAAGAACAAATGCTAGAAAGGAATTTGGTTAAATTCAGTAGCTATTATGACTATATAAAAAAATCAAAACCACGTCATGATTCACTATGTAAATCTACTCTTAAGCATTACTCTGTTTAAGATGTTCAAAATGGTGAAACTCTGAAGCCACTGCTCTTAAAATCAAGCACAAGATGGGAGGTCCATCAACTTCAACAATATTCCACATGTTTGATGGTTATCATAACTGCACTGACATAAATGAAATAATAATTTAAAACACTGTAAAAGAATCCTCTAAGACATTGCTCTTGCAGTTCTAAACTTCACTCTTATACCATTACTCTTTCTGCTACCTCCAGCATCAGGGCCATTAGCATACAAACATACTACCACCTTCTTGACTCACTTCGCCCTCCAGCTACCACAGCAAATCTTTGCTGTTCTTTGCATCAAAGCACATTGAAGTGGCTGCTATGTATTTGCTTATTCTTCAATCTCTTTCTAACCATTTATTCTTATCCTACTTCAAGCTGGCTTTTGTCCCGACCACTCCAACCCCAAAGTGCTCATGATCTGCAAAAAACCTCCATGCTGCTGAAGCCTGTGTCAGTTTCATCTTTTACCATGCGTGGGTGTAGTGGTGTACCACCCACATTCCCCTTTAGGGACAAGAAATTCATTTGCCCAGCTGCCGGGAGCCTTGGCTGCTCACAGCTCACCAAGTCCCTCCCCAGGAATTTCCCAAGGGATTTCACCCAAGATTATGTTCCCTTCTTGGAGCAGCCCACATCCAGTGATTGTCCATGGGAGGCTACCGAGTGTAGCACCTCTACCTCAATTCAGGACATCCCTGAATGGCCACCCCAGCCCCAGAGCTCCTTATGGGTGCTGCTGAGGCCTCTGTTACAGCCCCATCACTGCTCAACTTATTTTTCTGTTTAGTTCTGTGTCTCTTGCTTTGTTTCAATCTTCTTCCTGAGGGTATACCTCGAAAATTGTCTTCCTGGAAACCTCTGTCCCAGTGTAGCTTCCCAGGGACACTGAGCTGTGATCATCAGTAGCTTTGGGGTGGTTGATCATTTCCACTTCACTGACACACTGGCTTCCTGTGATCCCTCCAAGTACACAAGGCATCTCTTTCTCGGTTTCCTTTGCTGGTACCTTTTCTTCACCACAAATTTTGATATTGTAGTGACTTGGAATCACAGTCCTGACACTCTCCTCCATCTACATTCCATTCTTGGTGATCTCATTCACTTTTAAGGTTTTAAAAATCATTCATATGCTGAGAAACTTTTAATGGTTATTTCCAACCCTCTCCTCTTCCCTCACAGTCGAAATTGCTCTTCCCACAGCCTCCCCCATCTCAACTGGTGAAAAATCCAGTTTCTTAAGCCCCAATCCTAAAGTCGTCCCTGACTCCTCTCTTTTCCTCAGACCCGACATCCAATCCAGCAAGAATTCCTGTTGGCTCCACCATCATATTACATCAAGATTTCAGCCACTTCTCATACCTCTGTTCAGAGCCGCCATCACCTCTGTCCTGGATTTCTAAAAGAGCCTCCTAACAGCTTTCTGTAGCCTCCTTACAGGCTTTTTTTTTTTTTCAACATAGCAGCCAGAGTTATTCTTTCAAAACATAAGTCATATTGGGTCATTTATCTGCTCAAAACACTGCAATGGCCAAAGTAAGCATTCAGTAGAAAACAATTGCCTGCCTACTTCCCCTGTCTTTTTTTTTTTTTTTTTTTTTTTTGAGTGTCACTCTGTCACCCAGGCTGGAGTGCAGTGCCATGATCTTGGCTCACTGCAACCTCTACCTCCCAGGTTCAAGCAATTCTCTGCCTCGGCCTCCCAAGTAGCTGGGATTAACAGGCGCCCACCACCACGCCCAGCTAATTTTTTTTGTATTTTTAATGCAGATGGGGTTTCACCATCTTGGCCAGCCTGGTCTTGAACTTCTGACCTTGTGATACACCCACCTCAGCCTCCCAAAGTGCTGGGATTACAGGCGTGAGCCACCGCACCTGGACAACTTCCCCCATCTTTACAATCAGGGAATTGGAATCCTTCTCCTGATTGAGGCCACTGATTGGCTTCTGCTGCCAGCCTGTGTAGGCAATGAGCAGACTGGAGTGTCCTACCAGTTACTCTGTTTGCCCAAATGTTCCAGCATTGCTGCACAGCGCAGAGGCACAAAAAGATGCACAGTAAAGTCAGCCTGAGAAAGCGGTGAAGGGATTGAGGTCAAAGAAGGAATGGACCTTATTTTTTATCTCTGGATAAAAGCATCTATATTAATTATAGCCGTTTGGAACCCACAAATACTTCTTGTTTGAACTCAAGTTCTGTTCAGCTACTCTTGTGCTGTAATTCAAGTTTTTCTTTTAAGTTTATGTCTAGAAAGAAAAAAATAATAAAACCACTGCAATGGCTCCCCATTTTTCTTTCTCTTAATATCTCTTGCTCTCTCTTTTGCTAAAAGGCAAATTTCTTACAATGGTCTATTAGATTCAACATGAATTTCCCTCCATACCCCAATACTTCGTTGTATCTCTGACTTCCTCTCTTACTAATCCTCAACCTCCATTTGGCCACTTTGGACCCCTTATTGTTTTGCTTTCCTTTCTAGTGCAGCTAACTCTGCTACAATTTAAGTTCCACCAAACCAGGAATCTTGGGCTACTTATTTACCAGTAGAGTCTAAGCACCTAGAAAAGTTCTTGGCACATGGCATTAATCCAATCACTAAATGGTAAATGGGTGAATGAAGCAATTAATAAATGGGTGAATGACATAAAGTTATGAATTTCTGATGACACTTTTGCATACCTGTAAAGCTCAAGAGACTATTTATGGCACATACACCACCAGAATTAGTAAGTTTTGATTTGATGAGTTGGCTGGCTAAAAATATCAAAATTTTTTTATCCATTAAAAATATAATGGGCTAGAAATGAAAATGAAGGAATTGTGACAAAAGCAATAAAATACTTTAGAAATAAAATTACCAGAATGTATCAGACGTATATGAAGAAAGTATAAAAATCTGACTGAAGCCATAATATTTTATCTGAGTTAATGGAAAGAGAAACTGTGCTCCCAGTTGGAAATATTGAATATCATAGAAAAGGTTAGCTCTTCAAAGTTGATGTACATATATATATATATATATCATTGAATATTAATTAGAATGCTTTTTTTGAAATTGCATAAAATAATTTCAAAGTTTATACAAAAGAATACAGCCTGAAACTGATGAGTGTTCTCAAAAGAAAACTGGTGAGGGGAAGTGTTTCATGGAACACGAACCATGCAAAAAAGCCTCTTCAGCTCAAATAGTATAATATGTGAATGGGAATAAATAAATCCATAAGTAAAGTGAGACACAGTGATACAGTTTGGATGTGTGTCCCTGCCCAAATCTCCTGTAGAATTGTACTCCCCATTGTTGGAGGTGGGGCCTGGTGGGAGGTGATTGTACCATGGGGGTGGATTTCTCATGAATGGTTTAACACCATCGTCTTGGTGTTGTCCTCACCAGAATGAGTGAGTTCTCATGAGATTTGGTTGTTTCAAACTATTTGGCACCTCCCCCATCTCTCTCTCTTGCTCCTGCTCTTGCCACATACAAACTCCCACTTCTCCTTTCACCATGATTGTAAACTTCCAGAAGCCTCCCTAGAAACAGATACCATTGCTATGATTCCTGTACAACCTGCAGGACTGTGAGCCAATTAAACATCTTTTCTTTACAAAAGTTACTCAGTCTCAGGTATTTCTTTAAACCAATGCAAGAAGAACCTAATACACATAGATTCCAAGAAGAAATCCCATTAAAAAAGGAAATGTATAGATGATAAAGCTGATTTCTATAGTAAAGGGAATGAAGGTAGGTTTACTTAATAAACAGTTCTGGTACAACTGGCTGTTCATGCAAAAGAAGATAGACCTAGATCTCCTTTAAATGATAAAATAGCAGTGGATTAAAATTTTAACTATGAAAGAAATCAAACAATAAAAATCTTGGCAAGTTTCAATATAACCATTAATAGAAGAGGAAATTTTTTTAAACTAGAACAGGAAACAAAACAGCTACAAAAAATAAATCCTAAAACTAAAAGGAGATACCAGAAATTAAGTCAAAAGAAATATTTAAAATTATTATTTCAAAATAAAATATTTGCAATATATGTGACTGAGGAGATTATTATTGAATACAGTCTTTTCAGATTGATAACTAAAAACCTCATATAAAATGGGCACTGAATATGAATAAGCAGTTCACAAAAGAACAAAACCAGTTTTAAATAATACAATTAAGAAAAGTTACTGAGCCTACCTAGTAATCAGAAGAATGCAAATTAGACTACACACAATATAACACTTTACATCAAAAATTTGACAAAAACTATAGAGAGTAAGTACTCCTACTGCAGGCAGGAATGTAAGAAGAGAAAATAGAGTTAACATTATACATCACTGGTGGAAATGTTCATTGTTGTGTGGTTTTGAAGAGTAAAATTGCAATATCTTTCTTAATGTAAGAAAAAAAATTACATTCTTTGACCCAGCAATCACATTTCTGAACTTCTATCCCAAATGAGTAAATATACCAGTTTAATGTTTAACTGGCAAATAAATCAACAGCATGGTGTTTTTTCACCAACAGGAGATTGTTGACTACCATGAGATTTATTCCATGGGGTGAGGGTGTGTGTGTGTGTGTGTGTGTGTGTGTGTGTATCCTCAATATGGATTTTCTCTTTAACAATTATGAAAATCCACCCAAGGCAGTTTATATAGATCTGACTGTGAATATCCACACACACAATTATATACATATATATGACTATATATGTAATTTTAAAGTAAAATATTGCTAATATTTTCATAAACTCAAGTGCATGTGGAAGAAAGAAATAGAGAAAGAGAGAGTAATGTTATCTGATAATTAATGGGAAACAAGGAAAAAGAACAAGTTATCCCTGATAAAATAATACAGGGATGGTCACAAGAACCGGCAGGAATCAAAGTGATTCCTGTGAGGTTGTTTAACATGAGGTGCTTTATAAACTTTTATTTCAGGGGGTCCTAGCTTACAAGGAAACCTTTTATGGGACACAAAAACAATAAAACTAACACAAAAGCATTTATTCTGGGGGAAGTAGGATTGCGTGGCCTTGGGAACACTCTACAACGTAGCCCAGGCTCAGAAGCAACTGCTGAAGTTGTTTTGCAAAAACCACAGGTTCCCAAAGCACATCATATTTAGACCATTTCTATAGAAGCCTTCCTTTTACAAAACTGTGGATCCCTTTGGTGGGCCACTGGGATCTTGAATCATGGATAAGCCAGCTTGGTGTAAAGAATCAGGATTTTGGCCGGGCGCAGTGGCTCACGCCTGTAATCCTAGCACTTTGGGAGCCTGAGGCAGGCGGATCACAAGGTCAGGAGATTGAGACCATCCTGGCTAACATGGTGAAACCCCGTCTCTACTAAAAATACAAAAATTAGCCAGGTGTGGTGGCGGGCACCTATAGTCCCAGCTACTCGTGAGGCTGAGGCAGGACAATGGCGTGAACCCGGGAGGTGGAGCTTGCAGTGAGCAGAGACCGTGCCACTGCACTCCGGCCTGGGCAACAGAGCGAGACCCCGGTTTAAAAAAAAAAAAGAATCAGGATTTTATCCAACAGAAGTGGCAACTACTGCCACCAAAGCAATGACAAGATGACTGCTCATGGTCAACACCATCAGGAATTAGCCTTTTCTTAAGTTTAAGTAATACAGAGATGCAAGAATAGCCCAACAGCCAATTAATTACTCTTCTAACATTGCTATTTACAATCAAGTATAAAATATAATGTGTATGTATGTATATTATGTATGAGGATGTAATTATATATGCATGTGTATATGCACTGCAACATTTGTTATTTTTGTATGCATTATGAGGTCAAAATAGAAAATCTAAAGAAATGATGTATTTTGATCCACTTTAAGGACTTCAGTAATTTTTATAATGATTCATCACAGTTTAATTATCTCATTCTTTTCTCTTTGAGGAGAGAAAAGCCTGTTTTCTCCCATTGATACTGCAGTTAAAAATTAACATAAGCCCAATAAAAAGCTTAGTAGGTCACTCTTCATTACTATAGAATTTATGATAATGAACAACTGGAAGCCATCCAAACAGTAAAAAGTAGGGGACTAAATAAAGGAAATTCTAGTGCATCTCTAATTGTACCGTATGTAAGTATAAAACAGATGCTCAGAGTTAATAATGAAATGTGAATTCCCTGTACCTCACTAGAGCACATAATAGTGATATGTCAAAAGTCATTAGCTCTTGTCCCCACCTGCTCATGACATCTCATCCGGTTGTTTCGGAATGTCCCAGGAGAATGCTTCATCTGTGTTCACTGGGAAGTCTGTCCTAAGCTCACATGTGGCATTCTCTTTCTGCTTGCTTTTCCTCTCCATGATCCCTCGCTTATGTCCACTACCCACAAAAGTCCTGCAACCAGAACCCAGCATGCCTACCCTAAATCTGGCCCCAGATAGCTGTCTTTGATTCTTCTGAAACCACAGTCCTCCTGGATACCAGGGAGGGGCAAGGAGCCCATATTTCCAACTCATCAGTGCCTCATTGTCTTTGTCTAAGAAGTGGGGGATCATCCCCTTCATAAAGTTCCCTCATGAGAACCCCTCTTCAAATTTTCTTTTTTTTTTTTTTTTAAGATGGATTCTTGCTTTGTCACCCAGGCTGGAGTGTAGTGGCACCATCTCCACTCTGCAACCTCCGCCTCCTGGGTTCAAGCGATTCTCCTGCCTCAGGCTCCCGCGTAGCTGGGATTACAGGTGCCCACCACCATGCCCAGCTAATTTTTGTATTTTTAGTAGAGACAGAGTTTCATCATGTCGGCCAGGCTGGTCTTGAAGTCATGACCTCAGGCAATCTGCCTGCCTTGGCCTCTCAAAGTGCTGGGCTTACATGTGTGACCCACTGCACCCTGCCCCCACTTCAAATTTAACCAGAAGGTCTTTTCTCTCTCAAGCTCACACAGAAGACCACATGGACTTATGGACCTGACAGGATTCATGCCATCTACACTCTATTTCTCCTCTTCTCAACGAAGGACTCCCTTTTATCTGCAAAGTAACACATGCAAATGTTTATCTGAGGGCTTTCTCCCCTTCTCTCAGTGGATATTCCTGACCCTGCCAGTAGTCACTGGCCAAATTCAAACTATTCTACAAACACATGTGAAAATATTCCTGTGAATTACACTAAGTGAAAACAAGGTAACATATTGTATATAATCATGTGGAGAAAATTACATAGACTATGGATAGTAGTAATATTTTTCTATTTCGCATATTTTCAAGTATCAACATAAATTAATTTAGCATAGGAGAAAAACAATAAACATGTATGAAGGATAAAAGTTGTTTAGGCTGGGCGCTGTGGCTCACACCGGAAATCCCAGCACTTGGGAGGCCCAGGCAGGCAGATCCTGAGTTCAGGAGATCGAGACCATCCTGGCTAACACGGTGAAACCCCATCTCTACAAAAAATACAAAAAATTAGCCGGGCATGGTGGCACGCACCTGTAGTCCCAGCTACTCAGGAAGCTGAGGCAGGAGACACGCTTGAACCCGGGAGGCGGAGGTTGCAGTGAGCCCAGATCAAGCCACTGCACTCCAGCCTGGGCGACAGAGCGAGACTCCAGCTAAAAAAAAAAAGTTGTTTAATTTATAAATAATAAAAATGTATTATATATGCAGTAGATGCCTAATACACAAGTGTCGTTGCATCTAATCCTTACAATAAACCTAGAAGACAACCTGCTGTTGTTCCAGTTTTATGGATGGGCAAACTGAGGTTCAATATAATTCCCTAAGGTACATAACAAGTAATATGTATATCTGTTTTTTCTCTGAGCCCACTCCCTTTTACTGGGAACTTCTTATTCCTTCTTGTTTTGGTCAGGGGCTCAATTCTCCAATGAGATATCCCAGTAATCTCTCTCTTGGCCTCAGCTAGGTCAGGCTGGCTTTCTGATGTTTATAATACATGCAACCAAAAAGCCATACATAATACCACAGGTTAACTGGTGAGCCAGGATTAGAACCTAATCCAAACTCTCATTCTTTGTATAACCTTACACTTCCTTGCACGAGACAGGCAAATAAAGGACTCACAGACAGAGGAACAAAGGATTGTGGTCACAGGTCACAGATCCTTGGGCTAGTACCACTCTCTCAGGCCTGGAGTTTAAAATTTGATTTAGGCCTCTCATGTTTCCAAAACATTGACCTCAAAACTGGGTTCCCACCCTCAGGATTAAATTAGTTCCCAAATTGAATTTTATGTTTCTTAGTTCTTTGCATCATCTCTGGCTCAAGGAGCTGGAGGGATGTTTTTGATTGCACAGCAAGGAATACAGCAGGGTGCTCTGAGCCTTAAAAGATGCTCTACAATCTCCTAAGCCCTGAGGGGCTTCCCTTTGGTCTGGCATGGATCCCTACCAGGCATGTAGCACTGAGCTATAAGCACAAGAGGAGCCCAACCCTGATCTGCTCTCTACCACTCAGCCGCTTCATCATCTGTCCTCATTTCCCAAACCCTACGGCTTCCAGATCAAGTGCCAGGAACTGGAAACCTTCATGCTGAGAAGCTGAATGGGGCAGTGAAAGCTTCAAGCATGTGGCGTATTGTGCAAACATAGGTTTAAACACAGGTTCTTCCAGGGACCAGCTGGTTGACCTTGAATAAATTACTGGCTTGTTTTAGGTTTCTCCTGTAAGAAAGGGTATAGTTAAGCTGCTAAGAAAATATCAAGGACTTTCCAATGGAAGATTTCCCTCCCTTCTGCTCCTTTGTTTCTTCCTGCAATGTATTAAGTTTTCAACAAATATTTGTTGAATGAATTAACATCTCTATTTAAAACTGTCTTGCATGATAGAGTGTTCAGCTCTGACTATTCTACTGAACAATATATATTTTAGAATGATATTTATTGAGCATATACTATGTACCAAAACCTACATTATGTGCATTCTTTCTTTTCATTTCTGAGTCTCCCACATCACCTTATATAACACCTGTAGTAACGATAATAGCTAACATGTTATTGGAAGAAACCAGGATGCTAAAAAGAGAGAAGCTACCCTTTTATAACACAAAATAACTCAGTTAAGAAAGAGATTTTTCTCCCTTCTCCCCAGAGCCTGCACCTGGCAGAACCAGCACACCACTGGCGCAGCACACCACTCACTGCAAGACATATCCCTCCCCTGAGCCTCTGCCCCGTCATTCCATGGTGTTGCTATGAATGTTAAATTAGAAAATGCCTTCACGGTATCGACACACACTAAGTGCCCAATTAGGACTCCATTACAATCATAATTTCACCATTGTTGTATCTCTAGAATAATAATAACAAAAATCATAGCAACTAAGCAGCAATTTAATTTAGTAAAAAGCAAATCATTTTTCACTACGCTTTTGCTCATCCGTCTTATTTATTCTCCTTTCAGTTCTGACTTTTGCAGGCTAAGTGGAGGTGTGTTTACAGGATGCGAAATTATTTTTTTTAAAATATAGAAAACAGCCAACTCTTTTAATTGGCAACATAAACACTGAAAACATGGCAGCTTCGCTGGATACTTATTTTTATGAAAAGAGATCAAGAAAAGATAACCATGTCTTTGCTGAACCTATCTTGAATGGGATGGCCTCTAATGACATTCATTTCAGAAACTTGAGTTCTTAGAGTAGTCAATCAGAAAATCTTCAGATCACTTTGTGAAGTCTTCACAGAAATTGAAACTACTATTTAGGACTCACTACTCTATGATTCATGCTGCTAATGGTTTAGAGCTTATTCTCCTAAGAAAAGACTCTCTGACCTATGACAGAATTCTCTGAGATGGAAGTTGTTCTATCTACAAAATGTGCTGCAGAATTGAAACAAGACAGGTCTCTGTTTTTCCTTGCTTAATACCAGGAGGTGGTACATGCATGGAAGGTATGGGAACTCTCCTTAGCCAGATAGTAAAGGATGAAGTTATTACAGGCATAGAATTGACGGGGCACTATGCTGATCACATATCTACAACACTACATTCAGTTCTGATTATCACATTTGTTTTAGAAGACACCACTACAGGAGTTCATCCAGTGGAGAGTCTCTAGAATGTTCTGGGGGTTTAAATGCCTGCTGTAAGAGGAACACTGAAAGCAAAACTAAGTAACACAAAGAAAAGGGTCTGGAGAATTTCATCTCTAAAATATCTCAAGCATGTTATTGTCAGAGCAATGTGTTTGTTCTAGGTGTACCTAGTTGTAGGTTGAGGGTAAGTAGGTAGAATTATGAAGGAAGAAACTTGCATCAGTCTAAGGCAGGTATTTCCTATCTCACAGTTGCCCAAGAACGTGTTGGGCTGATTCAAGAAGTGAGCCCCACCAATGGGGGTGCTCAAACACAGTTTGCAAGTACATACCAATGGAGCAGAGGGGATTCAGACACTTCTTTAGGATCTTTAAGTTCTTTTCCATTTCTTAACTTCGGTGAGCCTATAAAAGCCACTCACTCCTCCCCATCTCCAACCTAGGGGTGAAGTTTTGTGGTTCGATATGCCAAAGAAAGTATTTGCTTGGCTAACTTTAAGGCCACCGATACAGAAAAATGATGTATTAATCAGTAGATAAATGGCAAAAAAAATAGGTAACTAAGAGGAGAGCTAAGGATTTCAGCATCTTGGGGAACTGGTATTATTAGCTCGGAATCCAGGCATGGCCTGTGGACATCACAGGCCATCTACCATTTCTTCAACTCTTAGAGACTTTTCCTTCCATGATCTCCTCTGTCTCTAGTTCCAGGGTCCACACCATCTCTGCTTTTGACCTCTCAAAGCCCGGATACAAAACTTGGCAAAGTTTTGCCTTCCCCCAAAGAAATCCACTGTCCCAAAGAGAACTGGTGATCAATGTAGACTTTACTAAAAGATGAGGAGATGAGAGTTAGGGGGAATTTTCTCCACAAGTCCTTCTCTGGCCACCACACCATGGGCTGTCACTGACCCATGCAGTCACTAGTTGCCTCCTTTCTCTTTTCTTCTTGATTTTCCCCCAGGAATTCAAACTTTTCTTTGGTTTTTATGCAAAACCACTTTCCCTCACTGGGTAACTGACAGTAGCTAATTCCCAGAACAATACAGGGTGGTGAGTCAGGGCTGGGAACTGGACCCACCTCCTATTCTATTGATCAAAACACTTATAAAAGCATTCCTTCCCAATAAAGATAATTTTCTACTTATTAGAAGGGCTCATGAGTAAATACGTTGGCCTCCTGCTGCATATTAGTGTGTGGGTAAGAGTCAGTGCATGTGTGTGTGTTGGAGAGCTTTACTAAGATTCTTAATGAAGTGTGAAACTATTTGCAAAAGATCAAGGGAAGACATTATTAACTGAACCTCAACTGGCAGCTACTGAGATGTGAGGAGATTTATTTTGTAGGTAAGCAATAATCTCTTAATAAAATTGGGAATAATGCCTGGGTGAATTGGGCAGGCTGCAGATATGAAAAGAGAGTAAAATTAAAATGTCAAAGGAACATTGAATGGAAGGAAACAAGCGTGGAGGTGGGAGGACTTGGAGAAGAATGAAGATGTACAAACCCAGGACTTTGAAGATGGAAACAAATCTGAAACTCCAAAGTGAACACGCTGTATTGGCCATTCAATAAATGAATGTTGCTTTTTGCTTTTGGGAAAAACTTTAACACACCGAAGGATCTAGAGGAGAAACCAAGATGGTAGAGAGTTTGGAAACCTGGCTCTGGCAGGGAGATGGACACCCGGAGGATGTGGGGCTTGAGGAAACTTGGGAGAGTGATGGTCACTGAATCCAGAGCAGAAGAGGTGATCACATAAAGGAGGATGAAGAACTGTCTGAGATTCCCAGAAGCAGTAACAAGAAAGAGAGGCCTCAAATCCAACATCTAAAGGGGCTGGGCCAACAATGACGATGATGAGGCGGACCAGGTGAAGATGACCCAGAGTGTGTTGAGTGTGGCCATATGGCTTTCTCAGACTCCAACAAAAATCAGGCAGCAGCTGCTCAAGTCCTTCCCGTTTTTCTTTTTGGGAAACCAGCCCCATGTTTAAAGATCTGATTTTTTGAGAGGAGCCAGATAAGTAAAATCTCTACTTCTGAGGCTAATAATTAATTTTAAGCATTAAAACTTTAGTCAAAAAACAAAATATTTTCAAGGGCCACAAGCATCTACTATACAAGTTTGATAGAGACTGCAGTACAAAAAAACCAGATTGATGCTCAAAATTAAGGCCTGATTTTTAATTATTTGAGCTGTCCAAAAATGGATATGGTTTTACTAGAATAGTGGAAGAGGGGTGAGCTCCCCTCTCAATCACAAAGGTACCAGACAAAAAATGTTGGCAGGGGCTGGGAGCAGTGGCTCACGCCTGTAATTCCAGCACTTTGGGAGGCCGAAGCAGGCGGATCACCAGATCAGGAGATTGAGACCATCTTGGCTAACACGGTGAAACCCCGTCTCTACTAAAAATACAAAAAATTAGCCGGGTGTGGTGGTGGGCACCTGAAGTCCCAGCTACTCGGGAGGCTGAGGCAGAAGAATGGCATGAACCCAGGAGGCGGAGCTTGCAGTGAGCCGAGATTGCACCACTGCACTCTAGCCTGGGTGACAGAGCGAGACTCCAGCTCAAAAAAAAAAAAAAAAAAAATGTTGGCAGGTTGGATGGAGGCTTCAGAGGATTGACTGTGTATTAGATGTCTCTTTAGCTAGGCTAAGCCCAGCAACTTGGGAGGCAGAGGTTGGCAGATCACTTGAGCCCAGGAGTTTGATACCAGCCTAGGCAATGTAACGAAACCCCATTTCTATAAAAAACACAAAAATTATTAGGTTGATGCAAAAGTTATTGTGATTTTTGCCATTAATGACAAAAACCACAATTAATTTTGCACCAACCAAATACCTGGGTATGGTGGCACATGCCTGTAGTCCCAGCTACTTGGGAGGGGCTCAGGTGGCAGGATCACCTAAGGCTGAGTAGATCGAGGACATAGTGAGGCATGATCACACCACTGCACTCTAGCCTGGGTAACAGAGGGAGACCCTATCTCAAAAACAAAATAAAGGCTGGTCGTGGTGGCTCATGCCTGTAATCTCAGAACTTTGGGAGGCTGAGGCAGGCAGATCACCTGAGGTCAGGAGTTCAAGACCAGCCTGGCCAACATGGTGAAACCCCATCTCTACTAAAAATATAAAAACTATCCGGGCATGGTGGTGGGTGCCTGTAATCCCAGCTACTCAGGAGGCTGAGACAGGGGAATTGCTTAAACCTGGGAGAGAAAGGTTGTAGTGAGGCGAGATCGTGCCACTGCACCCCAGCCTGGGCGACAGTGAGAGTCTGTCTCAAACAAGCAAACAAAACAAAACAAACAAAGACTCTCTTTAAAATAAAAATTCTTGGGCCATTCTTGGGGAACCAACTCGACAGTTATGTAGTGGGCTCAATCATGAGTATTTTATATTTTATAGAAGCACTTCAGGTGGTTCTGATGGGAAGACAACAGGGCAACATGTTCTATTTGATGAACACCAAGGTTCTATCTTTCCTAAGATTTCTCAGACATGGAGTAGAGACAAGACTCAAGGAACTGGAGCTGGATAATTGGAAGAATTGATCTGACATGCCCCAGACAAGTTTAGATTCCCCAGTTACATGCTTCCATTACATTCTACATTTTTGTAACATGCATCGCACTATACAATTTTTTTATGATTTGGGTAAATGTGACAGCTATTGTGGAATTATTTTTTCAGTGTCTATGTCCTTTGCTTGAATGTAAGCTCTTAAGAACTGGAACTGTCTTGATCCTGTGCACCAGCATGACCCACTGTTACCCTCAGCCTGGAATCTCCCTCCTTCCTTCGACATCTATGTGGCTTGCTCCCCCTTTAATTCAGGTCTCTGCTTGAATGTCCTCTCTTCAGAGATGCATTCTGTATTAGTCCATTTTCACATTTCTATAAAGAACTACCTGAGACTGGGTAACTTATAAAGAAAAGAGCTTTATTTGACTCACAGTTCCTCATGGCTGGGGAGGCCTCAGGAAACTTACAACCATGGTAGATGGCAAAGAGGCAAGGTACATCTTACATCTTATGTGGCAGCAGGGGAGAGAGAGCAAGCAAGTGGGGAGCTGCCACACATTTTTAAACCATCAGACCTTGTGAGAACTCCCTCACTGTTACGAGAATAGCATGAGGGTAATGATCTTCATGATCTCTCATCTCACCTCCCAACAGATCCCTCCTTCTACGTGTGGGGATTACAATTTGAGATGAGATTTGGGTGGGGACACAGAGCCAAACCATATCACCTTTCTTATCCACGCTTCTTAAAACAGTAGCCTCTGTTGCTCTCTATCCCTTTATCTGGCACTAACTCAGCTCACAGTATTTATCACTGACATTGTGCTATATATTTATTTGCTTGTTACTTTAATGTCTGTTTCTTCCTTAGAGTGTAAGACATATAGCATAAAAAATTTGAATTTCCTGTTCTCTCACCTCTGAACCTAGAAAGCAATGTGGTACACCCAAGACACCAAATGACATGTATGGATTAATAAATATGTGAAGACAGAGCCATGACAGGATCCAGTAAGTCCATGGAGTAGAGATGACTCCAGTTTGCACGGGGCCTGGGAAGTGTGGCTGTGTGCAGAAAAGTGCAAAAAAGTGTGGAGACATAACACCAGAGAGCTTGTATTGGGTCAGATTATGATTTGGCTGTTAAGCCAAGGTAAAGAGATTGGACATTCCTTGAGGGGCTAGGAAGCCAGGAACAGCTTGATTGATCTTGAGTCTTTGGAAAGATTATTCTGGAAAACAAGACAAGGGTTCTTAGCATATGTCTTTGGTGAAGTTATCATCCCATGAATTAGTAAACAGGCCTCTGAATGCTAGGAAATGGGATTCAACATTTTTCTTAGAGGAGACTACAGTTTTCGTTTGGTATTTTCTAGCACTATGAAGGCCCATTGTCTTAGTCCTTTCATGTTGCAATATCAAAATACCCAAGAGTAGGTAATTTGTAAAAAGTAGATATTTATTTCTCATTGTTCTGGAGACTGAGAAGTGAAAAATTAAGGTGCTGGCAGGTTCAGTGTCTGGTGAGGGCCTGTTCTCCACTTCCAGGGTGGTGTCCTATTGTGTTGCTGCATCCTCTGGTAAGATAAATGCTGTGACCTCACAAGGCAGAATGGATTAACAGGCAAAAGGGCCTAGCTAGCTCCTTGCAGCCCTTATATAATGCACTGATCTCATTCTTAGGGTGGAGCTCTTGTGGCTCAATCACCTTCTAAAAGCCCCATCTCAATACTGCTGCATTGAGGATTAAGTTTCAACAAAAATTCTGGAGGAAACACAGACATAAAAACTATAGCGCCCATGATGCTGCCTTAGTTATGTTGAAAGTAAAGTCTCTTTCAGAGGAATTTGAGAGCAGTTACCAAGTTACACCCCTCATATAACTTGACCCAAAATATAGAAGCACTGAGGCTGGCTTGGAAGTCACTCTAGGTCCCAAGTTATCTAGATGGATGGGCCAAATCCAGTTTGATGAATTTGAACAAGGTGCAAAATGAAGCCCTGCAATAGCCTTTGTTAGCTCCACCTGTCTTTAAACTGCATGCAAACAGGACAGAGAGGCTTCTGGGGATGTCTAGGGGCTGAAGACGTAGCCCTGTTGGTTGGTTATGTCTGTGTGTGCCTGCCCCAGTTCTATTCCTGACCCTCTGCCTTTAGAGGGCTCAATCTCCCTCAGCTCTGAGCCCTAAGGAGACAGGATGGGTAGGGTCTGGGAGTCATTTGGCTGCCCCCACATCTAGGAACCAGGATCCCTAAGGTAAGTCCCTGGTGCCAGGCCTCCTTCAACCCCTGCTATGAGTCTTCTTCACTAAGCTCTGCCAAGGGTCCCACCATGCACATGGTCCCCGTCTGGCCTGAAACTCTACCCAGACAGCATTCTAATCTCTAATGTGTCTGCTCCTTTGCCTCAACCCACTATGCACCTAACTCCATCCAAAACCCTGTATCAGCCTGGATAGAGACCCTTGTTCACATGTTCCAGAGAAGTACGGTGATTTTACGTCCTGCTTCCTCTCCTTCTCTGCTTGAAATGCCATACAAGGTGACACCAGATGATGTCCAGGGGCTGAGGGCAGAGAACTTGAAGTCAAGAAAGGTTAATATTAAAGGAATAGCAGGAATATGGGTAGCAACACTAATGGTAACACCAATTACATCGCTTCATGTCTCTGCACACACAGAGCCATTTCCTCATTGTCCCAAGAGGCAGGAAAGTCAAGTCTCAATGTTAACATTTTAAATCAACAGAGACTGACAGAGACTGACAGAGACTGAGGCTTCTCCAAGACTCAGTCTTGTTCAAGTGACTTGTTCAAGGCCACCAGTCAGCTATTAAGTAAAGACAAGATTCCATATTCCCTAACTCCAAAGCAGTGCTACTGTTGTTTTTCATTACATTGCTGACTCTATGGGCCCTAGATCTCTTTGAGGGGTTGGAAAGTTCTTCTTTTTTTCCCCTTTATGTGTCTTAGAGTTGAAGCCCCAACTTTAAAACCCAGCTATGTGAATTATTACCTGAGTGAATCACTTTACCTCATTGAGCCTATTTCCTTCTCCCTAAAATAAAATTGATTAACAACTATCTCATAGGGCTGTGCAGATAAGACAAAATCCTGTAGATCAAAAAGCTTTGTTACTAGAACACATTAAATAGGTGGGTGATGATATTTTTGGGGCAAGGATACCCAAGCCTTACCTTTTGTCATTACCACCTGTGAAAAGTCATATATATGGGCAAGGGGATGGGGGTGGTATCTTGGCCACATTGCACCATAAAGAGAATTGAGTGTCAACTCATAGACACAGCTTGGTTCTGTGCCAGTAGAATTTCTTCCTGTGAAGTAAGTACTAAAGAGAAGGTAGCCAGGCAAGACACAGAGACAGAGAAGATTGACCAAGAGAGAGAAAGAGATGCACAGAGAACGGAATCACCTAAGGTTACAACCAACCTCGAGGGGAAAGGACAATTTTGATGATGGAATCATAGAATGTAGGAGCTATAAGAGTAAAGGGTGAAGATGGAATAGCTAGCCCTCCCTCCAGGCTGACAGAGTAAGTATAGACACAAGCGTCCCCCCATAGTCAAATATGGATGAGCTGTTAGTTTTGTCCATTGATAAAATGGGGATAATAGTGGTAGCTAGCATTGTTGTGAGGCTTGAACAAGTTAAAACATGTAATGCACACAGTAAACACTCAAATAGCATGAGCTGTTATTATCACTATTTTAAACTTAGTTTATTTCATGAACTAACATAGACTGATTTGCAGTGGTCATCTAGACAAGGGTTTTGAAGCCTGTCTGGGCTCAGCAGGAAAGTGTCCTGATGAGTTCCTGATGTACATCGTGGGCTTTGGGTAGAGGAGGGGATGGCACCTGTGCCTGATGCTGACCAATACTCCAAAGCCCCGATTCCTCTTATTGATGAGATAACGGAAGTTAGAGGTAGATAGTGATTCCTAAAGTCAAACACAAAAGGACAAATATGGAAATAAAACTCATACCTCTCTTCCAGTCCAGATATCTAAGTCTGCTATTGCTCCCTCAAGCTCCCCAGCCAACAGGGCAACTGGAGGAAAATGGGAACAGAAAGAACAAGTCCAGTGGATTCCAGAATTTCATTCCAGAAGACGGGGGACTTCTCTGCTCAGGTTTGGATCATAATCCTGAAAGTCATAATCACAAATGCCATAATCCTGAATGTTGAGATCCTGAAAGATCAAAATCCCTAGTCTAAATCCCTAAATTCTAAAATCCCTAATGTCTAGTAGACATAATGACATCTTTGGAATTAGGTGCTATAAAGGCTTCTAAAAGTCAACTTCAAGGACTTACCATTAAAGTTTGTTTTTTTTTCCATTTACCCCAGTGCATTTGGTGGACAATTCAAATCAGTGGATTAGCTGCATGATACCACAACCATGAAAACTTCAGTTTAATAATGCATCGTTTGTCTGCATTGGCATTCCTTCCAGCTGATGAAGTTCCAGGAGCTTTTAATGAATTAAAATGGCATTTGTCTGAAGAAGCCAGTGAAGTTACCGACTGGTTTGAAAATAATTATGTGCACAGTAGGATAAGAAGACACTTACACAACAGTGTTGCTGTTCAATCAGCAGCATTGTTTTCACTGAATCTGCTGTCTGTATATGAGTGCATGTAAAATGAATTTCCTTGTATCCAAAACAACACGGAAGCATGACACAGAAGATGGAAAATTTTAATAGAGAATGCTTATGTCAATATATATCTAATCATAGAATAATTTCACAAAGAGCAGCGCCACGTAGAAAACAAATGTGAACGTATTAGAGCCATACCCTAAAAGAAAAAAAGCAGCTATTCATTACGATGCAAGACTTCCAAATATAGCCGGGCACAGTGGCTCACGCCTGTAATCCCAGCACTTTGGGAGGCCGAGGTGGGTGGATCACGAGGTCAGGAGATCCAGACCATCCTGGCTAACACGGTGAAACCCCATCTCCACTAAAAATACAAAAAAATTAGCTGGGCGTGGTAGCGGGTACCTGTAGTCCCAGCTACTAGGGAGGCTGAGGCAGGAGAATGGTGTGAACTCAGGAGGCGGAGCTTACAGTGAGCCGAGATGGTGTCACTGCACTCCAGCCTGGGCGACAGAGGTAGACTCCATCTCAAAAAAAAAAAAAAAAAAAAAAAGAGACTTCCAAATATAGTTAATAATCAAGAAAATTGGAGAGCTCTTATGGAAGACCTCTGTGCAATCGCCCATAATTTACTCCTGTAATACATCTTTTGTATTTCAATTTTTAAATTGTTTCTTATTTTTAAGTTATTCCCTCACTATTTTAAATTGTCAGCATTATTATTTACAATTTGCTATGATATGTATTCCATCTTCACATCATTTTCAATACCGGGGATATAAATTCTAATTTGTTTTATGCATTTTTTTTTTTTTGCAAATTTGACTCCACAAAAGTGCACTGTCACAATGTAGACTTTGTGTGTAATTGTTGTGAATGTGTATACAATATTGAAACTTCCTCAATAAGCGAGAGGATATCCTTCATATACATCTGCATTTGGGAAAAAGAAAAAAAGTTCTCGAGATCTCAGATCTTTGGGTGACTGCACATGCAGGAGTGACCCATCATGGTTTTTTATCTCATCCAAAGACTCAAGTTGTCCGTCATGGTATGTCAGATGACTGCAGTTATATAAGCTGTTCCTTTATGAATACAGTTCATCTACTCATAATTGTTACACTTGTGTGACTGTTGTTAGTATATTTGAGTGTTTATCCTTGCAAAAATATGTGTTACTATTGCCTATTTTATCATGTAACGTGGCCTATGAAATGTCCAGTCATGTTTTTATATATTTCTTAAATCAATCCCTTTTAAAAAATGTAAATAAATATCTTTTAAATAATTTTTAATTATTTTTTCCTAATTATATTTTCAGGATTTTGATCTTTTGGGATTTAAACTTTTGCGATTGTATCTTTTGCAATTGTGATCCTTTCTCTTCTGTTCAATGCAAGCTCCTGCTGGTGGTTGATTATAGCAGATTCTCCAAGAACCACCAGAGACTGTTGTGGTACCACAGAGGATACCTTGGAATTATTCATGCCTCCTTATCTTATGGACTTCCTGACAAATTGCTTATTTGCTCTGTGGTTTGAGAACATTTTATTTTGCTGCAGGGGTTCTTGTTTACCTTGGAAGCACTAAGAAGCTCTGATGAGCTGGAAATGAACAGCCAATTCCACTGTGCTCATTGAGCACCTGCTGCTGCTGGAGAGGGCACCAGGCATGTCCAAAACTCTCATCTCATTTAAACCTCATCTTATAAAACATCCTGGAGGTGGAGATCTTTCTTCCTTTAAGTACATTAAGGCTTGAAGAAGTTACGAAACTTGCCCAAGGTCACACAGTTAATCAACAGCAGCATCAGGAATCAAATCCAGATTTGTTCATCTCCTAAGACTGAACTGGAACTCTTTTTATTGCAAAAAACTCAAATCCTTTTTGAAAAAAGAATAAGGTCCAGGCCCCAGAGGAATAGAGTTATTGAAAATTCACAATGTGCTGGATTTATATGCATTGTTATCACATTTATATGCATTGTTTCATTCTGTGTTTAAAACAATCCTACTCCTGCCAGGCTTTTTCACTGCCAAGTTAGAGATAAAGTAGCAGAGTCTAGAAGTGTCTAAAAGAGGTCAAGTATCTTGCATGAGGTTGCACCAGCTGAAAGTGCTGGAGTCAGGAGACGTGGACTAAAGTCCTGATACGTGCCTGTTGTCCCAACACAATTATCAGTAGTGCTTTTTTTTCACTGTCCAAAGGGTTCTTGTTGAGATGATAAACTATATAGTCACCCTAACTACCATTCTAGTTCCTGCCACCTGGATGCCTTCTGATGCCTGAATCTCCAACATCTCCTTCAATTACTTCAATTGCTCCTACCTTTCCAGTAAGTTATTTTTTTTGCTCAAGTTAATTAAGTCTGTGTTTTGCTTGCAGTCATAACAAAAATTTGAATGTGCCCACTGAAAATATTCACGAATAGGATATATATATATTTTGTTTTTTGCAGAAGAGGTCTTTAATAATCAGGTGGCTAGGGTTTTCTACTGATAACATTCAGCCTCCTTTCCATATAATTCCCATGCTTGCTCAAAGGGTTTATGGAAAAGTGTTCATAGTAGCATGGACTGAGGCTCTTCTTGTAAGCATGACTTCCCCTCACCTGGGTTGACCCAGTTACTGCCATTGTCCTGTGAGTACTGTTACAGAAACAGCAACCAGCCCTGAGGCCTTTTATGGTGCCTAATTCAGTGAGAGAATCAGCCAGCCTACCTGACCTGGAGGCAGACTGATTAAAATGTCATTCATTTTGGTGAGGCAGGAATTTACTCTCACTGAAATTGACACCTAACCTAGATTTATGTGACTGAATATACTTTTCCAGTCTCTGATGCTTAGCCGATGTATGGATTTACCAAATGCCTTACACGCTGCCTTTTTTTTTTTTTTTTTTTTTTTTTTTTTTTTACCAAGGAACAGTTGCCATTGCAATGAAGTTAGGCAATGGAAGGATGCCCATAGTATTCACTACCCCAAAGAAAACACATGGCGTTATGGAGGGGTGCGCGGGGCCTATTGAGGGCTCAGCCTTGGACTTAGCATAGAATTAGCATAGAGACAACATCTCAGAATGGAACTGTATTTGGAAACAAGGTCTTTAAAGAGGTAATTAAGTTAAAATAAGGTCATTAGGGTGGATCCTAATCCAGTATTACACATGTCTTTATAAAATGAGAAAATTAGGACAGACACACACAGATGAAAGACCCTGTGAAGACATGGAGAAGATGGCCATTTATAAGCCAAGAAAATAAAGAGGCTTCAGAAGAAACCAGCCCTGTTGACACCTTGATCTTGGGCTTCTTGTCTCCAGAATTGTGAGAAAATAAATTTCTGTTGTTTAAGCCACCCAGTCTATAGTACTTTGTCATGGCAGCCCTAGCAAACTAATGCACCTTCATTTATTCCTTCTTCAATGCTCTTCCTTTACATAGATCCTGCTTTCTGGATGATATCACTTTTCTTCTCTCTAAAGTGCTATTTTTAAACTTTTTGTGTGTTTGTGCAAAGTAGCCCTATTGAGAATAAATTCCCTCAATTTTTGTTTTCTGGTCTGAGAATGTCTTTATTTCCCTTTTACTTTTGAAGGATAATTTTGCTTACTATAGAATTCGAGGTATGTTATTTTCTGTCAACACTTTAAGCATTTAACCCCACCCTCTTCTTGCTTGCATGTTTTCTGAAGATGAGACTGATATAATGCTCCTCCTTGCTCATCTAAAGGTAAGAAGGAATTATTTACCCTCTGGCTTCCTTTAAGATTTCTACTTTGTCTTTGATTTTCTACAGTTTAAATATGATATGCCTAGATGTAAATCTTTTACTATGTATCTTGTTTGGTGTTCTCTGATATTCCTGCATCTGTGGTTTAGTGGTTGTCTTTAATTTTGGAAAACACTCGGCCATTATTACTTCAAATATTTCTTCTTTTCTGCTGTGTTTCCTCCCTCTGGTATTCCCATTATGTATATGTTACACTTTCTAAATGGTCCCAGAGCTCTTAGACATCCTGTTCTGTTTTGTTTTTACCCTCTTTTATCTTTCCTCTTCGGGTTTTGAAGTTTCAGTTAACATATTTTCAAGGTCACTGATTCTTTCCTTGGCTGTGCACAGTCTACTAATGAGCCCATTGAGATATTCTTCGTTTCTGTTACAGTGTTTTTTTTGTGTGTGTGCATGTATTTGTGACTGGATCTTGCTCTGTTGCCCATGCTGAAGTGTGGTGGCATGCTCCAAGCTCACTGCAGCCTTGACCTCCCAAGCTCAAGCAATCCTTCTGCCTCAGCCTCCTGAGTAGCTAGGACTACAGGCATGTGCCATCACACCCCGATACTTTTTAACATTTTTATAGAGATTGAGTTCCACCATGTTGCCCAGGCTGGTCTCCAACCCCTGAGCTCAAGTGATCTTCTCACCTCAGCCTACCAAAGTGCTAGGATTACAGGTGTGAGCCACAGTGCCCAGTCTCTGTCACAGTGTTTTTCATTTCTAGCAATTTTTTTTTGAGTCTTAGAGTTTCCATCTCTCTGCTAACATTACCCATTTTTCTGTCATGTTGTCTACTTTTTACATAAGAGTCCTTATCCTATTAATCATATTTGTTTTACATTCCGCGTTTAATAATTCAAAAATCTCTGCTGTATTTCAGTCTGGTTCTGATACTTGCTTTGTCTCTTCAATTGTGTTTTTGACTTTCAGTAATGCTTATAATTTTTTTCTGTCAAACGTGGGACATGAGGTATGTGGTAGAAGGAGCTTAAGTAGATATGGCTTTAGTGTGAGGTTGTATGAACACATGGCTAAAAGTTAGGCTGTCTGCTGTTTGTTGTACCTGTGGTGTCATAAGCTAAAATTTCCTCTAATGTATCTACTGTTTCTGTCTTAATCTGCTGTCATTGAGTGTCCTTAGAAAATCCTTCTAAAATAATGTCTGAGGCTTACAGTTTTCTTAGCTGTAACTTCTGTTATTATACAGGCACCCTACTCATTCAAGGGATGGTAAGGAATGAGGGGAGGGAAAATGTTCTCTATTCCTTTGATTATGTCTCAGTCGCTTTTACGTAGCCAGTGTCCCTAGGCTATGACCTTTGCAAGTGTTTCCCGGCTTTCCCTTTCGTCCCTGCTTAGGTGAGACATAAAGGTTAATGGAGTCTGGACTTGGATGTTTCCCTTCTCCCAGGCCGGTTAGATGCTGGTAAAATAGATTCTCCTGAGATGCTTTAATAAGGATAACAGAGAGCTCTGGGCATAATTCAAAATGTCTACTTTTCTCCTCCTCTACTGGAAGCGTGAAGGCGGTGTTTCCCAAAATTCATCCTGAGAACTTGTAGGGTCCTTTTTGTAGGTAAAGCCATGAAAGTTTGGGTCTTTCTGAAGACTGTCCGCTCCCCAAAGTTATTAACTCTCAAAGTAGTCCACATGGAGCCTCCAGAAATTTTTCAGTTATAATTGAGTGTTTCTACTGGTATTGGTTCCAGCTGTGGACCTCTGCCCTCCATAAGCTGTGATTCTCTGTACTCATCTCTCTGCTACTCCAGGTTTAGGGGCAGAAGTTCGCCCAGTGACCTCAGTTCTCTGAAGGATCTAAGAAGAGTTGTTGATATTTTTAGTTTATTTGGTTTTTATTTAGTTGTGAGGATGGAAGTGACAACTTCCAAGCTGTTCATATGTCAGACCAAAAACTGAAGTTGCATCAGTGTGTCCATTATAGTACTTTTAAGTAAGTGAATCAAAATTTCTTTCTGAATTTGAGTTGTGAAAGTAGAGATTACCTACAAATGAAGTGTTTTCACAAGCTCAGAGTCAAAGCAGGCTACTTGGCTAATGAATGCAGCACAGAAGGAAAGGAGATGACTCTGGACTTAGAGTTGGGAAAAAATGGGTTGAGATTCCAGCTCTGCCATGTCTTTTGAGGTGACCCAACTTCTTTGAGCCTGACTTTCTAAATTTGTGAAATAGAGAAAAAAGGGATAGTTTGCAGAAAACCTTACAATTAATCATACCCTTCCTCTGTGATGGATTTTTAATCAATAGAGAAAAAAAATGAGTCTCATGATAATAAAATATGATAGCTATGTTATCACCACTTGACCAGTCCCATTAACACAGGACTCCTGTAGGCTTGAGAGTGTGCAAAGGGAACAGAAATGTTTTTCTAAAACTGTTTATCTCTGGTAAATCCAGAAGGAACCCCCTTCCCTCAACCTCTATAGAAATAAAAGGAACAAAATAAAGAGCACCCTGCCCTCAAAATCTACATTTCACCATTATTGTGAATATCAAATAAGGCAAAATAAGGAATAGTAATTGATATGGTTTGGCTGTGTCCCCACCTACATCTCATCTTGAATTGTAGCTGTCATAATTCCCACGTGTTGTGAGAAAGACCCGGTGGGAGGTAATAGAATCACAGGGGTGAGTCTTTCCTGTGCTGTTCTCATGAGAATGAATAAGTCTCATGAGATCTGAAGGTTTTTATAAAGGGGAGTTCTCCTGCACATGATCTCTCTTGCCTGCTGCCGTGTATGATGTGACTTTGCACCTCATTAGCCTTCTGCCATGATTGTGAGGCCTCCTCAGCCATGTGGAACTGAATCAGTTAAACCTCTTTCCTTTATAAATTACCCAGTCTCAGGTATGTGTTTATTAGCAGCGTGAGTACACACTAATACAGTAATGATAATGACTGGCAATGCTTGCTGATTAGTTA
Source organism: Pan troglodytes (assembly GCF_028858775.2). NCBI lineage: Eukaryota > Metazoa > Chordata > Mammalia > Primates > Hominidae > Pan > Pan troglodytes. Next base: position 144,262,527 of record NC_072405.2, read on the forward strand.
CTTGCTCTGGTCCATGCATTGTGCTAAGTGCTTTATGTGCTATTCTCTAAACAACCCTATTAGAATTACATTCTTACTACTCCCTTTGTATAGAAAACTGAAACTTATGAGGATTCAATAATTCACCCAGGTCACTCATCCATCATATGACTTAGTTCACATTCAGTTTTTAGGTGTTATCTAGGTGAAAAGAATCTTTAGAACCCTGAGGAAAAAGTTTAAAATCCCCCAGGAGAGACAGGAGCTAGCACAGAGCCTGACACATGAAAGGCACTTCATATGTTTTGGTGGAAGTTAAGGCAGGTGTTCAGAAATCACTGGTGCTTCACTCACTGCGTTTAAATGTGTACAGTTGCACACTTCACAACTAGACAGTGTGCACCCTGCAGGGATGGAATAATTATTTTTAAAAATTTTAATTGACATATAATGATTATACATATTTATGAGGTACAGAGTGATTTTCCATACATGGATACAATGTGTAATTTTATATAAGTAGCATATCTATCACCTCAAATATTTATCATTTCTTTGTTTGGGGAACATTCTAAATCCTTTCTACTACCTATTTGAAATTCTCTCTAGTAACTATTTGAAAATATATATTATTGTTAACTGTGGTCACCCTCAGTGCACTAGAACTGATTCCTCCCATCTAGCTGTAATTCTGTGTTTGTTAACCAACATCTCCGTATCTTCCCACTCCTGCAAACCTACACTTCTCATTCTCCAGCAACCACTGTTCTACTTTCTACTTTTAGGAGATCAAAGAGAGTGAGACAGTGGTAACTAGATGCGGGAAGGGTAGGAGGGAGGAGGGATAGGAAGATGTTGGGACAGCTAGTTTACTTCACTAAACCTACTTGCTATAGGACTGAGTTCTTTGCAGTACTTGGTACATATAAGATTTATTGATAAATGCCTTCCAACCTTTAGTAATTAAATGTTTTGGAGGGGAAAAAAGAATAAATTAGTCAAGTGTGTATGATAACCAAGATATGAAAACAACCCAAGTGCCTATTGATGCATGAATGGATAAAGAAAATGTGGTACACACACACGCACACACACACACACACACAATGGGATATTATTCAGCCTTATAAAAGAAGGAAATCTTGCCACTTGCAACAACATGGATGAACCTAGGGGACATTATGCTATGTGAAATAAGCCTGAAACAGAAAGACAAATATTACATCATTTCACTTATAGGTGGAATCTAAAGAAGTTGAACTCACAGAAACAAGTAGAAAGGTAGTTCCAGGGGTTAGGGGGTGAGGGAAATGGGGAGATTTGGGTAAAATGGTACAAACTTTCAGTTACAAGATGAATAAGTTGTGGACATCCAATGTACAGCATAGTGATTACAGTCAATAACAGCATATCATACACGTAAGATTTACAAAGAGAATATATCTTAAATGTTCTCATTATCAAAAAAAAGATAATCATGTAAGGTGATATGTTGATCAGCTTAATTGTGGTAATGATTTCACAATGCACATGTATATTAAAACATCATATTTTATACCTTGAATATACACAACATTCATTTGCAAATTATGTCTCAGTAAAGCTGAGGGGGAGGTAAAGCATGTGTGTGCGTCTGCACGTGTGTATGAATGTATTTTCCTTAGGCAGTCGGGTGGAGTCATGGGAAGACAGAGATGGGGAAGGATTAGCATTCATTAAGAAACCTCCTGTGTTAAGAGCTGTGTGCATGTTTTTCTCTGGTGGCCTTTTAGGGAGTAGGAAATGTGACATGACTAGATACTGCCTGGCCCCCAGCAATACACAAGTATTAGTAGAGCACCTTCTATATAATGGGAACTGTGCTGGAGAAACCAATCTAAGAAAGCCCCTGTTCTCACAGGGCACCACAGAGAGTAAATCGATTGGAACACAGTGATATAAGCTGTAAGTATTACTATGTGGGGAAGACAATGTGCTTTGGTGGCACATGAGAGGACTATGAACTGGGGGCTAAAGAGGAGTCTTCCCAGAGAAGGTGATGTCTCAGCTGAGACATCTAACAAGTGAGGAGGTAGAGGCAGCAGAATGTACGAGGCCCAAATCACTGATGTCAGTTATTAATGTTATTGTTATCCCACTTGCTGTTATGGGCTTGAGAATCAGTAAAATCCTGGTTTTGCCACCTCTGAATGTGTGACCTTGGGTAAGCCACCTGATCTTCCTGAGTCTCTGTCTTGCTCTCTGCATCACAACGACACGCTACATAACTTGTAATAGTGAAATGAAAAGAAAATGAGTTGGCAGATGCACAGAACCAACTCTCTTCCTGGCATTTAAAAGTGCTACGACATATTTCTCTTTCTATCCTCTTCAAAGAGTTTAACATTTTTTTAATTTTCTGGATTCTAGAGTCTTCTTGGACACCAGATCACTCCCAACAACTAACATTTGCAGAGAGTTATGAGAAGCTGGGCAAATATGCTATATATAATTACATGAGTGCAACCAACTGGCAAGCCACACAGCAAGGTCCTCCTGAGCTATTATGTAAAGGTGCACACTATTCATTCCAGGAAGAGTCCATAATAAAGCAAATTCACAAGTTAGTGAAGGTCTGTTATAAATCAGTAAATAACCATGCACTGTAATTCCAGGCTTTTTTTGTTTTCAGACAGAGTCTCGCTGTCTCCCAGGCTGGAGTTCAGTGGTGCAATCTCGGCTCACTGCAAGCTCTGCCTCCCGGGTTCTCGCAATTCTCCTGCCTCAGCCTCCCGAGTAGCTGGGACTACAGGCGCCCACCACCACGCCTGGCTAATTTTTTGTATTTTTAGTAGACATGGGGTTTCACCCTGTTAGCCAGAATGGTCTCGATCTCCTGACCTCGTGATCTGCCTGCCTTGGCCTCCCAAAGTGCTGGGATTACAGGCGTGAGCCACTGCGCCCGGCCAATTCCAGGCTTTTAACACTAAATGTGCACAGTACCTATACCTTATTTGATTTTTAGACTTTTCTTTAAAGTGCATACTTTACATCCACAAGAAAAAAATTAAAATATTTTCGGTTTCACACTTCAAAGATGGCTGGGGATAGATAAACCCTATCCAAGTTTGAATCTAGGCTTCTCCTCAAACTGCCTTTGGGTCGATGAGTACATTGTAGTATGCTTGACACAAAATCAGTATCTGTCATGCACTCTTAGGCAAATGATAATTTTCTACTGAAAACTATTTCCTTAGTGATGGTAAATCTCCAACTACTGTTGACAGATTCAATTTTTGCAAAGTGCCAAAAAGCCTAAAACATGTAGGGAAGTATAATTCAGCTTCACAGGTATTATTGAGCAGCTTGCTTGTTTGCTCTCAGATTTGCCCCTCTCCCATTCTTTTTCTTGCAAACAGGTTCTCTATGTATGATTTTATGAGTCAAGTTCAGCCAACGGGAAGTCTGTTAGGAGATAGGAGAATAGGAAGTGTGTAATTGACATTGTTAGTGCCTCACTCAGATTCCTAGGGTCCCTTTTCAGTTCAGCATGCCTATCCCCCAGCTGCTGAAGGCTCACACTTGTGATCTTCCCTGAGGAATTGGTCTTTAGTGGCTGGAGCCATGTCACCAGAGGTGTTTTGAGGTTACACAACCCCCTTGGAATCATATCTCATCATTGACTTGTGTGCAATGGACAAAAGCCCATCTCCCTTGCCTCAAGGCAGGACAAACATTGGAATGCAATTTTTACCCCCAAAGCTTCCTGCAGGATCTGGCTATAATTAGATGTCACCTAGAAGCCTATCCTTGCTTACATTCTTTCCTTTTTTCATCCTTGCTTCCCTGGCCATTCAGATTTCTCCTGGGAGCCTGTGTTAGTAAATGACTTACACGCAATTCCCTGTTTCAGGCTCTGCTTCCAGGACACCAGCCTAGGTTAACGAGAGAAGCCAAGGTATGTCTTCCCTTTTCACTCTACCTCTGGTGGAGTCTGATGCAGAAGTTCAGGCTCCTTCATTATTCCTGCTCTTGCCCTGGTAGCTTGCACTGGTTCTGGCTCCCTCCTGGTCATTCTAGATCCTATGAGATGGCTCTGTTCTTTATGTTTTCAGCTGCCTTCTGGAGTTTGTCTCTGGCCCCATGTGCCCAACATTTTGGCTGGATCCTTGGGAGGCCTCTCCTCCAAGGTTCTGAATCTCTTGGGCAATGCCAGCTCCTGGACTTTGATAGCATTCTCATGCTCCTTGGCCCGTCAGTTCTAGGGGTGGCAGCAGCCTCCTAGAGTTGTTCATCTCTGGGTTGCCTTACCTTCTCCTGGTTTCTGCTTTTCTAACACCTCTGTAATTAGGCCCTCCCATTAAATTCCTTCTATTGAGCTCCATGGCATGGATGGTCCTCTGTGTTCCTTGACTTGTCCCCTGGAATCCTTGTCTTGTGCTACACCATTGTTTTCAGTCTTCCTTGCAATTAGCTCAGCTACCGACTAGTTTGGGCCAATGCAATGTGCGTAGAACCCGTAAAACCTCTAAACAATCCTCTGCACCCTCTCCTCATTCATCTGCTGACAGATGCCTGAAGTCTGATGGAAGACTTTGAGAACCTGGGGCATGGCTGATCCCCAGACACAAGGAGCCTGAGTAGATAAAGACTGTGTAGAGCAGAGTCTTTACTCACACCCCACTCCCTGTAATCTTCAATGGACTGTGGCATGCATGAGAAATAATATGTCTCCAATTTGTGATGCATATAGGAAAACAATAGAAAGCAAAAATCAGAAGTGTGGTATATTAGTGAGCTCTTCCTCCACTAACGCTGTGTGATTAAGCAATCCAAAACTCAATGGCTTACAAGCACGTTTATTCCTATGCTCTTGGATCTGCCGCCAACTGCAGTTCAGCTTATGTGGGCTAGTCTCTCTGCTGGCTGATCTGCTCCAGGCAGCAGGCTTGGCTTCAGGCTGAGGTTGGTTTCTCCACCTGTATTCATTTTGGGGCCCAGGTTGAAGGTGTCATTGCTTTCCAGGGATTAAACTTCTCAAGGCAAATTGCTAGAGTTCAGGAACTCAGCCAAACATGCAAGCACATTTAAATAGTACCTGCATGATGTGCTCTTATGAAATCTGCTCACTTTCTGTTGTTTAAGCAAGAGTTGATGGAGCAGGAAAATATAATCTACCCCACAGGGAGGGGGAGGAGAATAAAAATTTGCTGAAAAATCATCTAATAAAAGATATGAAACTGCACAGAATTATCACTGTCACAACTCCTGGTCTTGGATTTTCCCCAGGAATGTCACTGGCCTCATCCTCTCTCCTGTCCTGAATAAATGAGTTCCATGAATTCCCCTTCTTTCCAGACTCAGCATTTCTTATTTATTTATGTATGTATTTAAATTATACTTTAAGTTTTGGGATACTTGGGCAGAATGTGCAGGTTTGTTACATAGGTATACACATGCCATGGTGGTTTGCTGCACCCATTAACCTGTCATCTACATTAAGTATTTCTCCTAATGCTATCCCTCCCCTAGCCCCACATCCCCTGACAGGCCCCAGTGTGTGATGTTTCCCTCCCTGAGTCCAAGTGTTCTCCTTGTTCAACTCCCACTTATGAGTGAGAACATGCAGTGTTTGGTTTTCTGTCCCTGGGATAATTTGCTGAGAATAATGGTTTCCAGCTTCATCCATGTCCCTGCAAAGGGACTCATCCTTTTTTATGGCTGCATAGTATTCCATGGTGTATATGTGCCACATTTTCTTTATCCAGTCTGTCATTGATGGGCATTTGGGTTGGTTCCAAGTCTTTGCTATTGTGAATAGTGCTGCAATAAACATACATGTGCATGTGTCTTTATAGTAGAATGATTTATGATCCTTTGGGTATATATCCAGTAATGGGATTGCTGGGTCAAATGGTATTTCTGGTTCTAGATCCTGAGGAATCGCCGCATTGTGTTCCACAATTCTGCTAAAATGTAAGGTCCTCAAGGGAAAGAATTCTACCTCCTTTTGACATTCAATAAGTATTAATTGAACTCTTGTCATGTGCCAATCCTTTCACTAAACATGGTTACTGAGCCAAAGCCGACACGCTTCCTGTTCTCATGGAGCTAATGGGTTAGTGGGTGAAATAGTATTTAAATTAGCACAACGGTGTAGACTAATGGTCAAAGCCGCTGAGAAGAAAAAGTCCTGGTGTTATAAGAACTCATGACAGGGGAGCTAATCTGGTTGGAGATTTAAGCACAGAAAAGGCTCACCTTTGCTGAGATTGCACCACTGCACTCCAGCCTGGGTGACAGAGTGAGACTCTGTCTCAAAAAAGAAAAGAAAAGAAAAGAAAAGTCTCCCCTTTGAATGTGATGTTTGAGCTGAATTTGAAGTTCCAATTCCCCTTTTGACCATGCCAAATACCTAGAAAAACACTTGGCACAAAGTAAGTGCTCAAAAATATTGGCTGAAGGAAATAGTAATAGGCTATTGATAAATGTTGTAGATGAGAATATTTACATACATTGCAGTTTCAGCCCTTAGCACATTTTATCTCATTTAACCTCACAATAATAAAATATATTCTATAATTATAAGTCTCATTTTATAGATAAAGAAACTGAAACACATAGAGGTTAAGTAATTTTTCTAAGGTCATACATCCAGGAAGAGATGGAGCTGGAATTTGAACCCAAGCCTTCTGGCTCCAGAGTTCCAGCTTTTAGTGACTACGTTATTGGATAAGATCATCTCTTTTCCATGCACCAGCTTTGTGCTAGCTATTATGCTTGCACTGTTTCATAACATACCTGGGAGAGGTATGTACTATTTTATTTTCTTTTTTAATAGATACTATAATTGGAACTGAGGGATAGAAATGCCTCCAACCAAAATCATGAAGGTCACAAGTAGTACTGTCAAAAATAGAGCCAACCTTGTTCTATAACCTGTACCTGGATCCTTTCCATATTGCCAAACTGCCAACTGGTGACTGAGATGGTGACACTGATGGTCAAGAGACTATGGAAAATGACAAGAAGAAAAAGGTGGGGTGCAGGGAAAGTGCAGGCTTCTGTTAGACCTTCTGCCTTCTTCTTGGGACTTGGGCTTTTAAAATAATGTAGAAGCTAAAGACAATCAGCAACTCATGAACACCCTGAAGCAAATTTCCATTTCTTTATGATTCTACCTTCCCCATGCCACTTTGCATTTGTAAAAAGCATTACAACATTGCAATCACTTGTAATACTGTCTGATTAGAAGCTGAATCCATTTTTCTGTGCAAATATGAAGTTTCCCATTGTATGAAAATGTTATAGAAAATTAAGTGTACTAAATGGCAATTTTTAAAGAAAAATTACAAGCTGCACCTACAGGCTTGAAATCTAGTTTTTGTTTTCTTTTTCAAGTGGATGGAAAGAATACTGAGCTATTGTTACATGTTCTAAAAGGTGGGTGAGTAGGAAAATGACTAAAGAGGGGAGGTGATTGCTGAAATCTGTGCTGACTCAGCTACTGAGCTGAAAGACGAAAGTAGCAAGACCTAAGCTGTCTCTGTGGATTCCAAACCAATCATGTTAATTGGAAACTGGAAGGAGGAAATGGTCACAATCAACAGATTTATCACCCAAAGGGCTGAGAAGTTCATAAATTTAATCCAGCAAAGGAATTGGAAAATAGAATTGATGCTTATAAAAATCAGGAGTGGAGGTGGGGGCCTTTTCTAAACAACCCTTAGCAGCCAGATGGCCAGCAGTGCTTGAACATATTTTATTTGAAGCTATTAGAAATATGAAAAGGCAGCTTCCTCCCAGCCCCTGGCTGAAGTATTATAGCTTGTTTTTTATAATCCTTATAAAAGAAGAGCAATAAAGAGACACAAACAGGGTAGTTAAGTTTAATGTCGGTAAAAACCAGACACCTGAATATATGTAATTTATTTTCTTAAAATCTTGCTCAATTGAGGGTGCTATTAATTAGTATGAAAATGTATTGCAGAGCCAATTTTGCATGAAGTTTGTTATTGTGGCTACTTTATGAAAAGGAAAGACAAATCAACCAGAAAAGTCTTTGTGACTTCATTGTATAAAGGAGGTGGAGGGAAGTCATCAAAACAACCTAAGGGCTTCATCTAGGAAAACAACCATGTGAGATCCCAGATCTCAAGAATTCAGGAGGCTTCCTCCACCATGGGGATGAGAGGGTAGGGGGAGCACTGGGGGAGGAGAAACCCACACCAGTTGAGGACCTACGGTGTCCAGGAACGGGGCCATGTACTTTCCGGGGGTCAGGCACTTGTGACTGTCTGCATTTTTCAGATGAGAAAACAGGCTCAGATAAGAGCCTCAGCCCCAGTGATAGAACTTATTAAGGGACAAGCCAAGATTCAAACACAGGTGAGTCTATTCCAGACTCCATATTTGACTAGTGATTGGCTATTTCTCATTACAAAGTCTGGATTACACTACCCACTGTGTTTTGTTTGCTTCTAAGCAGCCGAACTATTTATCTGGCTTATTGGAACATCAGGGAGGCAGAAGTTGGAAATGGTCAAATTACTGTAACTCGTCTAAAGCCTTCATTTACCTGTCTGTGGAATGAGTAGGGCTCTCTCCACTTACCGCTTGCTTTATTTGCACCATTCATCACCACGGGAACACGTGGAGATAAGTGAGTTAATAAAACCCAGTTGAACAACTACAGTTTCTATGGCCAGCTGTTGCTCAATAAATATTTAACAAAGAACATGGTCACAGCTAAAAAATAATTCTTGAAGGTGATCGGATCTAACCATATTATATTTCCTTCCTTTTGATAAAGATATCCCTTACTGAGTGGCTTGATTTTGTTTGTTTGTTTTTCAAAGAGGGGCAAAAGCATGGCTTTGGCTTTACCAGTATGATGGAAGGAAAAAAGCCAGGTTATTATTCTGTCATTGGAAAGAGAGGTTCAGGCCTTATCTTTTTTGCTCATGTGCTGTGTACCACTGAGCAGGTTACTTTACCTTCTCACCCTCAGGTTCGTTCTTCATATATAAAATAAGAGTCATAATTCAACTTGGCGTTTTGTGGGTTTCAAATAAGAGAACACATTGGAAGTGTTTGGAACTCGGCCAAATCACATTAAATACTCAGTACGTGCCAGTCCTTCCCTCAGGCACCATCTCAACTTTTAGGATATAATAATAACTACTAAAGTACCACATTGTTTTATGTACATAATAAATTGGCTTCATGACTTTTTATTTCACCTCATCTTCACTCCAAATGTGTGAGGTTGGCAGGGAAGAAGCAGGCATCCCCACCTTCATACACAGATGAGCATATTGAGGAGCAGGGAGATAAAATTCCCGTCTGAGCCACACAGCAAGTAAGAGTTGCCCTGGGCTGTTCCTAGGATCCATGCCCTGGAGTGCCAGGTAGGCTCATTTCCATTGCCCCACAAACAACATCAACTCCACCTTCCCCTGTTCATGCTGACACCTCACTTACCCATTCACTGCCCTGCTTCCTCATGTGCACAATGGCAACCGTAGCTCAACCTTGCAGAGCTGATTGGATAGCATAAGCAATGACCTCAACGCTGTGTGAGTGCGGTGCTCAGTAACAGGCAGGATGACCAACTTATTATAACTCCACCTAGTAGCAATTGTCCTGTGGCCAATAAGCATCAATCTTTGCATTTAGGCACCAACATAAATATCCTGTCTACAACGGTCCCTATTTCATACACGAACGTACACATACAGAACCGAAAGAAGACAGAAAAAAACAGGCTCCTTTGGCATATCAGTGGGAAAATCAATCTGAAAATCTTCTCTGCTTTCTCAAATTGGGAAAATGTTAATCAACAGCACTGAAAATTGGAGGAATAATGTAATGCCTGCTGAGGAAAGTAGACAACACAGAGCTGATGCGTGACCATCGTTGGCTATCAAACTCTGATTTGCTGAATGGTGTATTCCTTTAGAAAGCAGACTTTCTCACCAAAATAGGCAATAGAAATGTTCCCATGATTAACAAGGTGGCAACATGTGACCAATAATTCACAGAGTCAGCAAACACAGCTAACAGCTGGCCTGAAAACACTGGGGAGACAATTTATGAGCCTCTGCTCAATTCACAAGGGGAGGGGATGCAAGTCCTAGCATAATAACCATATTTCTTACTTGCTTTGTCCAGACAAAATCTTACTCTAGATTAAGAGGTGGTTTCCTTGTTGCTCCTACATCCGGATTAGAGAAACATAAACTCTTCTGTGATTATCTCTGCAATCTAGTAGCTGCTGGAGAAGAAAGAAAGCAACAAGGTCCTGATACTATAAATGTTGATAACATTATACACCAACTCTTTCTTGATGCACACCAGTTCGAAGGGCCCTGGAATTCGGTTGTACATTTTAGATGATTGATATTGCAACTTCTGATCAAGCTGATCATTAGATAATCACTGGAGCTGAATTACTAAGAGAGTATAAAAAGAAGGAAAGGGAGGAATTATGTATGTACTAGAAAGAAGAAAGTGCATAAGGAAGACAAGAGGAGAAAGAGAGGGAAAGAGAGAGACAAAGATTGAAAGAATTAGAAAAGAATAGAAGCTGTCGGTTATTTGGCATTTATTATGATCCAGGCAGGTTGTTGAGGCCCTCACAAACATGTTCTCATTTAATATTAAGGATCGAACTATAAGTTAGCTACTATTATTTCACAGAGGAGAAAATGGACTAGAGAAGGTTATATAACTTAACCAAGGTCACTCAGTAAGTAATTGGAAGAACAAGGATTAGAACCTAGGAGGGAGGAGAGAAGGAAGAAAAATGAGAGGAAAAGAGGAAAGTTAGTTTTAGAGCATGACTAGTACAGACTGCCAGCTGCTTTGTTAGAAAATTGGTGGCTTTTCTATCATAGGCAAATGGGCATAAACAAAGAGGCACTTTGATTGTGCCAAGCTTAACTTTCCGCCCCAGAAAGTAAAACTCCAATTAGAAGTGAGACTGCGCTGGAGGTTCATGCTTGCTAACAGGGATGGAGAACACCAGCTTGATGGGCCAATTCATTAGTGGGGGCCACTGTCTGCAAATTCAAAAGACTGGAGAAGGATTGTGCAAGCTGCCACAGCCCTGGGCCTTTTTTGCATGCTAGAAAGAAAAACTCCAGGGAGCAGGGAACATAGTATCTCAAAATAATATTTCAACATCTATTTAGTTAAAAGAGCTAGGAATACATGAAAGTTCTAAGTAATCACCCCTTCCTGGGCTGGGAGAGATGGGCACTAAACATAATCACACTGGAATCACAGTAGATTATTTTCCCTAAAAATAAATAGAAATATAAGGAAAAAATGCAATGAGATTATTTAAAAACAGCTCAGGCTTTCTTTGGCCCAAGGAAGAAAACCTCTACTAGAAGCAAAAGTTGAATAAAGGACCAGACACAAATATACCCCCATTATGTATTTGTCAAATAGTCGGGGCAGGTCACTGTGGGAGGTACTGGAACACATTCTCTGTCCTCAGGGAGCTAGTGTCCAGGTTAATGTTGAGCCAAAATTCCCACCTGGGTACTTGGACTCCCGAATTCCAACGATTCTGCTTCCTGATGGCCACCCAGCCTGTCAACCTTAACACTCAGCTTTGCTTCAAGCAAGTATTTGATATTTGTCATTTTGGCATCTTTGACTGAAGTTTCTTATAAAACAGAAGAGGGACATTTAAAAATGTATTGGGGACCAGGTATGGTGGCTTGCACCTGTAATCCTTGCACTTTGGGAAGCCAAGGCAGGAGGATCGCTTGAGCCCTGGAGTTTGAGACCAGGCTAAGCAACAAAGAAAGATCCCATCTCTAACAATATAAAACAAACACACAAACAAATAAAAATATATTGGGCATGAATGTGCTGATTTATTCATTCAGTATAAGTTTATGGAACCCTGGACCCTGGGACATCAGCAGTGGACCAGAGAGACAGATCCTTGTGGTCATGCAGAGGGACACACAAAGGGATGCAGACAAAGCCTCAGGGAGAGGAAAAGGAAGGACGTGGGCATGGTCCTGAGATGGAGTCTAAATGCGGCAGGTGGGTTACTTTAGCAGAAGGTCTCAGGTCATTTCTGTGAGCGGGGAAAATTTAATGAACATCACCAGGATGAGAGAAAGATGACAGAAAGCCCCCATGTCTCAGCAACAGCACGGACGAGGCCCTGAGGATGGAAAGGTGACTGCCTACAGCTGGAGCCAGAGGCTGGGGCCTGCTCTCTGCTCATTTCGTCTCCTTTAACCCTTACATCCATTTAAGTACAACGTCAACTTCAGGGATGACACAGAGCAAGGGGCAGATTGGAGTCCAACAGCTTTCCGTGATCGGTAGCCAGGGTTCTTTGGTAAGTGGGGGGAAATTACAGCCCCTGCTGCTCTGCCTGGACTCCTCCATTGCCTCTGGACATGAACGCTGGGCTGTTTCACATCAAGCAGCTCGCCTCAAAGTGCTCTGCCCACATTAACATTGCAGTTTGGAATTTAGAGGCTTACGATTTCTCTCCTCGATTCTATCAGCCTTGCCTTCTGCAGCCACTTAGCTCAATCCCACCCTTTCACTCTCTACCTTCTATTGTGGTCACTCATCGCCCCATGGGGTTCTGGGCGCCTCCTCTGTCTGTCCCTGAGTACCAAACCCAGTACTGTTATACAGCTGATTTCTAGCACACCTTTGGAAAATCAGGAAATAAAGGAGTAGAATACACAAGTCTACTTGCCCAGTCCTTCTGCCGCCCATGGCCTGGCATATGTTCTTAGGAGACTGCTTTCTGCACCAAGCAGAGAACGAGCACTGGCAAGAAATAAGCATGGCAAGAACTCTTTCTCCATCTGGGCCTTTCCCAGCCCCTGCACACAATCCCTCGCCCCCCTCCTCAGAAGCACAGGCTGCCATGCTAATAAACATGTCCCCCTCTGTCAGATCAACTTCCAAGAGGAATCCTGCCTTCAGACAGTTCACTTTTTCACCTTCAGAGCTATTCCGAGCTGGTAGCTTATTTACTTGCACATTTGGTGAGCGGGTTGATGGCGTCCCTGGAGACTCATTCATTTGTGCAGTTAAAGGGAGCTGGGAAGGCGGTCTCAGCACAGTCAGGTGCAGGGGGCGGGGCTCTGGGGCCCAGCCTGCGTGGGTTTCATACGCTGTTTGAGCTCCTTTTCCCAGGGGTTGGCAGGCTGGCTACTTTTGTGCCATTGGTTCCGGGTGGCTCAGGAGGGGACTTGGGGCTATGGGGCTTGTTGTAGGCAGAATAAAGGCTCCCCAGCGATGTCCACATCTTGATGCCTAAAACTGCAACTATTTCTTTACATGGCAAAAGAGATGTTGCAGATATGATTGAGATGGGTACATTATTATGCATGATTCAAGTGGGCCCAATGTAATCACAAGAGTCTTTTTATTTATTTATTTTTTTTGAGATGGAGTCTTGCTCTGTCACCCAGGCTGCAGTGCAATGGTGCAATCTCAGTCTGCAACCTCTGCCTCCCAGATTCAAGCGATTCTCCTGCCTCAGCCTCCTGAGGAGCTGGGATTACAGGTGTCCACCACTGTGCCCAGCTAATTTTTGTATTTTTAGTAGAGATGGGGTTTTGCCATATTGGCCAGGCTGATTTCGAACTCCTGACCTCAGATGACCTGTCCACCTCAGCCTCCCAAAGTGCTAGGATTACAGGAGTGAGCCACTGCGCTCGGCCAAGAGTCCTTATAAGTAGACTAGGGAAGCAGAAGAGTGAAGCAGAGAGATTGAAAGATGATGTGCTGCTGGCTTTGAAAACAGAGGAAGGGGGCACAATCAAGGAAGGCAGGCACATTCCTTCAACATTGAAAGCTGGGAAAGACAAACGGGTTCTCTCCTGAAGCCTCCAGAAGGAATCCAACCTTACTGACACCCTGATTTTACACAGACCCATTGTAGACCTTTTATCTCCAGAACTGTAAGATAACAAATTTTATGTTGTCTTAAACTAAGACTGTGGCAATGTGTTACAACAGCAGTATAAGCTAACACCGGAGTCTTAGCGAAAACGTCTGAGTCCTCAAAGCAAGGTGTTCACTCATTCCTGGGCCTGTTGCTGTGTTCTCTCATTTGGTGCGTACACAAACAGTGAGAGCAACTCTCTGCAAAGCCATCTGTCAGAGGCTGGGGAAATGATGATATGTTGACTGCTTCCCATCGTTCAGCCTTTACAGGAAGCTGACAGAGTGCTAGCAGCAAATGGCCATGCACGCTAGCACACTGGAGTGTGTAAGGTTGCAGGTAAGCCCAGCAGGGGTGCAGTAGAGGGGAACTTAATTTCATCACAAAGCATTCAGGAAGGTTCCTGGAAGAGGTGAAACTGGAGTGAGGCCTTAAAGGATGAATAAGTGCCAGTCATGTGTGAGAGGAACAAAGGTATCCAGGCAGCAGGAACAGTGTGTGCAGGGGCATAGAAGCATGAAAGACCTTGGACTTCTTTTCTTTTTCTTTTTTTTTTCTCAAGATGGAGTCTCACTCTGTCACCCAGGCTGGAGTGCAGTGGTGCAATCTTGGCTCACTGCAGCCTCCAACTCCTGGGTTCAAGCAATTCTGTCTCAACCTCCTGAGTAGCTGGGACTACAGGTGCACACCACCACATCTGACTTATTTATTTATTTATTTTTGATGGAGTTGCACTCTGTTGCCCAAGCTGGAGTGCAAGGGCGTGGTCTCAGCTCACTGCAATCTCCACATCCCAGGTTCAAGTGATTCTCCTGCCTCAGCCTCCTGAGTGGCTGGGATTACAGGCACCCACCACACATCTGGCTAATTTTTGTATTTTCAGTACAGACAGGATTTCACCATGTTGTTCAGGCTGGTCTCGAACCCCTGACCTCAAGTGATCCGCCCACCTCAGCCTCCCAAAGTGCTGGGATTACAGGCGTGAGGCACTGTGCCTGACCGACATTGGATTTCTTAAAGAGCTTGGTATCCCAGGAGCATAGGTACAGAGTGGGTAGGAAAGTGAGAATATGAGGCTAGACAGGAAGACAGGGCCACATCAAAGACAGTCTTGCTCAAGCGATGAAGGAGCTGAAATCTCCTCCTCTCCCACTAAAGTATTTCCAAAGCAGAGGCACATGGTCACGTTTGAGAAGTCTCAGAAAAAAGTAGCCCAAGTAGCTCAATGTTAGCTTGAAATGGATTTGAAGTCTGTCATATTTATTCTTAAAAAAAAAGCAATGGGCAGGGCATGGTGGCTCACGCCTGTAATCTCAGCACTTTGGGAGGCCGAGGCAGGCAGATCACGAGGTCAGGAGTTCGAGATCAGCCTCACCAATACGGTGAAACCGCATGTCTACTAAAAATACAAAAATTAGCTGTGCGTGGTGGCATGCACCTGTAATCCCAGATACTCAGGAGGCTGAGGCAGGAGAATCGCTTGAACCTGGGAGGTGGAGGTTGCAGTGAGCCAAGATGGTGTCATTGCACTCCAGCCTGAGTGACAGAGCAAGACTCCATCTAAATAACAAACAAACAAACAACAAAAAAAGGACATTGAGCCTTTTTTTCTCAAAATAGCTGTTTCTTTAATCTAAATTTGTTTTCTATCAAGCTTTCCTAGAAAAAATACACAATCCAGAACAATTTGCCTGCTTTTCCTTAAGTTTGTATACCACTCTCCAACCCTTGTTTCAGTTTGAGAACTACCGTTGATGTGGGGGTTCTTGAAGGGTTATAAGAAGATGTCCCAGTAGGAGAAAGTATGGGAAATTCAAAGTTTAACACATGTCCCATCAGAGTCAGATGAGAACATATAGAGCAGGGCACAGTGAAAACAAAAGCAAAAGCCACAATGCATCAAGCTTGAAGCTGCTGTTCAGACTCAGGAGGGGAGACAAGACCAAGAGAATGCAGAGGTGACCTACCTGCCTTAACTGAACCTCAAATCAGATGGGTCTGGTGTACACATACTGGGTGTAATGGGGTGAATAGTACCCTCCCACCCCGAATTCCTGCCACCTGAAACCTCGGAATGTGAACTTATTTGGAAATAGGGTCTGTGCAGATGTTATTAGTTAAGATGAGTCCATACTGGATTAGGGTGGGCCCTAAATCCAATGACTAGCATCCTTACACAAGCACACAGGGAGGAGACCTCACGAAGATGGGGGTAGAGATTGCAGTGAGATGGCTACATGTCAAGGAACATCAAGGGTTTCCAGGAGCTACCGGAAGCTACAAAGAGGCCTGGAAGGATTCTCCCCTAGACCTTTTGGAGGGAGCACGTCCCTGTTGACATGTTAACTACAGACCTCTAATCTGCAAAATTGTGAGATAATAAATTCCTGATATTTTAAGCAGCTCAGTTTGTAGTAATTTGTTATGGCAGCCACAGGAAACTAATATATCAGGCAGAGGCTAGGTTCTAGCTTCTGGGAAAAGATGTTATGGTAAGATTCCAGTTCTATAATAAAGACTAACAAATGTTGTGATTGGTGGGAATTCTGTTATTCAATAAATACTTACTAAGCTGCTGTATGTGTTGGGCTCTGGGCTAGCAGTGGGGCATTGGGAGCATGCATGGAAAAAAAGTAAGTAAGCCATAACCTGCACTGGTTTAATGCACAGCCTCATTGTATTCATTTGTTCTCACATTGCTATAAAGAATGACTTGAGACTGGGTAATATATAAAGGAAAGAGGTGTAATTGACTTTACAGTTCCACACGGCTGGGGAGGCCTCAGGAAACTTACAATCATGGCAGAAGGCAAAGGGGAAGCAAGTCATGTCTTCCCATAGTGGCAGGAGAGAGTGAGCAAGTGTGCAAGCAAGTGGGGGAAGTGTCACAGTTTAAAACCATCAGCTCTCATGAGAACTCACTCACGATTATGAGAACAGCATGCAGGAAATCACCCCCACGATCCAATCACCTCCTACCAGGTCGCTCCCACAACATTAATTGTGGGGATTACAATTCGAGATGCGATTTGGGTGGAGACACACAGCTAAACCATATCAGCTGTGGAGACTTCCCCAGACCACCCTCATCAGAATCCCTGACTGCTGCTGGAAATGAGGTCCATAAGCCAGCAGCATCAGCCTAAGACGAAGCTGGTTGGGTATGCTGCTTCTTGGCCCCCACTCCAGACCTACTGAATCTGAATCTTAGGGGTAGGATCCAAGAATCTCTGTTTTGCAGAAGGTCTCCAGCTGGTTCTGATGACAACTAAGGATTGAAAACTTCAGGTCTAGCAGTTTAATATGGTGAGGCAAATTGGCCTGAAGAGAGAGCAAATCCTAAGCTGAAGGCGTCTAGACCCTTTCAAGAACAGCCCCCTCCCCAACTTGTGCATGTGATTGGACCAGGGGTTAGGACCTGCTGAGACCATAAATGAAGCCATTCGTTTACATCAGTAAGAGGAAAAAGGGATGAAGACAGAGATTCCTAATGGTCAGAAGCCTGTGCTCTTTGTACCCAACTCTGCCAGTCTTAGCTTCCTCCTTCTTCCCCTCCAACTTGCTATTCAGTTTGCACCGAGCCTTGCAGCTGAATGTACAAAGGGAGAGCTGCCTGAAAGCTGCAGTGGGTGGTAATGGTGTTAGCTAGCACTAGCATCACCAGTGTTGCCATCCTCATGTGCACCGAGCATCTGTCATTTCTCAAGCACCAGATGCAGTCATTTTATACACATGATATCATTTTACTAATCCTCACACCCACAGGATGGAGATGTTATTGTGTTCATTTTACAGATAAAGAGATCAAGATTGATATAGGGATTAATTGCCCAAAGATCCAAGCCCAATAAATGACACAGCTGTATTACACACTCCATCTTCCTGCCCATACCTTTCCCTCTATGGCGAAGAGTACAATGACAGAATGAAGGACTTAGTTCCCTCCAATCCTAAAACCAAGAAGATCAGAGATTCTCCAGTTGTGTTATGCACAGGAATCATCAGCATCAATGTTAAATGCAGAATCTGGTTTGGGAGATCAAGGGTGGAGTCTGAGATTTCATACTTCTAACAAGCTCCCAGGTGATGCCAATGGGGCTGATCCCTGGACCACACTATGAGTACCAAGGAATTAGATAATTCCACAGTGGACCTCATTTATCAACTGGGCAGATATGTAGACTTGTAACTTGGTCAATAACATTGCTGAGGTCATTGGATCCATTACTTGTACAACCAGGCTGATAACACAGCTGCTATCAGAACTGAGAAAAGCAAAATACATTAAAATGAATGAGAAACTCAGATCTTCTTAGTGATTTAGATGTTTTCAGCTCCTTTCTTCTCCATTCTCACCCAGCTATAGTTAGTCAATATCTTCCCCTGCAGACACTCCTTTAGCTGGTCCTTGAGCTGATATTGAACAAGGTGTGTACAAGAGATTCTCACCCCACCAGCAGATGGTTATCAAAATTATAGAATTTCCCTTAGACCAGGGCTGCTGGCTTTTACTTGACCCAAGGCCTCTTGTGTTGTGCCCCTGCACCAGAGGCCAGCCACGTGAATATTTGCTTAGGCTTTTGTGACTTCATTTCCAACTTGAAACTCTGTTTCCTTGCCACTAGTTCACCTGCTCTCTGCACCTCCAACACAGACATAGGTTATCCATTAGGAGTCATAATGCTGCCTTGCTTACAGCATGGGTCCCCAGCTGCCCTGGATCTTCTGTTGCCAGGCTGCATCTGTTATATTCAACTTCCTACACTGAAGGGTTTTTCTGCTTCCCCAAGACACTGCTATTGGGACCAACCATTCCCTGACCAACCGCATAATTAGCTGAGTGCACTAAACTCTAGGTCTACCAATCTGGACTTTTCCCTTCTCACCAGCAACCTACCATTCAGATAATAGTCGTCTTTGCAGCGGAGCACCGCATGCCAATGTATAAGAAAAGAGGCCTCTTCATCCTACTATGGTGACTCGAATTTTTAAAGATTAGAAAAATCCAAACATTCATTATTTTAATTGACAGAAATAGCTGAAAATCATTTTTAAACACAAAAGTGGCAATGCGTGGTAAAATCTCAAGGAAGTTAAATTTTATTTAGATTTAGTTGCCATGATAAGTTTGTGTGCAAACAGTGATTAAGTTTGTTGTTTTCTGATAAGATAAGGACATCTAGAGTCAACACCTCTGGACATGATTGACTACATTCCTTTGGATAAAATATGAATGTTGTTGGTACAAAAAGAGAAAGAGAAAAGGAAAGTCATTTTTAACTGTAGATAACATATCTTATATTTGATTAATTTATGAACAACAGCAAATACAATAATGGAATGAACAAATATTGAATGGCAAACTAGAAATCAGAATTTGCCAATCTCAGGCAGTTCTTACATGATGTGTTCACCTTTGAAGTCAGTGGGTTCAAGTGTTATGTGAACATAGCCTTGCCTCTGTGATTCAGCCTTGTGACAAGGGAGCAGAATGAATAGATGAAGGGTTAGGCCTGGTATCAGAGGACTTGCCTTCAAGTCTTACCCATATAAGCTGCATGTTCTTAACAAAACTATGTAACTTTTCTTAGTCTTGTTACCTACTCCTAAAAATGACAATAATGACATCCCTAATCTCAGTGGTTATTGTGAGGGCAAAAAGATTTTTTGGAAGAGGGACTCCAGACCATGCTGCCCTGAGACCTTACTGAGCCCAATCCAAACTATCTTGAGTTGAAATCAACCCTTCCTTTTTCCCACTGCTCAGGAGTAATCTCAGAGAAACCAAAGCGGGGTCCTGGACATGCTGGCAGGTGGCAGTGATCTGAAAGGCTCATATAGCAGAGGCTCAGACTGTGCAGGGTCTAAAACACAGTCAGTATAAAATCCACCATAATTACCATTTTAACACGGGGAAGGCATAGCTTTACTCTGGGGGCTTAAATGTCAGAAGCCTTTTGCAGCACCCTTAAAAGCAGAGATAATAACAAGCATGGAGAGTGAGAAAAAATATGAGATGAGGCAGCACCTTCTTGACCAGGAGAATTGTGCCTGGACTTCTATAAATATGTGCATGTTTATCTTTTTTTGCTTACTTTTTTTGGCTCTCCTTTTATCTTTTAACTCAATTTAGAATGACCTGTTTATTCATAAACTTATTCAATCAATATGCGAGTACCCACTATTACAAGAGACAGTATAATAAAATGGTTAAGAATATGGACTCTGGCCCCAGAATGCCTCAGTTCAAATCCCAGCTCTTTTACTTAATGGCTGTGCAATCTTAGGCAAATTATCTAACTACTTTAACCTCAATATCCCCATTTGTAACATAGTCAAAAAGTCAGTAGTTAGTTCGCAGGGTTGTTATGAGGACTCAATGAGTGTAGGGCCCTATGGTGGCTCACACCTGTAATCCCAGTGCTTTGGGAGGCCAAGGTGGGATAATTGCTTGATGTCAGGAGTTTCGGACCAACCTAGGCAACAACGTGAGACACCGTCTCTACAAAAAAAATAAAAATTATCTAGCCTTGGTGGTGCACCTGTATTTCCAGCTACTCGGAAATAGAAGTACACCATTTCTCCCCTGGTATTGCCGTCCTGGACCAGGTTCAAACAACTGAGTGACAGGTGCACCTGTATTCCCAGCTACTCAGGAGGGAGAAAAGAGGATTGACAGTTCAAATAACTGTCCTTGAGATTGAAGGAGACTCTTCTCTTCTCTTTCCCCTCTGAATCCATCCCCTGCCCGGCACAAGAGATGCCCCCAACCCTTAGGGTTGACAGATACAATTAACTCGGTGTGCAGTATTTCTGTTTCCTAAAACTAGAAACCTTACCCATCCTTCTATTCAGGGATGGGTGTTGGATTTGAGTGAGGAGGCTTGCCATAAGTCATATGTTTTTCCTCTACCTTGTCCTTGTTTTTCCATGAGCCATTAAATATCATACCTTAACAACAGATGGAATCCAGGAGAGAAGCCGACTTCCAGAAAAGGCAAGACACTGACGGGGAAATTACAAAAGTTACAGGTAGCCCTGTGTTGCAATACATAAAAGCTTATGGGTGCTCATCTAAAGCTAATTTTGGGGAGTCAGGCATATTCAAAACTCCAATTTTGGAAAAGTTTCCTCTGCCTGAGTTTGTTTTCTCATCTATAAAATGGAGATAATAATATCATTTGTATGGTAAGGATGCTGCAAAGACTTGCAAAGTAGATGATCAATCAATGTTTTTTGAAAGAATGAATCTTTCCAGTGATTCTGGAGTCAGCTGCATCAGAGTTAATAGGTGATATGGTTTGGCTCTGTGTCCCCACTCAAATCTCATCTCGTACTCTAATCCCCATGTGTCAAGGGAGAGAGTTGGTGGGAGGTGATCATGGGGATCATGGAAGCGGTTTTCCCCATGCTGTTCTGGTGATAATGAGGGGGTTCTCACAAGATCTGAGTGTCCCCTATGGCATCTGTCTCTCCTGCCACCATATAGGATATACCTTGCTTCCCCTTAGCCTTCTACCATGATCGTAAGATTCCTGAGGCCTCTCCAGCCATGCAAAATTGTGAGTCAATTAAACCTCTTTCCTTCATAAATAACCCACCTGAGGTAGTATCTTCATAGCAGTGTGAAAACAGACTAATACAATGGAGATACTGTGACTCTGCTGAGGTGGCTGTAGACTAAGAAAGACTTTCCTTCAGTCATTTTCTTATGTGAAACATTGGCATGAGCTCTGGAAAGGAAAGGCAAGACACACATTGACCACATATCATACACTAGACACTGGATGGTGCCTCATGCTATGTAATCCTTCCCTGTAGCTATCCTGCAAGATGGGCGATATGACCCTGCTTTACAGATGTGGAAGCTGAGGCTTAGGGAAGGCCAGCTAGATGACTCCCAATCCTGTACATGCCACCTGGGCTCCAGAAGAGCAGCTAGAGGGCCTCCCCTCTGTGCTCAAGCCTAGAGAGGTAATGCAACGCAACCCAGGTGGACCTTCAGGCCCCAAGTTTGTGGAAGAACTGATGCAAATGGAGAAACAGGAAGATTCCACTGCTAAACCAAAGTCCCTCCTCTGCACACTGGTCACCTGGAGCAGTCTCTTTTCCCTACACTGTACCATCATTAAGCTCATTCAAACACCATCTCTGTGTAGCTGCTTCACGGGGTGCCTTAGACCTAAGCACATGTATTTTTTTTTATTTATCAACGTGAGATCATGTCTCCTCATCTCTAAACTGAAGGCAAAGATCCTGCTGTGTGTTGGCCCCATCCAGGGGCCCTGAGAATCCAATGTAACCACAGTAATCCTGACAGCTATCACTCAGATACCTCTCACTAGGTGCCAGGCATGATTATGAGCACATAGGATAACTCATAATTCACAAAATCTTCATATCAGCAATGTGATACCCTGTTATTAGCACATTCATTTTGCAGATGAGGAAAACCAGGTACAGAGAGATTAAGTAACTTGCTCAAGGTCACACGGTTGCTAAGGGGAGGAGTCAGTATTTGAACTCAGGGAGTCTCTGATCATAGGCTTTGTGCTCTGGAGGGGATGGGAGGGCTCCCTGGAAGCTTACGGGGTTATGGGCATTCTAGAGTCAGATCTGACCTCACTCAGCCTGACTCTTTCCCCATGAAGAAGTCTGACCGACAGAGTTTTATCTCATCATTACCAGTGCAGTCTTGCTGGCTCAGGTCCTTGGAAATATTGCTATTCTACGCTATATCCTAACATTAATACTCAGTTAATGCTCTACTATTGAAAATCATGCTCAATTACTTTTAGCATAAAATTTCAGCTGCTTCCCACTGCTTTGGAAGCTTTGAAATAGGCAATTGTCTCTTACCTCCTCTTTCACTTCTGCCCATTCTCCCTTTAGTAAGCTCATGTGCTGGGAAGTCACCTTTGTTCTATGATTGGAGCTTTTCCCCTGTGTGGAAGAGACTGTACTCACTGTACTGTCTCCTTGAAATGCTCTTCGCTGGCTATTCAGAGGGCAGACTCCATCTCAACCTCTGGGTCTGGAAACTTCCCTTCTACCTCCCCAATACCTGAAGTTCTCTGCTCCCTGCCCCCTCTTTCCCTCTATCTCATCAAACCACTTATTGTCTGGACCTAAAGCTAGAGTTGCTACCCCAATTCACAAATTATATCCTTAGGGTTTGTAGAACCCATCTGGATAAAACTTGTATTTTTTTTTAAATTGTGGAAAAATACATACAACATAAAAACATAAAATTTACCATCTTATTTTTAAGTGCCCAGGTCAGTAGCGTTAAGAACATTTACATTATTGTGCAACCAATCTCTAGAATGTTTTCCTCTTGCAACACTGAAATTCCATGCACATTAAACAACTTCCCCTTTCCCCTCCCTCCAGCCCCTGGCAGCCACTCTTCTACTTTTTCTTTCTATAATTTTGACTACTCCAGGTACCTCATATAAGTGGGGTCATAGAGCATTTGTCCTTTTATGTCCGGCTTATTTCACTTAGCATAATGTCCTCGTGGTTCATCCATGTCATAGCATGTGCCAGAATTTCCTTTCTTTTTAAGGCTGAGTAATACCCCTTTGTGCATATACACCACATTTTCTTTCTCCATTCATTCCATCAATGGACACTTGGGATGCTTCTACTTTTTGGTGACTGTGAATAATGCTGCTAAGAGCATAGCTGTACACAAACCCCTGCATTTTAAACTCCTGTATTTACTGTTTGGGCTGTAGATTTCCAGGGCTGAGCTCCACACACTGGACTGTTTCTAGCTCCCTGACATTATCAGGCTCCTCCTCTTCCCCTTACCGCCATAATCCACAGCTGTGCCTTCTCCATGCCTCTGGGAGCTATTAATTAGGACAATTTTCTCCTCTTAGTTTTTAGGATATTCATTTTGACTCAACTCATCACGTATATAAGTAGGGTGGATGACTGAGTCTACAGTGTGGTTTCTGATAACTTGGTGGGGACATTATTATAAACCCCATACAATCTCTTTAAAATGTCCTCTTCCCCTACTAGATGGTACTTCAAATACTCATTGCAATGAACAGACTTCCTTACCACAAGGGGCACTTAGTGGGGAACTGAGACCTGTTAACCGAGGGGACATTATGACCTAATGATACCAAGGAGTCAGTGATGCTCAGTGAACGAGTGCTCAAAAAAGGTTCTCGAAGACAGTAAACAGGAGCGGAAGAGGAACAGGAGGCAGCAGAAGAAAGGCCTCAAGAGAAATGTAGGAGACTGCAGACACTAGATCTGGACATTGTTGGAGCTGGGACTACATCTCCAGGAGGAGAAGCATGGACCCATCTAACTGACCTTATGAGAGGTGGGATCCTAGGAGCCAGCTCTAGGGATGGGGGCTGTGTAGGAAGCAGATGCTAGATCCAGGTC
The DNA here is from genome assembly GCF_028858775.2 of Pan troglodytes. Classification (NCBI taxonomy): domain Eukaryota; kingdom Metazoa; phylum Chordata; class Mammalia; order Primates; family Hominidae; genus Pan; species Pan troglodytes. The sequence continues at coordinate 144,286,837 of NC_072405.2, forward strand.
AAGAGATTCCTCCCTTGACTGCTTAGCTGCTTATGGTTGTATGAACGTGGACAAGTTAATATTCCTACATGGCTACTTCCTCTTGAGGAGAACAAACCAGAATAATAATATGTATCTTACAGTGTTTTGTTGATTAAAAACGAATTCACATGAGTGGGCTGAGGAGCATGGCTGTGTCTCTGCAGATGTTCCATAAAAATTGTTCATCCTGGTTGGGTGCGGTGACTCATGCCTGTAATCTCAGCACTTTGGGAGGCTGAAGTGGGCGGATCATGAGGTCAGGAGATTGAGACCACCCTAGCCAACATGGTGAAACCCCATCTCTACTAAAAATACAAAAATTAGCTAGGCATGGTGGTGCGCACCTATAGTCCTTGCTACTTGGAAGGCTGAGGCAGGAGAATCGCTTGAACCCAGGAGGTGGAGGTTGCAGTGAGCCAAGTTCGTGCCATTGCACTCCAGCCTGGTGACAGAGTGACACTCTGTCTCAAAAAAAAAAAAAAAATTGTTCATCCTCTCTTGTTCTTGCAAACCTCACATCAGGCATAGTTCTATGCCCAGAATTATGCCTTGATAAATATTTGGGTGGAAGAAAGGAAAGATAGATGATGTTTTCTCCCCATCAGCTGCCTTCTCAGGGAATTTGGATCTCCAATTTGGGAGATTTACAGAACACTTCATGAGGACTGGAGATGCCCAGAATGAGCCTGCACTCCCCAGTTGAGTGTTTCCAGAATAAATGGAAGATGAGTGGTGTTGTACATGGGTGAGGCAATGTCTATCATTTGAATTAAAAAGGACAAGTAAACACATAGTTCACAGTATAAATAAAACCAGAGACATTCCCTCATCAGCAACCTTCATATTCTGAAAGAAAGCCCACAAAGCACCTGAAAGACATTCATAGACCAGCTGCCATGAGACCTCTGTGCACCAAGAACCTTTCTTTCCTTACTCTCTTGTTACTAGCTTGAAATCAAGCATCATGCTTGAAACTCAGCTAGTAGCACCCCCACCAGGACACACAGTGGTCTGGAGTTAGATTGTAAACACTGGGCCCCTTACGCTGGCTGGGATTTTCCCAGGCACACTGGTAGAGCTTTCTTCTGAAATGTCACACAACGCAGCTGTGTTCCCTGAAAGAGGTTTTGGAATGACAGTCTGGAGAATGGGTGGAGTCTGCCCATGAGGAGGGTCAGAAATCCCTAAACTCCTAAGGAGTCAACTACTTAAAGGAACCCAACAGTTCTACAAAACCACAGAGAAATGTCAACATCACTAGGCCAGATCTACTTCCCCTAAAAAACATAAGGCTTGGCTTGACAATACTGAAGAAATCAAATAGGAAATGCTTATTTTCTGCTCATGTCTACCATGTCCTTATTTGCCTTTAAAAGAAAAATAAAAGATAATTTGGTCTAGATAATTATTATTATCATCCTTATTGTCAACATTGTCATCTTCATCCTTACAAGGAATTAAAATACCATAGTGATATATCTAGGCTGAATCTTAATAACTGAGGAAGAAGCAACTAGATGGAGAAGGCAGACAAGGACTGAGGGGGTGTGGGAGCTGAAAACGTCCCAGGCAGAGAGTGCAGAGTGAGCTAAGACATGCTGTTCCACCCTAATCTCTTTTTGGTTACTTAATTTTACCCCCTCTTCATCTGTTATTTTGTGTTTGTCCGTGTCTTTCAACCTGTTCAATCCACTTTCTTTAATCTGTTTCTGTGTTGACACTGAACTCTGGACTCCAACCTATTTCTGGTTAGCAATTGCTATCCTTGCAATATGTCACAAATTCATTCTTTCATTCAATCATTCATTCAATAAGACCATATGATATGGTTTGGCTCTGTGTCCCCACCCAAATCTCATCTCGAATTTTAATCCCCACGTGTAGAGAGAGGGATCTGCAATCCCCACGTGTCAAGGGAGGGACCTGTAATCCCCATGTGTCAAGGGAGGGAGGTTATTGGATCATGGTGGGGGTTTCTCCCATGCTGTTCTCATGATAGTGGGTGACTTCTCACGAGATCTGGGGCTCTCCCCATTTTGCTTTACCCTTCTCTCTCCTGATGAAAATAAAACAGGGCTCTTCCCCACTTCGCTTTACCTTTCTCTCTCATGATGTGTTGTGAAGAAGGTGACTGCTCCCCCTTCTGCCATGATTGTAAGTTCCCCGAGGCCTCCCCAGTTATGAAGGACTGTGAGTCAATTAAACCTCTTTCCTTCATAAATTACACAGTTTTGGGTAGTATCTTTATAGCAGTGTGAAAACGGGCTAATACACCGTAGTATCTGCTTACCTGTAAGGTAAGATGTCTGTTACCTGTGAGGCACCATGATAGGTACTGAAGGCACATAGAAGCATGAGACCTGCTCCTTGTCATTATGGAAACTACAATCTAGTAGTAGAGGAAGCAGACATGGATCAGCTAATTGTGATTTATATTAGCAACTCATTCATTTGTTCACTCATTAATTCATGTATTCAAAAAATATGCATGGAGTTCCTGCTATGTGCCAGGAATTGTGCTATACCCTGGGGATGCAAGCTTATTTTCTGTTCATGCCTATCCTCTCATTTGCTTTTGAAAGAAAAAAAAAGATAATATGGTCTAGATAATTATTGTCATTATTAAGGTCAACATCGTTGAATGAGAGTTTATGAATGAGCAAAAGGGACAACTTCCCTACCCTTGTGGAGTTTATAGTCTCCATTTGGAGAAGCTAATGAGACCACTGGTGTCTTAGAAGACTCCAAGAGGAGGGGTCCTGGGAAAATTGGGGGTTGTGAAAGAAGATTTTCCTGCTCTGTCTATTGCCCGCCTTCTGTAAGCACAAACTGTTAATTTCTTGAAGACACTTTGGTTACCCATGGCAACGTCTAAAGCAAGCAATAAAGAGCTGAGGAAAGCACATGTTCACACCCTCATGTTGACTTTTCCACATGGCCTTCTGAGTGTGGTGATTGGGAAAATAAAACGAGCTCCTGGTTAATTAGGAATGTGTTAGGACCTCATCACTAGAGTGGGTGTGTTGACTTTAGAAGGGATCTTTAAAACTTTTTAAATTATTCCCTAAAATTTGCAAAATGTGTTATTTGAATAGACTACATTTTTTTATAATTTTAGAAGGGGAAAATAGTTGGATTTTTAAAGTTTAATAAAATATTTCAAGTGCTTACATGATCTGGGCTCAGTCATCTCTCCAACCTTATCCTTTCCCACTACTCATTTTGCTTTCATTTTTTTTGAGTAGTCTTACCATCCCCTAATAGTCTGTTTTCTCTTTTCTCTGGGACATTGCATATGTTTTCCTTTTTTCTGTCTGTGACTTCCTTTCTTCCTCTATCTCTCTCTCCTCTCAAAATGTCTTCTTATCCTGACTTCTAACATCATTTCTACTTCAGATAACACTAATTTACTTCTTCTCTTGACTATAAAACCTACAATGAGATGATGCCTTTACTATGCTTTTCATAGTCTATGACCTCCCCCTATCACTAACAAATACATTGTTTTCATACTTTATTCAAACATCTTCTTTTCCCCCCTAGGGTGGGAACACCATGACAAGAGGGTTGTGACTACTATGTTGAGAAGTTTATTCCTGAGCCCAGTCCAGTAATTACAAAATAAATATTAGTTTAATAAATGAATAAATCAGAACCATCAGTAAATATAATTTATACTGAGAATAATCACGTCAGTCAGCTATTGCAATGTAACAAACCACCCCAGAGCCCAGTGGCATGAAATGGGAGGCAACTTTCATTCTCACACTCAAATCTCTGCAGGTGGTTGTGATGTCTTTGCTTCAAGTCATGGTTCAGTTGGAACAGCCCTGCTCTACATATCTCTCATTCATCTGGGGCCAGCATAAAACCACCTTTGCAGAATTATGACAGTAAGAGCAATCTGACATAGTTGATGCCAACTTCCTTCTGATCCTTTTGCTGTCCTTCGTCATTCCTGGGTGTAGGCTAAGCTAACTTTGGGAAGAATTTAGTTTATAGTTTAACTTAAAACAAGGATGATAATAGTCTCTCCCTAAAACTAACCTTCTTTTTGCTCAGGGATGAAAACTACTTTTGTAAGCCTAATAAAAACCATAAAAAATAGGATTATGGGAGGAGCACAGACTACACTATGAGACAGGCATAGTTTCTATAATCCCTTACTGCTTAGGAGTCATGTGGCCAGAGGTCAAAAGATTTGTGACTTCTCCAATTGCTCCCATAGACAACATCCTTATTATAGAAACTAAGATTGGTCTTTTGAAATATATTTAAGACTGACTCCACTGGGACTCATGATTCATAACTCAACTGAACATGTGGCCCCACCTAGAGGCAGACTTAGCACCTGAGGCCTGTTTTCCATACCCCTATGATTTCATCCCCAATCAATTAGCAGCACCCATTCCCTAGCCCACTGCCCATCTAATTGTCCATAAAAGCCGTAGCCTCTGAGCCTTGGAGAGATTGATTTGAATGATAACTCCAGTTCTCCCACGTGGGCCAGGCTCACATCAATTAAACTCTTTCTCTACTGCAATGTCACAGTTGCAGTGAATTAATTTTGTCTGTGCAGCAAGCAGGAAGAACTCATTGGACATAGCAAGCAAGTCACGTGGGGAAGAATTTTCTCATGGTAATAACAGAAGTACAAGAGGCAGAGTTCAACCACACAAGGGGATCTCAAGCCTTTGCCTGTTTCATGTGTATTAACATTCCATTGTCAAAACAAGTCATATGGCTAACCCCACATTCATGAATGGGAAATATACTCTGCCCACAGGAAATCTTTGAGAGGACTGAATACCTGTTTGACAATAATCCAAGATACCATAACCAGTCAAGATACAAGGATCAATCTATAATCTAGCCAATATTTATTTCATGAAGTTGTTTCTCACATAGGCAATTATTAAGTAGATTTTACTCATACTGCACTATGCTAGATTGCTTGCAAAACCCACAATTAGAAAATGAGTCATGGAATCTGCCACCAGCAGCATGCAAGTAAGATAAAACAGATGATTATTCTACAAGAAATTATGTTATACACTTACCAACGACTACATATCATAGAGGAGATAGCAAAGATTTTAGAGTCAGGCAGACCAGGGTTTGCTGACCATCTAATTGTGGGTAGTTGTCTAAATTCCTGAGTCTCCTTTACCTCCCCTGTAAAATCGGTGTGATAACAGTACCTACATCTCATAACGTGGAATCAAGATAAAATGGCTCATGCTGTGTGCTACACCTGGCACAGAAAAAGGCCTCCATACACACCTGTTCTCTCTCTTTGCATCCTTTTGCCCTATTATGCCCTTGTCAAGACCAAACTACAGAGCACATAATCCCATCATTTGCTAAAAATTGTGGATGTCATTAGCTGCTTGGTTTTCTCTCTATTTGGGGGCCACCTTGATGTGTGTCATTAACATGAAATCTTCAAGGAATGAGGTATGAGTTTGACTTCATTTTTAAAAAAATTTTAGTTCCAGGATACATGCACAGAACATCAGGTTTGTTACATAGGTATACATGTGCCATGATGGTTTGCTGCACCTATCAACCTGCCATCTAGGTTTTAAGCCACACATTCTTTAGGTATTTGTCCTAATGCTCTCCCTCCTCTTGCCCCCAACTCCCTGACAGGCCCTGGTGTGTGATGTTCCCCTCCCTGTGTCCATGTGTTCTCTTTGTTCAACTCCCACTTAGGAGTGAGAACATGTGGTGTTTGGTGTTCTGTTCCTGTGTTAGTTTGTTGAGAATGATGGCTTCCAGCTTCATCCATGTCCCTGCAAAGAACATGAACTCATTCTTTTATATGGCTCCATAGTATTACATGATGTATATGTGTCACATTTTCTTTATCCAGTCTATCATTGGTGGGCATTTGGGTTGGTTCCAAGTCTTTGCTATTGCAAATAGTGCTCCAATAAACATACGTGTGCACGTGTCTTTATAGGAGAATGATTTATATTCCTTTGAGTGCATAACCAGCAATGGGATTGCTGGGACAAATGGTATTTCTGCTTCTAGATCCTTGAGGAATGGCCACGCTGTTTTCCACAATAGTTGAAATAATTTACACTCCCATCAACAGTGTAAAAGCGTTCCTATTTCTCTACAGCCTTGCCAGCATCTATTGTTTCCTGACTTTTTAATAATCGCCATTCTAACTGGCGTGAGATGGTATCTCGTTATGGTTTTGATTTGCATTTCTCTAATGATCAGTGATAATGAGCTTGTTTTCCTATGTTTTTTGGACACATAAATGTCTTCTTTTCAAAAATGTGTGTTCATATCCTTTGACCACTTTTCGATTGGGTTGTATTTTTCCTGTAAATTTGTTTCAGTTCCTTGTAGATTCCGGATATTAGACCTTGTCACATGGGTAGATTGCAAAAATTTTCTCCCATTCTGTAGGTTGTCTAGTTCACTCTGATGATAGTTTCTTTGGCTGTGCAGAAGCTCTTTAGTTTAATTAGATCCCATTTGTGAATTTTGGCTTTTGTCACAATTGCTTTTGGTGTTTTAGTCATGAAGTCTTTGCCCATGCCTATGTCCTGAATGGTATTGCCCAGGTTTTCTTCTAGGGTTTTTATGGTTTTGAGTTTTACATTTCGGTCTTTAATCCATCTTGAGTTAATTTTTGTATAAGATGTAAGGAAGGGGTCCAGTTTCTGTTTTCTACCTATGGCTAACCAGTTTTCCCAGCACCATTTATTAAATAGGTAATCCTTTCCCCATTGCTTGTTTTTGTCAGGTTTGTCAAAGATCAGATGGCTGTGGATGTGTGCTGTTATTTGTGAGGCCTCTGTTCTGTTCCATTGGTCTATATATCTGTTTTGGTACCAGTACCATGCTGTTTTGGTTACTGTAACCTTGCAGTATAGTTTGAAGTCAGGTAGCATGATTCCTCCAGCTTTGTTCTTTTTGCTTAGGATTGTCTTGGTTATATGGGCTCTTTTTTGGTTCCATACGAAATTTAAAGTAGTGTTTTTCTAATTCTGTGAAGAAAGTCAATGGTAGCTTGTTGGAAATAGCATTGAATCCATACATTACTTTGGGCAATATGTCCATTTTTCATGATATTGATTCTTCCTATCCATGAGGATGGAATTTTTTTTCATTTGTCTGTGTCCTCTCTTATTTCCTTGAACAGTGGTTTGTAGCTCTCCTTGAAGAAGTCCTTCATGTCCCTTGCAAGTTGTATTCCTAGGTACTTTATTCTCTTTGCAGCAATTGTAAATGGGAGACCTCATTTTTTTAGAGCCTATCATCTTGCACATCTTATCCAGACTGCTTTTCCCCTAAGCACATTATCTTGCCTTTAACAACTCCAAAGAGCTGCTAAAGCATCTCTGTTTATTTATGGCTTTGTGTACTCACCCTGCTTTCTATCCATGGGTTGCCTCACTCACCATACTCACTTCTCTGTATGTGATACTCTAATCTATATCCAAATCAGAGGTCCACATCTACATGTCAAATTGCTTATTGGATTTTTCTAAATGAGGATCAGGCTGGTATCTCAAATCTGATGTATTAAACACTAAATGTAGAGTCCATTCTCTGCATCTGCACTTCTCCAGTGTTCTTTATCTCAATGAACAGCTTCACCATCCATCTAGTCACAAAGCTTAAAACCTCACGGTTGCCTTTGACTTATCCTCTTCCCTCATCATCGTAATCCATTCAATATTTAGTCTAGTCAAGATGACTTTGTCTGTGGAGCAACATAAAACCCCAACATCAACCAGCTCAAACAGAAAGAACATAGCAATTAGTTTAGGGGAGAGCAGGCACCAAGCATTGGGTTTCAGTACCACTTTACCCCAATTCTCCTGGCTTCTCCAGCTCTGCCCTCCCCATGTGAGCTTCACTGCCACAGTGACCACAAACTGGCCATAGCAACTCCAGGCATCATTGTCTATAAAATAACACCCAGAGCTTCCATCAGCAGAATTGTCTCTCTTAGGAGTGAGGACCCCCTCCATAGACATTGCCTAATGTATCACTGGCTCAAAGGTCCATTCCCAAACCAGCAAAGAGGATAGATGTATCATGCTTGGTGTGGACCACGACATCAATTACTCTTAATCCCATTTCTTGACAATAAAATCTAATGAGCACCACATTATTTTACCTCCTCAACATCTTGAACCTCTTCCTGTCCATGTTACAACGTCAGTAAAAGCATTCAGTGCCTCTCACAGGAACTATAAATTTCTGCCCTACTGGTTTTCATATCTCTGAAATTTCTACACCTCCCCACCCCAATCCTTTTTTGTACATTCAGCAAATATAACTTTCTAATACAGTTCACATTAGGTCACTTCTTAGAACACTTTCATGTTTTCTCATAGGATAGAGTTCATACTATACAACTGGACATTTGACTCCTTCAAAACTTGACTTGATGCCTTTTTCATCACTATTTTCTGCTAATTTTAACAGTTTATGTTGTGCCTATATGATTTCATAGTAGCAAGGCATTATGTATTATGCTACTTTTTTCTTTTTTGAGACAGAATCTTATTCTGTCACCCAGGTTGGAATGCAGTGGTGCGATCTTGGCTCACTGCAACCTCTGCTTCCCACTCAAGCGATCCTCCCACCTCAGCCTCCTGAGTAGCTGGGAACACAGGCATGGACCACCACATCCAGCTAATTTTTTGGTAGAGACAGGGTTTTGCTATGTTGCTGAGGCTGGTTTCAAACTTCTGAGATCAGGCGATCCACCCACCTTGGCCTCTCAAAGTGCTGGGAATACAGGCGTGAGCCACCATGTCTGGCCACAGATTTTTGTTTGTTTGTTTGTTTGTATGTTTTGTTTTGTTTTGTTTGAGACAAGGTCTATCTCTCTTGCCCAGGCTGGAGTGCAGTGGTGTGATAATAGCTCACTGCAGCCTCAACTTCCCAGGCTCAAGTGGTCCTCCTGCCTCAGCCTCCCAAGTAGCTAGGACTACTAGGTGTGCACCACCATGTCTGGATAAATTTTTTATTTTCTTTTTGTGTGTGTGTGGAGATGAGATCTTGCCATTTTTCCCAGGTTGATTTCGAACTCCTGGCATCAAGTAATCCTCTGCCTCAGCCTCCCAAAGTGCTGGGATTACAGGCATGAGCCATCACACCCAGCTCATATTAAATTTTTTCTATGCCATATCTCAATTACTCTGCACAATTCTCTGTGAGGTAGATACTATTGACATTGACACTTTATAGAAAAGGAAGCTTAGATTAAGGCAGGTTAAGTAATTTTCCCAAAGTCACCTAGAGACTTGTACAGCTGAAGTTTAGAACCAGGGCTGTCTGACTCCAAAGCCTGTGCTCCTAACCACTAAAGCATATCACCTTCCTCTTGCCTCCACCTAAACCCTACATACAAGTCATCCCACACTTTTTAAGTGTTTTTTGAGGAAGCCTGGTAAGGTTTTGTCTTCCTGGGTTTAATAAAGTTGCTATCACTGCTCAGAATGTTCACCTCTATACCTCTGCCTTCAGTCCTACTTTTATACTTTCTCTGACACCCCCAACTCCAGTCAAAATTATTTCTCTTTTCCCCATGATCCCTTGGCTTGACTGTCACACAAATCCATCTCTTGCACCAGAGTCTCAACTCTTTATGAGAGAGACCAGTTCTTTCTTTGCTCAGTTCTTCACAGCATTGTAGCCCTGTGGTTTATATTCATCCAAAATAGTCCAAATATTTTTTGAGAATATACTCTGGGCAAGACAGTGCTAGTTACTATGTGATAAAGATATCGAAGGCACAGTTGCTATCCTCAAGAGGTATGCATTCTAGTGTGGCAGGGAGACATGCAAACAAATGATTTCAAGAATAGAGAAATGTACAGGGTCCAAGTTGCTATATAAGTGTATCTTTGATTTAATTTCATGAATGCATTCCGCAGACTTATAACATTGCCCATGCATCGATCCCTCACCGGTGAGCTAGGAGCTTTGCATGCGTGTTTTCATGGGCATTAGGCGTGCTGTTGGTGTTATTCCTCCACTCCTGATGATTCTTCCACATGGAGGGAAACCTATTAGAAAAATGCTTGTTTTTTTCTCCATCCCCATACCCAGTTCCCCCCAGGGACAAAGTGTGATTTGACATGATTGAAAGGAGAAGTCAGGCACATTTAGGCTGGCCTCATCCTCAGCTCTTGTGAAGGACCGTGCCTGCAGAGAATGTGTGTTCTCTATTGCTTTAGCTATATAGGGAAGCTCAGTCTCATGCCACACTGACAATATCACACATCAATTGTGTATCATGATTCTACTCACTCTCTGACCCAGTGCGTTTTGTGATGTTTCAGGAGCCTTCTTAGACTGAAAGCAAGGAAGCTCAGAAGTGTGGAAAATTACAACCAATCCAAGGTGGGATCCACGGATCAATGTTCCAGCTCCCCCTACTTCACTGAATAAGTCTAGGGATGGGGTATAACAATGTGTCCTTTTGATTATTTTGCTGAAACATGACAACACACACTTACATTGGCTTTCCCTTTTTTCTCTTTCTTACTCTCCCTGCTTCCTCACTCCTTCTTTCTGGAATACCTCTCAAATAAACTACCTATAACCAAGTTCTTATCTCAGGCTCTGCTTTCAAGAGAACAAAAAGTAAGACAGACAACATGAGGACATGGTTTATAATCCATCTCTCAGCTCTGTAGTCTCAGTATTGGTTCCATTCCAAGAGGCCTTTCCCCAAGAGCACCTGAGAAATGGTGTGAGTCACTATGATTGGTCCTTGCCTATGTTGAATTGAATCTTGTGGCCAGAGGGTTGGAACACACCAGGTAGCTGAGCTGAGTCCCACGCTCAGCCCAGAGCTGGAAGTTGTGATTAGCCTCACCAGTGTCACATGTGCAGACAGTCGGAGTATGTTTCCATGGAAAATCAGTTAGATTATTAAAAGGAGAGAGAATAAATGTGAGGTAGGTCAAACAACATACGCTCATTAAGAAAACCACCAAAGAGTCTCTCCATCTATAGATAGCACAGGTGACTCTGACAGCAGAAATGAGAAAGGAGCATCTTTACCAGGGGAATGATATCATTGTCTGTTAGGATTGGAAGTGATTTAGGAAATGATTTCACCCAAACTTAAATTACTGTAGAAGTCCAGAGAGAGAGACTAAGCCCATTAGCTTGAGGTGGTCCAGACAACAGTTGGTAGTTCTGGATTAGAAACCCAAGACTCCAACCTTCCAGTGCAGAATCAAGGTCCTTCTGTTTACCCATTCCACCCTCACAGTGGCTGCTTCCTCCAAGAGCCCAGCAGCTCTAAATTGCAAAGACTATAGAATCATGCTTTAAAAACATCACATTATTATAAAAATGATAGACTTGGCTAGAAGACAGTTCTCTTTCTGAATTTACTAATTCAACCTATTAAGTCTAATCTGTGTCTACAAAGAAAAATGTTGACTCTAGATTTACTTAGCTTACAAGGCTATATTTCTTGCGACACACATAGTGCCTGGGACAGTCCCTGACTCAGCTCTCAGCTGCCCTGCTTTCATGATGATTTAGCAAACAGCAGAGAAGAGAGACTTGAAGGGAGGGAGAAAACGATTTGGCTGGAAGCCTTCCCAGCAGAGGAGGGTTTTTCTTTGGTTTTGAAGGACAGGCCAGACATAGATTGGCTGAGAAGGAGGGGCAACATGGGGTTGGAGAGACAGAGATAAGAGTGTTTGGGGAAGGAGCATCTTGTTTTGAAGTGAGAACAAAGGAATTGAATTTCAATGAATAAGTAAATCGCAGATGATTAGGGTGAAGACTATAATATAAATTTCAACATTCTTGACAGTGTAAAGTGTTGCCTACAGAATGAAGCTCTGGAGGCGGAGGGGAGGGGAAATGGAGGAAAGAGAAGTTAAATTTAATAGACACTATCAAACAGTAGAAAAAGAGTTTAAGCTTATTATTAGAGTTACACAGAGAACTGACAAAACTTAAAGCATAACAATAGTACTATCAAATGCTGGGAAGAGGATGGAGTAAGAAGGGAGAAAAACAATAAATCAAAAAATGCAGTTTCAAGTGTGGTATATAGAGTCATGGAGGCCAACAATAGAATAAATAAAGGCAGAAGTAAAGTGGAAAAAAGGCTGTTTGTGAGCAGTGGCATTAAGAGTGAGGAGAGGGAAGTATTCACTTCCACCGTGAGCTTTTCTGTACTGTTTGAACCATTACCATGTGCAGGCATTGCTTTGAAATCTGAAAAGGAGATCCCACAATTCAGCAGTTGCCCCATTAGCATGAACTGTGTTTCTATTCTGTACTCAGCACCGCCCTTGGGTTGGGAATTAGAAGATGAATAAATGAACAAAGCATTAGGTGTTAGAATGGAAGAGCCTTTCTGGTTGGGAGAAGTGCAAGAAGCACATTGGAAAGAATTCCCAAAAAAGTAAAACAGAAGATGGATATTGAAAACTGAAGAAGAGTCCATCAAATGATTCAGCAAGGGTACTAGAGGCAGATGCCGAAATATCTAAAAGAACAGAGGCATGGAATGCAGTGAAATCTTCTAGCAAATGCAGATTGTGCAGTTTTGCTTGTGCATTTGGTGTTAAATTATAAGACTGCAGGGACAAATCAGCTCAAATAAGGAAGGGCTTATTTACCACATTAGGAGGTCTGAATTGTCTTCTGCAGACCAAGGATCACAAACTCAAATACATAGCTCAGTCAGTCAGATTCTCAAAAGTAAGAAAAGAGGAGGGGGAAAGATGACAGTAAATGAAAGAGCACATGCTTGAGCTGGGCAGAAGGTGCAGCTGGTGCAGCAGATTTTTGCCATCCACGTGTTCAAACCCAGGATCAGAGATTTTCTAGTTTTGAAAATAAAGCTAGGAATCAAGATTTTTATGTAAAACTTCTTAATTATAAAATGTGGGCAATTTTATTAGGCTACACTATGCTGTGTTGTGATAACAACAAAAAAAAACAAAAACAAACAAACAAAAAAAAAACAAAAAGCAATGCTCAATGGTGTAACATAAAAAGGATTTATTTTTCACTCACACAAAGCCCAAATGGGTAGAACAGCTCTCTTCCATGTGGTACCTATGTCAGCAGGAACCCAGGGTCTTCAAGGTTATTGAAACAAAGGTGGAGAAGTGCATTGCCTCTTAACAGTATTGACAGGCACCTACTGGCTGGAATGAGTTACTTGCCCTCAATCTAACTTTAAAGACTAGGAAGTATCACGACACACATGGGTATTTAATAAGCACTCAACTATATCTGCCATGCCAACTAATACAAACATTTTATTTTTAAATACCATATGATCCTATTAATAATGGTTGGGTCTGGCAGAAGGGTGGGCAGTTTAAGAAGATCTCTGCCACAGTCAAAGATTGGGGATTCTTTAGAAATATCACATTTTCATTTCACAAAAAATAATTCCAGAAACCATGTGGAAGATTGACCAGAGGGGCAATGCTAAAGGCAGAATGGTTTTTGAAATGGCCTGGAGAAGCACTATTGAGGAACTGAAATGGGAAAGGAACAGTCGGAATAGAAGAGAAGAGGTGCTCGTAAGTGGTATTAACTCTCTTGGTTTATATCCTTGGTTTGTAAGGGGAGGATGTCCACAAAGTTTGTGTGAATTGCCCAAGATTGCAAAGTTAATAAGCAGCTGTTCAGAAACTTAGTCCAGCACACTTTTTATCCCATTGGTAGAATAGTGGAAAAAAAAAAAAACTAATGGAAATATAAAATCTTTGACTTTGAGAATTAGACTTCGAGGAGCTTATCTAATGCAAACACTCAACGCCATCAGATTTTGTTCGTAACTGATTTTCAATGTGAACCTCCTCAAAGATATTACTTTCTTCTTAACTTATAAGACCTGCCAATGGGTAAACATCAAACAGATAATGTATTCATTTTTTAACCTTGATTTAGACTCTTTTTCTATTACCTTCTGGGAAATCCTCAGCTTAAGAAAGAAATATTTTTATCTTTCTCACCTCTAAACATGCCCTGGTGCTGGAACAGTTAGCATTCTAATCAGCGTGGCTCCCAACTATCTGTGATGAGATTTCTTTGGGAGGATTCAACTCAGTCTCTTATGCTCAGAAGTAGTTAATCCACTTGGGCTTAAAGCAGAAAGAAAATAGAGAAAGGAAAATTGCTGGGAGGGAGGGAATAGTAGTAAGGAATGTAGGGGGTAGGGGAGGATGAATTAAATGAAACAGTGTGTTTCTTGCCCTAAACCTTCAGCAAATGAGAACATAATGCATCCGTGTAAGAGCACATAAAAGATAATGTTAAGCAAGAAATTTTCATATTAATTACATGGAGGTTTTATAGGAGGCACCGGGCTGGTCATTTTACATTATCATTTCAGTTAATCTGTCCTATTTCCCCATGTGATGTGAGTGTTATCCCTATTTTATAAATGAGAAAAGTAAGATGCAAAAATGTACCAGATCACAAGCTATCAGAGAATCCCTGTTATTTAAACTCAAAGCCTGAGTGCTTTCTTTTCAATAACCTTAGTAAGAGTCTTATATTAGAATTCAACAAATATTTATCAAGTATTTACCATGAACCCCAAATTAGGATGCAATTCATCTTATTTCATCCTTAAAATAATCCTATGAGGTCAGTATTATTATTCCAAATTTTTACAACAAAGGGAATTGGGGTGCAAAACAAAGAGAGTTAAGTGCCTGAGGTTTTATTCTAGGTGTCAGTAAAGATACAAGGCAGGAATTCAAGTTCCTGAAGAACTAGGTCTCTTCAGATTGGCCTTTTTTTCTGCTCTCTTTGGAAAAAACTTTCTCATACTGACATCTTTTCCGATTTCTTAGTCTTTTATGATCTTTCTCTCTTTGTCTAGAGGACCTACTGAAAGAGATATTTAGGAAGAAAGTCACTTAATTATTACAACCATTTGGGAACATATATGTTATCAGTATTTGTTCTTCCAATAACAACATAGGGCATATGTTAACAGACTAGCCAGTACAATGATATCCTTAAGGGCCATTACTTTCGTGAAAAGATAAAAAGATCTAGGTGTGAAGTTGGTCTGTGAGGCATCTTTGTTATGAGAGTTTGAGCAAATATCTGAAACTTTATGATTCTCATTAAAAAATGCCATTGTTGGAACATAATCCAAATGAGTTATACATCTGGATCATATGTTCAAGAGGTCCAGCACACAATAAAAAATACACATTAGAAATGCAAAGAAGAAGGAAAATGTGACCTATATCAAGACATAAAGTTGTCAATAGAAACAGTCACAGAGGTGATTCAGATGATGGAACGAGTAGACAAGAACTTTATTGAAACTATGTTCAAGAAAAGGATGGACATATGAGCAAATAGATGGAGGATCTCAGCAGAGAAATGAAAACTATGAAAAAGAACCAAATGGAAGATCTGGAACTGAAAAGCACATTATCAAAAGTAAAAAATTCACTGGATGGTTATACCGAAGTTTTCTATTTATTGTACCAAATACTGATAAGAGGGTAATAAAACCTCAATTATGAATATATATATATATTTTTTACTTAATTTTATTGTATTTTGCTTTATAAAGTTTGAAACTCTGTTATTAGACCCACAACTGTGATGGTTAATTTTATGTGTCAACTAGACTGGGCCATAGGGTGCCCACATACTTAGTCAAACAGTTTTCTGGCTACATCTGTGACGGGATGTTTTGGATGAGGTCAACATTTGAATTGCTAGACTGAATATAGCTGATTGCCTTCTGTAATGTGGGTAGGCCTCATCCAATTAGTTGACAGCCTCAAGAGAATAAAGAGGCTGACCCTCCCAAGGGTAACAGGGAACCCTCCTGCTTTGTTGTCATGAATTGTGATGTAAGTTATTTTCCCATCTTCAGACTAGAACTGAAACATCCGCTCTTCCTGTGTCTTCCAGCCCTCAGACTGGAACTATACTTTTGGCTCTCCTGGGTCTCCAGCTTGCAAACTGCAGATCTTGGGACTCCTCAACTTTTAAAACTACATGAGCTAATTTCTTTCACTCTTTTTTATGGCTTCATAATATTCCACGGTGTATATGTACCGCATTTTCTTTATCCAATCTGTCAGTGATGGGCATTTAGGCAGACTCCATGTCTTTGCTATTGTGAATAGTGCTGCAATTAACATATAGGTGCATGTGTCTTTGTGGTAGAATGATTTCTATTCCTTTGAGCGTATATCAAGTAATGGGATTGGTGGGTTGAATGATAGTTCTGCTTTTAGCTCTTTGAGGAATCACCACACTGCTTTACACAATGGTTGAACTAATTTACACTCCCACCAATAGAATATAAGCATTTCCTTTCCTCCACAATCTTCCCAGCATCTGTTATTTTTGACTTTTCAATAGTAGCTATTCTGAGTGGTGTGAGATGGTATCTCATTGTGGTTTTGATTTGCATTTCTCTAATAATCAGTGATATTGAGCTTGTTTCATACGCTTGTTGGTTGCATGTATGTTTTCTTTTGAGAAGTGTCTGTTCATGTCCTTTGCCCACTTCTTAATGGTTTTTTTTTTATTGTAAATTTGTTTAAGTTCCTTATAGATGCTGGCTATTAGACCTTTGTCTGATGCATAGTTTGCAAATATTTTCTCTCATTCTGTAGGTTGTCTGTTTATTCTGTTGATAGTTTTCCTTTGTAGAAGCTATTAAGTTTAATTAGATCCCATTTGTCAATCTTTACTTTTGTTGCAATTGCTTTTGGTGTGTTTGTGCAGGGTCTTTATTTGTAGCTGACTTCTTATATTTGGCTTCACAGAGAGGTATGTTAGCAAAATATTTTTTGTGTTGAAGCTTTGTGGTGTGATCCAGTAGGTGGCACTCAGGCATAGTGGTCAGTTGGTAGGCTCTTGCTCAGTTGTGTGTCTCCCCTGTATTTCCTCATAGTTGCAGCCATGTTTCCTCTCAATGCTCTGCAAGTGAGGGTTCCTCTTCCACTTAAGTCGTGGCTATAGATTACAAATTGGCACCCCCAGGCCACCCACCACAGTTTTGGTATGATCTCAGGGTTTATGTTTCCTTTCCAATTTGGAGGCAGCAGAGTAAGGGACCTTAGTAGTGGTTGTGGCTGAGGGTCTTCTGCTTGTCTGAAGGAGTTCATAAATAGGATATAAAAGTTATTAGTTTTGTAAGAGAAGACTAAAAATTTAGATTTCATTAAAATTAAGAACATTGGTTCACATCAATAAACATTGTTAAGAGAACAAAAAGGAAAGCCACTGGGAGAGACAAGATATTTATAAGACATGTATTTGACAAAAATCTAATCCAGAATATATAAATAGGGCCTATGAATTGCTAAGCAAAATATAAACAATCCAATAGGAAAGTTGATTTAAAAATTTGAAGGTACTTCAAGAAAGAAAAGGCAGTAAAGATTAAAAAGGTACTCAATAAAGGATCCATCAGAGGCATGCAAATTCAAATGAAATAAAATATCACTACCCACCACAGGAATGGGCAACATTTTAAAAAAGTCGAACCAAAGCAAGGATTATTGAATATGTGAAACAATCGTAACCTTCATTTCATTCTGGAAAACTGTTTAGCAGTATTTATATAGACCTTAATTATGACCCAACATTTCTACTTCTAGATATATATCCAACAGAAATTCATACCAATGAGCAACAAAAAGTCAAGTGCAGGAATATTTGTAGCAACATTTGATTTATAATGAGAAGTGGAAATTTCTATTAAAAATAGAATAGAAAAAGAAGTCACAATATATTATTCATCAAAAGGTATATTATATATCAATGAAAATAAATTATATATTATATATATATATATATCTCCAATAACATGGGTTTAAATCTCAATATAATATTGAATTTTAAAAGCCAGATACAAGACAGTAAGTATTTTATGATTCCATCAAAATATCCTGCAAAAAATAGACAAATCTAACTTGTGCTGCTAGAAGTCAGAGTGGTTGTTACCTTTATAAAGGAGGCAAAAGAAGGGTTAAGAAGAGGTGCAAGCAGAATTTCTAGAGCTGGTGATGGTATCATTCTATTTCCCAATCTGTGTTGTGGTTACACGTATGTCTTCATTTTTTAAAAGTGCATCAAACTTACACTTATAAATTATGCACTTTTCTGGATATATAGTTCAGTAAAAAAAATTACAAATGCTAGAAAAAAAGAAAAACCTAAAGAATATAGAGTCAGAAAATAATAAAGATATGAGTAAAAATTTATGTTAGAAAAAGCAGGATAAAAAACTCAATAAACCAAAAGCCATTTTTTTTTGGGAAAAATAAGAAGACAAAAATAGAGCAATAAAATGGCAATTCTATAGCAAATCTACTCAAGAAATAAAGGGAAATAATTTACACTACTGTTTTAAATAATAATTATATATTTATATTTATGTAATAAATAATGTAAATAATTATTTTTTACATTATTGACATCAGGCAGTGGGTTAGAGCCAGATGGTTTCAATTTCAATCAATTGGTAATGGGGAACCCCTGAATGTTTTTGAGCAAGAAAATGATATGATCTGATTGTCTTCTGGAAAGATCTCTCTGGGACTAGTATGTAGAATGATTGAATGACCAGTATGTAGAATGGTTCTACTAATATGTACAATGATTGAAGAATAACTATTTTTTAAAAGAAATAAATTTTGCTCCAGAAATAAAGGGAAATTTTAAAGAGAATACTTTTCTTGGTCCTTCTCAGTTTATGCTATAGTTGTATTTGTTTGAGGCATTACTTTTCAAGTGCTTTTAAACCAGAGCTGAGGTTTATTTTCATCATTCTTTTCATTAATCTGAGGGGCAATGATCCATTGTTTGTGACTCAACATTCTGGATTTGCATAATAGAAGACAGGCAATTTGTTTCAAACCCACAGAAAAATATTTCAACACATTTGTCTTTTTCAGCATCCTTACCAGTTATGACATTGACATCATGAAAAAATACTAATTCTAAAATAGTCACAGATATTTAATTTAACTTGCAATGCATTTGCTTGTACTCAACAATAACTATGTGTCTAGCACCTGTTTTTTATTTAAATTTTATTAATTCCATAAGCAAATACTGAGCTTCCAGTTTGTGCTGGCCACAGAGCTTGATCCTACCATGCAACAGTGTGTAAAACAACTACTTCCCTGAAGGAACTCTAATCCTGTGGGGCCAAGAAATAGACATACATAAACAATTACATTACAGGGCTAGGCGTGGTGGCTCATGCCTTTAATCCTAGTACTTTGGGAGGCCAAGATGGGAGGATCACTCGAGCCTAAGAGTTCGAGATCAGCCTGGGAATCATGGCAAGGCCCTGTCTCCACGAAAATAAAAATTAAGAAAAAAAATTAGCTGGGTGTAGTGGGATATGCCTGCAGCCCCAGCTACTCAGGAGGCTGAGGTAGGAAGATAGCTTGAGCCTGGGAGGTTGAGGCTGCAGTTAGCTGTGATCATGTCACTGTACTATAGGCTGGGTGACAGAGAAGGCTCTGTCTCAAAAAAAAAAAAAAAAAAACTTACATTATAGAGTATTACATGCTGCAATAGAAATATGTCTGGAGTCATATGGTAGATCAGAGGAGAAAATAATTAAGTTTGTTGAGAAGACAGAAAAGGGTTGAAGGAAGATTTCACACAATCTGAGCATTGAAGTACATGTGGGTTTTGTCTGATGAGAAACAGGGATGAGCTGAAAGCACTATAGGAAGAATCATTAGCATGCAGTCCTGGACAGGCATATTGTGTGCAGAAAGGCCCAGAGATAATTATGGGAACATTCAAAGGACCCCATTTGTGAAGCAACTTCAGGCCCTGCTACGATGCTCAATTTCAGCACAAAGAGGCAAGCCCAGCAGACTCCTAGAGAGATGGATGAGAAGGTCCAGTGTGATTTTGAAAGATAACATTCCGTTCACTCTGCTCTGAAGGCCCTGTGAGTGTCTTGCCATCACTTGACTATACTACGAATGTTCTTTCAGATCTTCCTGCTTTGTGCGGTGCAATGTGCTATACTTAGTCTGCTTTTAAAGCATTGCCTGCCAGCATAAAAGTCACATGTCCTTGGAACTATTTCTGAGCCTCCTGGCACAGTCAGTTTCTCCCTCCACAGTATTTGTGTGTTGCCTTGTACATATGCTATTACAAGATTCACCCCAATTAATGATAAATATGCTTCCAGTCCTTCACTGGATTTGGGGATATCTGATGACACTGGATGCTGCCTTCTTATTTATAGCCTTAGTACCCTAAGTATGTAATGAATATTTAATCAATGTTTGTTAAACATAGCTGTCAATCATATAGTTAATTGTGTTTAAGAAAATGGCCTATCACATAACCGTAATGACCCAGAAGAATTTTTGTATTGTGAAATATCGCACCATTTTTGTTTGATAATTTTGAATTTTCAAAATTAGCATCTCCTATGATAAAAGAAACTAATAAATGCTTTGAAAAGAAAGTCAAGAAAAAGTCCTAACATTTACTTGACACTTACTAGAAGCTCATACTATGCTAAGAATATGTGTCATAGTTAATCATGTGTGTCAGCTTGGCTAGGCTCTTGTGTCCTGATGTTTGGTTAAACACCAGACTAGATGTTGCTGCTAAGTTATTTTTAGATGTAATTAACATTTAAATCAGTACATGAATAAAGTGGATTAACCCCCTGCTTTAATAATGTGGGTGGGCCTCACCCAATGAGTCGAAGGCCTTATGAGAAAAGACTGAGGTTCCTCCATGAGGAAGAAATTCTGCCTCCAGATTGCCTTGAAACTCGAGGCTGCAACATCAAAAATATCAACTGTTGTCAGAATTTCTAGGCTTTCAGCCTCTTCTGCAAATTTTTGACTTGCCAGCTTCCATAATCCTGTGAGCCAATTCTTTAGAATAAATCAATCCCCTCTCCTCATTAATCTTAGTTAGATAACACAACCTGACATCATTCACACATCACACACAGCTTTTGAGGCCAGTATTATTCTCATTTTTTGCACAAAGTTACTGAGGCTCTGAAAGCTTAAGTCTCTTGCATGGTGGATATAGCAGGCAGTAATACTCTTCACCAATTATCCATTTCTCCTAGGGTGAGCAACTGTTCTGGCTTGCCTAAAACTGTGTTTAGAGGATGTGGTTAGAGAAGACAGCATGTAAGAATCATGAACTTAAACGAGGAAGTGAGAGCTGACCGCTCTTTCTCTAAGAGTTTCAGGGACAGTTGCGAGACAGAGACCCTCTTAGGATGGAAGAGAAATTTCCACAGATCCCATTGTACTCAGAAGAGCACTGGTCAAGGAATCTTTGGTTAAAACCTTGAATAACTGTTTTCTCTCAAAGCTCCAAGTCACCTATCTGTGAAGTAAAGGTGTGTACCACATACTTACTCCAATTCCTTTCAGCCCTGGCATTTTATGGTTGAGAAAATCCTCCTCAGTATCATCACAGATACATCTCCTAGATTTTCTTGATCACCAGAAAGCAAAGGAGAAAGTCTAACATAAACTCAAAATGCAGACACAATAAAGAATACACTAACGAGTCTGTTTGGGCTTTTTAATCAGCAGAATTCATTATGGTAAATGTGAATGGCTTTGTAGAGTTCCTAATTTCCTGTTTATCCCATTATATTTGTATCATAAATGACTTGACTTTTAGTTTGTGGTTAAGAATAGAAAAGGGTAGTTAAATAATTATAGACAGTATGTGTTCTTTACTGCAACTGAGCCAGACATGAGGCAAGATAATATGAAGACAACCCAACTCTACCCAAAGCTCTTTCCCTGTGGACTTCTCACCCAGCAGTCAGGGTGTAGACAGCTCATGCTGCTCACAGCTCTCCTGGCCTTGCCTGACAGCCACCACTTAAATGCAGGTGTCCCTCAGCATCCTCTTTCTGTCAGAACCGAGGCAGATTTGAATTTCTTCTGTTGTAAAGTGTGTGCATTTTAACAGCTTTTTGACTGAACGATTCTCTAAAAGTGCGGTTGGAGTTTTTGTATCATATGCTTTTATGTTCAGACACAAAGATTTATTTATGTAGAATTTCTAGGTGATGTCAGAATTGCAAGAGTTCTTTATAGATGAGTCAACAGATTCTGAGAGCTGAACTAATTTACCTACAGTCAAGTACACTATTTATTTGCTACACTTGAAGTGTGTAGAGTTCTATGCTGGGGCCGAGCATGGAAGAGGGGATGCAATATGTTCTCTAACCTCTGTGAGGCTAGTACTGTTTCTGAACTATGAATTGGTTCTTTAGATCAGGGAAGAGAAATCAAATTCTGCCTAAAATATGTGGTAAAGGTGTCAAAAAAGAAATTTGGAGGATGAAAAATAACTCTCTATTGCAAGCAGAGAGGGAGCACACAACAAGGCCTAGTAGTGGAAAGAACATAGTATTCTTAGGAGGCAGAGAGTTTTTGTTGCTGTTGAGAACCTTGACAGCATATTATAATAACCAGGGGAACTATAAAAAGTATGGATGCTGAATGCCACCCCCAGACCTTCTGCCTTTATTGAAGGTAGGTGGAAATTCAAATTGCTTTACACTTTTCAAAGTTAGTATTGAGTATATCAATTCCTTATAAAATGGGGAAGAACAAGTACCCCAAAAGGTCCCATACATGAAGAAAACCTTGGAGGCCTTCTTATCCACTCCTGTGATTTTTACAAAGAAGATGAGAACTAAAGATAATTTATTTACTCATAAACATATTGAAAATTTCAATTAAGGCTGACATAGCCTTAATTTTTATACTCTCTTCTTGCAGGACTGACTGGACAAAACATTTTTATACTCTCTTCTTACAGGACTGACTGGACAAAGTTGAGTCCCATTAATCTGTGCTGATTGGCAATATTTATTTTAAGGCATCAGCATATGTAATCTCATAACCACCCATTCTTAGCCAGTGTCTGTGTTAACTAAGGTTGATTTGGTCAACTCAACCACGTTTCCCTTGGAAGCTGTTTTGAATGTGTGTTAGTCAGCTCTGGCTGCCATAACAAAATACTATAGACTGGGTAGCTTCAATAACAGAACTCTATTTTCTCACACTTGTGGTGGTTGCAAGTCCAAGATCAAGGTGCCAGCAGAGTTGTTTCAGTTTCTGGTGAGGACTTTTCTGAGCTATCAGACTGTTGCCTCCTTGTTATGCTCTCACATGGCTTTTCCTTGGCACATAGCTCTCTGGTGTCTCTTCTAATAAGGACGCTAATCCTATTGGATCACGGCCCAACCCTTATGACCTTATTTCATGTTAATTACTTTTTTTTTTTTTTTTCAGATGAGGTCTCACCCTGTCACCCAGGCTGAGGGAAGTGGTGGAATCTTGGCTTGCTGCAACATCCACCTCCTGGGCTCAAGCAATCCTTCCACCTCAGCCTCCCAAGTAGCTGGGACTACAGGTGCATGCCATCACGCCTGGCTAATTTTGTGTATTTTTGGTAGAGATGAGGTTTTGCCACATTGCTCAGCCTGTAATACTTCTTTAGAAGGCCAGTCACCAAATACAGCCACCCTAGGGGTTAGGGCTTCAATGTATGCATTTTGGAGTGATGCAAAAATTCAATCTAGAACAAACTATAGAAAGTATTCATCAAGCTTGTGTTTTTCATTGTGTATACATGCAAATATTTAAGCACAGGATTTTCAAAGGAGGTGAGGGTTGACTTTGTTTAGATTATTGAGTTTGATTTTCTATTTGTATATAAACGCCTTACACTTAGTAGATTAGGATACATTTTGCCTGAAATCACCTTGAATGTTTTGCTCTTGCCTGACTGTGGGTTGTAAGATATTAACTCTATGCACAGATCCATCTGGCTTTTCTTGCCTATATGATGTAAAGTTTTAAACTAAGACTTGAATTATAAAATATTCTAAGTATTCAATACCAGATTGTTTAAAAAATTAAAGATTCATAGCTGGCAACAAAAAATAGAGAGAGCATTTGGGCTTTGGACTAGACAAAACAGATTTCAAATTCTGGCCCCCTTCCACACTCTGAAAGAATGTGGAAGTTGCATAAATCCTGTCTAAGCATCAGTTTCCACTTATATGCACATTGAATAATATTAACTTCATGAGTACTGTGAGGATAAAGTATATCCATTCAACCCCTAACCAGTATCAGTATTTACACTATTTAACAACTAGTAAGATATGGTATTGCCCAATCGTAATAGACTCTGCCCACTGGAAAACAAAAACAAAAACAAAAAACAATAAACAAACAAACAAAAACTATAGGTAAATTTCAGCTGAATGCTGAATTTTTGTTCAATCATTGGCCTGAATAAATGTAGGTATAGGTGCAGGAAATGCAGAAAGTAATGGAAAAAGATCCATATCTTGAGAGATTCAAAGTACACTGAGGGAACATCAGACACATAACAGAACAAATGTAATACAGTGTTATAGATAATATGATAATGCTGTGGTCTAGGTATTTGTCTCCCATGACACCAAATATAGAAGTGGAATCCTAATCCTCAAGTTGAAGGAGATGAGGACTTTGGAAGTTGACTAGGTCATGATGGTAGAGCCCCCACCAATGCAGTTTGTGGCCTTATAAATGAAGCCCCAGAAAGCTGTCTTGCTCCTTTCACCATGTGAGGACACTGTGAAAAGGCACCATCTATGATCCAGGAAGCAGCCCTCACCAGACACCACATCTGTTGGACGTCCAGCCTCCAGAACTATGAGAAAGAAATTTCTGTTGTTTATAAGCCACTCAGTTGTTTTATTGTAGCAGCCTGAATGGACTAAGACAGATGGAAAGTGTGTGATGAGTGAAAGTGACTAGTGTGAGCCTGGCATAAAACAGGCTGTCTTCTCTTCATGTTGGCCTGGATAGGGAAACCAATCTTTTGCATCATCATGAGATTAAGCATCATTTTATCTAACATAAGTGGGAGGGAGAGAGAAAAATCAGAAGATAGAAACTACTCATATTACAAATAAAAGGAAACCAATTTAAAAAATCCAGCTCATTCTAGTCTTTATCTTGTACTGTAGTGCACTGGTTTAGCATGCTACCCTCCAGGCACGTATAATTTGTCACTGTTACCCAAACACATAAGTAATCTCAATAATCTAAAAATAATAATTACCTTTTATATCCAGTGAACCAAGCGTTGCACTACGCATTTTATAAATATCATCTTATTTAATCCTCTTTGAACCTGCTAAGAAGACAATATGATCTCTGCTTGTTCAGTGTGAAAACTGAAGGTCATAGAGGTGGAGTCAATGGTCAAGGTCACCTGACACAAGTTCATTCAATGCTTGGATTTGGTTCCAAGTTACCATCATGGATGGACACAGTGACTTCCTAGAGGCTGCAGGGCAGCCTAATCCCTTGCTTGTTTCTCATCTCACCTGGACTCATTGAAACAAAAGACAACTCTTACCTAAAATGGTGAAGTATCATAAGAAAGTGGAATCCCCACCTTAATGAGAAACAATGTCATATTATGACAATATTTAAGGAAACAAAAATTAAATATTTTACAGTATTAGAAATATGATTACTGAATAAGTCCTTTCATTATGTTGATATGTAAAGGCACAGAGAGAGGTGAGAGAGAGAAAGAGAGGAGACACTTGACACTTATTGAACAAAGGGAGATTTTGGTGTTATCCTTGTATGTATAGTGATGTGTAGTCTGCACTAGTCAAAAAAGTACGTGAAATGCTACCAACTTGGATTCCTTGCACACAAATATACGCTTTTTTTTTTTTTTTTTTTTTTTTTTCTGAGACAGAGTCTTGCTGTGTCACCCAGGCTGGAGTACAGTGGTGCAATCTCAGCTCACTGCAAACTCCGCCTCCCAGGTTCATGCCATTCTCCTGCCTCAGCCTCTCGAGTAGCTGGGACTACAGGTGCCTGCCACCACGCCCGGCTAATTTTTTGTATTTTTAGTAGAGACGGGGTTTCACCATGTTAGCCAAGATGGTCTCGATCTCCTGACCTCGTGATCCACCCGCCTTGGCCTCCCAAAGTGCTGGGATTACAGACGTGAGCCACCGTGTCCGGCCACAAATATATGCTTTTAAGTAAAAGTGTTACTAACAGAAACAAAGAAGGCAGTCTTTATGATTGCAGGCTTACCCACCAAAATAAGTCCAGAGGTTCTTTATTTTATAGTCTGACACAGAAATCATACATGTTGCCTCCCAGGCAGCAACACAAGAGTGTTGTCCCTTAAAGACTGGCCAAAGAAGGGGTGCTCATCAGCCAAGGCCCACCTGCAGTGGTTAACAAAGGGTCCATGGGGCTCAGTCTCTGAACTCATTTCTCTGTAGCTGATTGCAATTTTTGTTTTTCAACCCATGACCTGGGTTGACCTGAAACTGCCTTTGTCTGGCTCAATCACAGACTTTCCAATCCTCCATTTTCACCGTCAAGTTTCCAGGGTGCCTTGGTTTTTGTGGCAAGTAGCATCCTGTGATCTACTGTGCTCTTGCTGCTATGACTGCTGGCACCCTGGGACATTTGGGGGTTATGTGACTGAGTCATGCCAGATAATTTATTTGTTCCAACTGCCTATTCCTTGCTCCTGCCTGGTCTGCACAGATTGGTGGTTACTATTTATTAACTTTTGCAATGAAATCATATTGCATTTCAGGGTCCACACCAGAGGCCAACTATTAATTCTAATATTGGAAGTCAAACCAAAGTTCATGGGCCACACCAAAGTCCACTGCTATGTGTCAGAACAGAACACACAAAAAGCCAAGCTGAGCTAGAATTGGCATGGTAAACAGCCACTAGAAGAAATCAGAACTGGAAAAACCATAGGGGAGAATTCAATCAATGTCCAACTTGGCTAAAGATGTAGTCTTGCCATCCGAGACTTACTGCAAAGGGCTAGAGTCATGTTTCCCAGTGCATGCTGTGGACTTTGTCAAACCTGCTGCTTATCAGCTGATAGCAAGAAGGAAATCACCACAACCATGAACTCCTATTCCCAGCTAACTCTTCCCTTCACTAAAATGATGAAATGATGGTGGCATTCTGGCTTTGCTCGGATTACATAATACTCACATTAAAATGGGGATTAATAATGGAGATTTCACTAACAATCATGAGCACTTATATTCACCCATATTATTTCCTCCAATGCCCACTCTTAAAAGCAATATGAAGCTGCTTATAGTAAACACTATAGCTATAATACGTCTATTAAAATGAGATGAAAGTGCACACTGGCAAGTAATGGAGTAGCAATAGAGACAGGCCAATGAATCGTGAGTTTCAAACCTGAAGTTTCTGGTGGCACCTGCAGAAAAAATGAAAGGCATAACTGTCAAATGAAACTTATCATTATGCCCTGCAAAAAGTAATCGTTTGGATGCGAAAACCACTACATGCCAGAAACTGATTATGCAATCATCTCATCAGTGCCATATTTTAAAAGAGAGGAAGACAATTTATCCCAAGTCAGAGCAGCAGTGGAGGAAAAGCTAGATTTGAGGGAATAACATCCTCACTCTAATGTCTATCTGTGTTGCCCTAAACAGAGGCTGCTTCTCCATGGGGATATAATCAGGCCCCAACACAAAGATCAGCTTACAAAGATTAATTCAGTTATCCTAATTGTTTTAATCTTGCTGACTTTCAAAAGTCCATTTGTTAATTTACTTAACATATTCATTCAATTTCTGTCATGTGTGCAAGGAATACACAGATGATGAGAGAGTTTTGCCCTCTGTCCTCGAGGAACTTACAAAACTAGTAGAGAGAGACACATAATGAATATATTATTAGAGCAGATGCCCAGTGTATGCTTTTTCTGATGATAAAGATCATCATGAAGAAGAAGATGATGATGATGATGGTGACAGTGATGGTGATGATGATGTCACAGGGAGGCAAAACAGAAGGAAAGGAAGAGGAAAAGAAGGGGAGATGGAAGGAGAAATAGAGGGGGTACAGGGAGAAGGACAAGGAAAAAATCTAGTCATTTTTAGACATTACTCTAGCTCAGTGCTACATCTCAGCACACCTCCTGAGTCCTGGAGCCCGCCATCCTCCTAAGTTTTTTTTTTTTTTTTTCTCTCCAGCAATGAAGATTCAGGCTCAAGCTCAAAAGCCATCTCAGCATAGTTCACTGAGTTACTTCAAGTGAGACAACATTATTAAGTGCATTGTCACTTTGCTTTGCTTTGTCTTTACAAAAAGCCATCAAAAATACTCTCCCATGCATTGGTCATGATAAGGACAACGTCATGGCTGAAGACGACCCTGGAACAGATGAAGATGAGTTTCAGATGAGGATGAGCTGCCACCACCTTCCCTTCTCCAGAGCTACTGCTGAGCACTGGAGCATCTGTCCCTTGGGGGAGGTGGTGGAGGGCAGGAGCAAGGGAGCAAATAAGACTTTCACAAAAAAAGATTCAATTTCTTCCAGGGTCCATGTGGCTGCATTAGTAATGGTGAAGGAAATAGATAACCAAGATTCATCTGCCACTTGAGAAAGTGCATGCAGAATGGTCAATACACTTGTTTGTTTTAATAATGGATTAGATGCTATACGGAAAATGTAAAACTCCTGAAGCTCCAAATAAGACAGCTAATATCCTACCTGCTATGAATTTCAAGCACTATATCTTAGCAACCTCTTTTGGAAAGAGCCCAGAAGCAAGTTGGAAAGCAGTGAGTGCTGCCCTAGTCCACGGAGGTGGGGTGTCCCCTTCCCCAGAGCAGCCAGGATGTTCTGATGTGGTGTCATCCTCCTGACCCTACTACGGGCCACCATTTGCACTGGGGAAAAATGGTACTCAACTGCATCTCAAGTTGACAGAGCAACCTTCTGGTCTCTGGTCTGCTCTCAACTGGCAGTGTAAAGTTCTCTATATCACTTGACCTTTCTGAACCTAAGATGAGTCCAAAATCAGTAGTAGCAGTGGTGCTGGAAGAAATAAAGAAGTGGAAAGAAAAGTAATACTAACATCCAATTAACTGCCTATCACTTGGCTTACTGCCTACCATTTAGCAGTAATAATTACCCCTGCACTTCAAAATAGATGTCTTTCTCTTTGGTTTCAGATGAAGAGAGACCGAGACTCAGACAGGGTCAAGCCGTTGCCCAAGGCCACAGCGTTGGTGAGTGGCATGGCCAGGACTTGAACCCTAGTAAAAATCTTTTTCCTCTGCCTCAGCCTTAATTATGTAATGCTGCCTCCCTATGGGGTTCCCCTGGTGACTTCTTGTTTGCAAGGGAGAGTGGGAAACCCCGGATACCTCTCAGAGTTCTGATGTTAGCAGGCAATTCTCTGGGAAGAGGGAAGGGAGAAACACAAGTCCACATGGGCAGCCATCATGTGTCTGGGTGTCAGAGGACAACCATGCCCTTGTCCTTCCATGTATCACTGTAGCTCACTCCCCCATCCATCAGCCTTCTTTAAATGCAAGCTAGGTTTTTGGGCTTCACCTACCTTCCACTCTTTTCTCAACTGAACAGAACCTGGTGTGTTCCCTCATTTCACAAGTGAAAGTATGTATTCTCAATCTCCCTAATTATTGAAATACCACTTCTGTTTTGGTTGTATGAACCACACTTTCATGTTTTCTTTCTATCTCTGATTGCCCTGAGACTTAATTGCCTGCAGCTTATCATCTGGCTGCTTTGATCATATCTCTGGTTTTTGCTGTAAGTCCTCTCCTCTCCTCTCTCTTCTGTTCTTTTCCCTACTCTTCTCTCTCCCCACATGCTCTTACTGAGCAATCTTATGTACTTCTTTGGAGTCAATTATCACTATGAACTGTTATCAATGTCTCCCTAATATCTGTCATGAAGTAAGCGGTCAACATCATTTAAATATTTTTAACAATAAATAAGTAAATTATTAATAGGTAAATGGATTTAAATGTCTAACAATTGGAAAAGGGCTCTGATTTAGAAACATACATCTCAGATTTATCTGTATTGAGATGACGCTTAAAGCCAAAGAAGTGGCTGAAATTATCCACGGAATGTGTGTTAGGAAAACAAAGTCCTAAGGAACACTAATAGTTACAGGAAGAAGAGAGAATGGGGATCTCTTGGAGAAGTGACAGTTACCAAGACAGTAAGAGTGAAGTGCAGAGGACATGCAATGTTAGAAGCCAATGGAAGTAAAAGTTTGGTGGTAGAGGGGTGGTCGACAGGCTCTGAAGGCCCAGGAAGGGCACAGAAACATGCCCTTCAGATTTGGCAGTGGGAAGGTCACTGCTGCTTCCAGGTGGGAACTTTCAGGGTCGCTCTTTTCCCATCAGGCCAGGTACTTTTATGCCTCTAAGTCTTTGTACATTCCATTCCCCTACATCTAAATTGCTATTTATTTCTCCATTTCTGTTTCTGACAAGCTTATATTCATCTTTCAATGCTTGCTTATTTAGTCAACAAATATTTATTAAATATTTACTATGTGAAAGGTATTGCTTTGAAATCCCTCAAATGTCATTTCCTTTATGAGAAATTCCTTCACCAATCCCCCATGCAGATGCAAAGGTTTGCTTCTCTGTGCAACCACAGCACCCTGTACACCTCTAACCAAAACCCTCAATCCCCAGCCCACTGAACTGTGGACAGCTGTTTACTCACTCTCTCTAGAACAAATTCTTGAGAGCAGGAAATTGGTTTTATTCCTCTCTGTATTTATAGCACCATATTTTATGTTAAATTCATTTATCTACTGACTCTTCACCTTTATTTAAAAATCATTTTGATTTTTATCTCTTTTCTTTTGATACCTGACAGGTATCAATGATACACTGATGGAAGCCCATGTTCCCTGTTATAAAAGAGGTTACATTTATTCTCGTTAGAAAAAAGAATCATATATGTTGGAAGTATCATTGAATGGATTTGAATAAAGGAATAAATGTAGCTATGCATGTATAAGGCAAGCTACTTCCCTTCATCACTCTTTAGTTGTTATCCATTAGAAGCAAGATTAATTTCTTCCATGACAAAAATGGTAGTCTCATTTTTATACTTACTAATTAATGACTTGTTTATAAATAATTCCTGGCTTATTTCACAAATGTCTGAAGTAATTCTGCTTAATCTCTACCATGGTCACAACTTTACCTGTTCCAACATCTATCCAAGCACCATGTCTTAAAATTTGGAGAAATTGTAAATAATGGGGTAGAGCCACTCACTGGAGGTATGAACAAGTTGCCAAATTGCTCTTCAATTTTTAAATTGCTTTGACACAAGCAGAAACCATGACAAAGATAAGCTTAGTGCTTGTCAAACCACAAGTGCACTATAAGAAGATTTCAGAGAGGATTTTATGTATGGCATGCCACAGTCTCACTGGGAGCTGAAAAGCAGTTGTGAGCATATCTGGCATTAAGGGAAATTATTAAAACTCTATGATTTGAAATGGATGGTTTGCTTCCTTTTCCTTATCCCACTGCAGATTCTACTGACCAATAATTTGAGTCCATCCATTTATCCCCTGTGCCAGGATAAAGTTTCCTAGGGGAAATCTAAACAGTTTCCAGAGTGGACTCTCATTCCTTGCTTCCTTCCTGCCAGCTTCTCTTCACATGTATTAATTTTTAAAATATCTACGATAAGGTACTCTCTGTGATAAGTTATGTGAACACAAAGGCAAATGTGACCCAGTCTCTGACCTCAAGCATTTCTGGTCTAGATAAGAAGCAAGAGACTAAGTTTTTCCCTGCTCTCTTCTTTGTGCTCCTAAGGCAGCACTTACATGATTGCATCATAACAACAGAGTGCATCATAATTATTTCAACTATTATCTTTATTTGCCTAATGCTCTTCTTCTACATATTCTGTTTACAGACCTCACCACTCTGATTGCAAGAATGAGTCTGTGACTGAGACCCGGCCCATCAGAGTAAAGCATCCGTTGGTAACACAAGTAATTTAGGAATGTCCACATAACCCAAACCATACAAACTGGAAGCCCTCTCTAAGCATTTTCTGCTGGAACTAAGAACAAAGAGTTTTTTTTAACTCCTGCATGTAGTAAATTATAAGAATATGACTCAACATGATAGCACATTTACTGTCACATGGATAAACACATGAGAATAAAGATGATTTTGAGAGAAAAATGGTGATGAGAAGTAGACAGAAAGATATCTAGCAACATCAAGTCATTTATTCCTGTCTCAGATATAACTGGATTTCTCTAGTTAATATGTATAATGTAAGAGAGTTTTTGTTTATTTGTTTGTTTGCTTAAGTTAGATCAGGTTGAGATTTTGACACTCCAAACTCAAAGAACCCTGACTAGCAATTGGAATTGATACCAGAAGTGGGGACAGCAATTTTGAAAACAGAAATGTGGGACTGGGTTTTGTCAAGATGAGATAGGGAAATCCTCATTAATCACTCTCCACTCCCCTCATCATCCTCAGCTAGGAAATATTTTGTTGAAAAGTAGAACAGCATTGGGTTACGGGTTTCTTGTGGTATCTTGAAACTTCAACCATGTGCCCAACAAAACCAGAATATCAGTGACTTAGTAGAAAAATGTGATGATATTGGACTGTAGGCTCTGTTCTGCATTCTTCAGTAAATTTCTACAACAAAAAGACAAATTGATTTACCTGAAATCACAGAGAAATCTGTATGCACCTCTACATAAAAAATTCTTTCTACACAGCCTCAGCAATGCTAAACTGGAAAGGTTAAGGCAGGAAAGTCCTCTGTAGAATTGGAAAACTAATTATTTTACCCCGTCATAAAGTTAGTATAAGCAAAAACAGGGCAGTGAGAAAAGTGAAAGAAGATTAGATTCTTCCCTGCCTACCCAAGGTAATCATTCCCTATGGCCTAAGCAACTTGGATGCAGTGGTGGGCAGGAAAGGGAATTAGCTTTAACTTATCATCCTATCCTTTCTTTCACTTTACTCTGAGGTAGGAGTCAAAACAGAAGCCATTAATCTGATGGTTAAAATGTCAGGCCTATTGATAAGCAATCAAAGGGGTATGGTACTAATTCAAAGATAATGACCAGACATATATTCTTGCATCAGACTTCCAGACTAGTATTTTAAAGAATACTTAAGGCTAGATAAACACCAAGTATCAAAAAAAGAGGTTTGGATGGCACATTCCCTAAGACTGTCCTCAGGCTCATTCAAGCATATTCAGCAAAGATTCAACCATAGAATGGGATTTCTTCTCACTGTACAACACCTTTTATGAATGGCCCAGGATGATGCCAGGTAAGTGAATTCACCCAGTAGGTAGATTCTGTGGCAATCATATCAGTTGAAAAAGGATCTCAGTCTATTACTAACAAGCAAGACAATGAATGGATGTACATTTCTATCCCTATCCATTGGAGTATTGTATATCTGGCCAGTGGCCACTGAATATTACTTCCTCTTCCTCCCTTTTTCCATGAGACAATTATGTTGATTAATATTTTACCTCAGGAATGCTTATTAGAGAAAACAGATAGTCATATTTATCATTAGCTGAAGGTATACAGAATCTTTTTATGCCCCAACTAGATCTCAGAGAGAGGAAGCCATAGTATTTTAAAACCCTGGATTTGAGGAAGAAATAACATCTGGACATAATTTTAGAAGCAGTAATTACAATGGGTAGCTGTTATATTGGGAAGGAGTATTTTTTTCAATTTTTATATGCTAAAAAATTTTTGTAAGTATTCTAGAAAATTAAAGACTTGATTGTAAACAGTACACAAGACTCCTTTCTTCTGGTAATTGGAAATAATCTCCTTTGGTTACCACTAATATGGGCAAATCCACATTTAGGTCTCTAAAATTATTCTGTCTCCTGAGGATGTTTCAGGGTCAGCCTGTATGTGTATTTGGAACTTTTCTGCTACAACCATTGAGGGATGGTCTCCTCTGTTCTCAAGAGTCTTGCAGCTTCAAACATAAATCCTTAAACCATTTGGTGGCCAGTGTACCTGTTTGAGGAAGACGAAATCAAGGGGGAAGAGAAAAGGTGAGCCCAACATAGAGTTCTCAGTTTTGGTCTCTGATGTCCTCAGAACTTTATTGGTTCTTGTGGCTCCCAATACAATTATACAAACCAAACTAGTATCTTTCCAGTTAATTCCCTTTGTCATTAAGCTGGTTAAAAATGGGTCTCTTTCACTTCTATATGAAGAAGTCCTGAAAGGTACTGTTATCTTTTCCGTGGAGTCATTGAACATTCATGTAATGTAACTGAATTTCTTTAACAATTATACAAATTTAACCCAAATTGGTAAGTCATTCAACACTTTTAATTAAGAAGGAATCACTATAAAAGGCAGAATTTATATAAATCATTATTAACAGCCTTCCAATTTAAACATTTATTGTCCTCACAAACAGTATGACTCAATCAGGTGTTAAAGTGAACTAAATATGGCCTGAGAAGGACTCCATACTTCTATATTTGAATTCTTGTGGACAATCTGCAACCTAACTCAATAGGTAGACAAGATCAAAAACCTAATTTAGGAGTATGCACCTGTAACAATAGCTGAGAGGCCATACTTCAATCATTCATACACTGCTGAGTGTTCAGACTGTTCAAATAAGGCAAAAGCTGAGCTGTAACCAATCCTGCTGTTCTGTACCTCACTTCCAACTTATGTACCTCATTTCCTTTGTCTTTTTTTTTTTTTTTTTTTTTTTTTTTTTTTGAGACGGAGTTTCGCTCTTGTAGCCCAGGCTGGAGTGCAATGGCACAGTCTCAGTTCACTGCAATCTCCGCCTCTCGGGTTCAAGCGATTCTTCTGCCTTGACCCCTCAGGTAGCTGGGATTACAGGCATGCACCACCACACTCGGTTAATTTTGTATTTTTAGTAGAGACGGGGTTTCACCATGTTGGTCAGGGTGGTTTCAAACTCCTGACCTCAGGTGATCCACCCACCTCAGCCTCCCAAAATGCTGGGATTACAGGCATGAGCCACTGTGCCTGGCCATTCTTTTGTCTATAAATATTCTACCACCATGTTGCTGTGTTGGAGTCTCTGCGAATTGGCTGTGACTCTGGGGGGCTGCCCAATTCGTGAATCATCCATTGCTCAATTAAACTCCTTTAAATTTAATTCGGCTGAAGTTTTCCTTTTATCACAGGTATTATAAATGTTCATTCAATAAATACTATATAGCTAAAAGGCAGCAAGGCAGAGTGGCCGAGATCCTGGCTTCATAGCAGGCAAGGCCCAGGGTGGACACCCATTATCATTTACTAATTGTGTGGCTTTGAACAGCTTAACTATCCCCCAGCCTAATTTTCTTCACCTTTAAGATTAGCCGGATACTAGGAATGTTGTCAGCGTTAACTGAGTAATATAAGCAATACTCTCAATATTATTATTGTGCATAGTTCATGATCAATAAATGGTGTTCTCATTGATACCCTCAGCAATGTACTCAGATGTTACTAATAGGATGAGAGATTCCAATGCGTATCTGTAGTCAGAGCCAGGAACATTTATTCCCACAATGCTCTCTGGTCATTATTCTAAACTATCTTGGTACTAATCAGTAATCAAGCTTATGCAACCACTCTGTGCAACGCCCAGTCCTGAGTGCTACAATGTACCTTGAATGATGCAAGAAAAGGCCTGAAATGAAGCACAGAGAAAGAAATAATTTAGAAACTCAAGTGCTCACTTCCCTACACCGCCCCTCTCTTTCCATTTCATATGTAACCAGTGGAACATAATTATGAAAAACTCAATTAAGATAAGCTTGTCTTAAAAAAATAAACACACACTCAATTTATATCATTTCTTAGAATTAGTTTGGAAGGGGAAAATTCTCATAATACTATTAAATTTCCCATTCAACTCTCAGCCAAAGAACAAGGGCTGCTGGCAATAATTGCTTTTTAAATGACTCACTGCAACTCAGGGTAAACCCTGCTGTAATTACAGTCTTGCAGAGAAAGTACCTTATGAAGAGAATTTGGACAGACCCAAAATACCATTTTGTTCTTTATGCCTCTTTCCATGAAACCTTTTCAGTCTTTCATTTCTGACAGTTGCCTAGTAAGTCCATTTAGAGAAATTATCATTTTTCCCTTGAAAAGCTAAGCAGCCAAGTGTTTAGGTAATGGAGCCACAGAATTGTCCTTCAAGTTGGCTTAGAGAGCTCATTCAACTGTAACTCTTGCCCCTGCCATGCTCTGGGTGTCTGCTTCATGGATTGCACTCTGCAAAACTGCTTTTTCTATTTCTCTTCACACATGGCAGGTAAATGACCTCTTAGCTCAGTCACAATACAGACCCAAATCTCAGTTAGGCACCACACCCAACTACATGGTTTCTCAATGCAATGTCCCAATGCTAAATTCCAGGGAAAAAGAATCTAGTTAGCCCAGCATGGGCCAGGGATCATCCCTATTTACTAAGTTCTGGCCAGGGAGAAAAGCTCATGAAGCACAAACAATTCTCCCTCTTTGGAGGGCAGGGAACACAGTTGTATTAGAGGCTGTGAATTGAACAGATGCCCAAAAAGGTTCTACTGTTCACATAGTATCTCTACTGAACATTTAGTCTCTCTAGTTTGCTGAAGAGGAAATTGAAACCCAGAAAATCAAAGCCCATCAAGTTATCAAACCGGTGAGTATGTAGCTTTGAACTCAGATCTTTCTGACTATAAAGCTTATAACTTCTATTAAATTAGTAGTTGTCATAGTGGAGTGTGCGATACATTCCACTGGCTTTAAGAAGAAAATAAGTATATAGCCAAATTCAGATCAAATTCAGAATAATATCATAATGGTGGTGTGTAAATCATCTGTATCTGTGGTATAAAAGTTAAAAGATAAAACTATTAAAAATAAGTGTAACTACAATAATTTGTTAAAGAATATACAGTGTAAAAAGATGTAAATTGTGATTTTGATGTCACAACTGACATCATTTTACATTGTATATGGAAGGGGAAATTAAAAGTGTAGAGGTTTTATATGCAATTAAAGTTAAGTTGTTACTAGCTTAAAATAGACTGTTATATTTTATGTAAGCCTGTAACCACAAAGCAAAAATCTATAGTAGCTATGTAGGAGAAGAAAAGAAAGAAATCAAAGCACATTGCTACATAAAATCATCAAATCACATAAGAAGATAACAAGAAAGGAACAAAAGGACAAAGGATCTACAAAACAGCCAGAAAATAACTAACAAAATGGCAACAGTAAATCCTTACCTTTTAATAATATAGTATACCTTGAAGTATACCTTACCTATTATTTACTTTGAATGTAAATAGATTAAAATCTCTAAACAGAAGACATAGAGCGTGGATGAATAAAAATAAAAAATAAAATTTTAAATTTTAAAAATAAAAAAATATAGGAACGAAGTATATGCTGCCTATGAGATACTTCTGCAAAAAGAGCATTCATAGACTGATAGTGAAAATATATAAAAATATACTCCATGCAAATGGAAACCAAGAAAGAGCTGATTATCTATACTGTTAAAAAATATACGTTAAGTCAAAAACTGTAAAATGAGATTTACATGATACAAAGGTCTATTCACCAAGAGGATATAATAATTATAAAAACATATGCACCTAACATTGGAGCACCTAAATATATAAAGCAAATATTAATAGATCTGAAGAGAGAAACAGGTGGCAACACAATAATAGTAGAGAACCTGAATACCCTACTTTCAACAATGAATAGGTCATCCAGACAAAAAAATCAATAAGAAAACATTGAAATACACTTTAGTCCAAATACACCTAAAATATATATACAGAATGTTCTATCCAACAGCAGTAGAAAACACATTCTTCTCAAGCACACACAGAACATTTTCTAGGAGAGATCATATATCAGGCCACAAAACAAGTCTTAACAAATGTCAGGAGATTAAAATGGTATCAACTATTTTATCCAACCACGATTGTATCAACAACAGGAGGAAAACTGGAAATTTTACAAGTACAAGAAAATTAAACGACATGCTCCTAAAACATCAATGAGTCAAAGAAGAAATTGAATACAAATGATAATGGAAACAACAATGTATCAAAACTTACAGAAGTAGCAAAAGCAGTTCTAAGAAAGAATTTTATAGTGATACATGCCTACATTAAAGAAGAAGAAAGATCTTGAATAAACAACCTAATGTTACACCACAAGTAACGAGAATAAAAAGAACAAACCAAGCCCAGAGTTAGTAGTAGGAGAGAAATAACAAAGATTAAAGAAGAAATAAACGAAACATATACTATAAAAATTATGGAAAAAATAACAAAACGGTGGGATTTTTGAAAAGATAAAATTGACAAATCTTCAGCTAGACTAATAAAAAAGAGTAAAGAAAATTAAATAAAATATGAAATGAAAGAAGAGACGTTACAACTGACACCATAAAAATACAAAGAATCCCAATCCCAGCACTTTGGGAGGCCGAGGCGGGCGGATCACGAGGTCAGGAGATCGAAAACATCCTGGCTAACGTGGTGAAACCCTGTCTCTACTAAAATACAAAAAAAATTAGCTCGGTGTGGTGGTGGGCGCCTGTAGTCCCAGCTACTTGGGAGGCTGGGGCAGGAGAATGGCATGAACCCAGGAGGCGGAGCTTGCAGTGAGCCAATGTAGCGCCAATGCACTCCAGCCTGGGCGAGAGCAAGACTCCATCTCAAAAAAAAAAAAAAAAAAAAAAATACAAAGAATCCCAAGAGATTACTATTAACAATTATATGCCAGCAAATTGGCTAACGTAGAAAAAAATGATAACTTCCAAGACACATACAACCTACCAAGATTGAATCATGAAGAAATAAAAAATCTGAACAAACTAATAATGGCTAAGGAGATTGAATCAGTAATTAAATAAAAATGTTCCATTAAAGCAAAGTTCAGGACTTGATGATGTAACTAGTGAATTCTACCAAACATTTAAAGAAGAATCCATACAAATCCTCCTCAAGCTCTTCCCAAAAATGTAAGAGGGGAGAACATTCCAAACTTATGAGATCAGCATTACCCTGATACCAAAACCAGAGAAGAATACTATGAGACAAGAAAATTAGAGATCAATTTCCTTGATGAATGTAGATGCAAAAAATACTACATTAAATACTAGCAAACTGAATTCAGCAGCACATTAAAAGAATCATAAAAAGTGGAGTTTATCACTTGGATGTAAGGATGGTTTAACATACACAAATAAATAAATGTGATACATCACATGAACAGAATGAAGTCATGATCATATCAATAGATGAAGAAAAGGCATTTGACAAACCTCAAATTTCTCTTATGACTATAACTCTCAACATAGTAAGTATAGAAGAAATGTATCTCACCCAAATAAAGGCCATATTTGACACATCGATATTTGACACATCTTACTGGTGAAAAGATGAAAATTTTTCCTCTAAGATTAGGAATTAGATAAGGATGCCCATTCTCACTACTTCTATTCAAATAGTACTGGAGGTCCTAGCTAGAGCAATTAGACAAAAAAAAGAAATAAAAAGCATCGAAATCTGAAAGAAAAAAGTTAAATTGTCTCTGTTCGCAGATGACATTATCTTATATAGAGAAAACTCTGAAGACTCCATGAAATATCATAACAAAATAAACAAATTCAGTAACGTTTCAGGATACAAAATCAACATACGAAAATCAGTAGTGTTTCTATACATTAACAACAAACTGTCTGAAAAAGAAGTTAGGAAAACAATCCAATTTACAGTAAAACAAAAAAAGTATTTAGGAACAAATTTAACCAAGATGGTAAAAGATCTGTGTACTTAAAACTATAAAACATTGATTGAACAAATTTAAGATGATACAAATAAATGAAAATGCATTCCATGTTCATGATTGGAAAAAATTAAAATTGTCAAAATATTTATACTACCCAAAGTGGTCTACAGATTCAATGCAATGCTTTTTAAAATTCCAATGGCATTTCTTCTTACAGAAAAAGAAAAAACAACTCTAAGATTAATATGGAAAACAAAAAACCCTGGAATAGGTAAAGTTGTTGTGAGAAAGAAGAACAAAGCTAGAGGCATCATACTCCCTGATTTCAAATTGTATTACAAAACTATGTTAAGCAAAACAGTATGGTGTTGGCATAAAGACAGACACATAGACCAAAGAAACAGGATAGAAAGCTCAGAAATAAATCTATGCATATATGACCACTAATCTTTGACAAGGGCACCAAGAGTACACAATGGGATGAGGATAGTTTTTTCAATAAATTATGTTAAAGAAATGGGATATCCACATGCAAAAAAAAAAAAAAAGAAAAAGAAAAAAGAATGGTATCCTTGTTTTACTCCCTTCACAATAATCAATTTAAAAGGGATGAAAGACTTAAATATAAGACTTAAGACTGTAAAATGCCTAAAGGAAACCTAGGGGAAAATCTCTATAACATTTGTCTTGACAATGATTTTTTGGATATAACATCAAAACACAGGCAACAAAAGCAAAAATAAACAAGTGGGATGACCTCAAACTAAAAAAGTTTCTGCGCAACAGTGAAAACAATGAACAAAACGAAAAGGCAACCCATTGAATGGGAGAAAATATTTGCAAACTGTATCTCTAATAAGGGGTTAATATAAAAAACATGTAAGAAATTCGCAAA
This sequence comes from Pan troglodytes, assembly GCF_028858775.2. Lineage (NCBI taxonomy): Eukaryota > Metazoa > Chordata > Mammalia > Primates > Hominidae > Pan > Pan troglodytes. The sequence goes on from NC_072405.2 coordinate 144,327,456, forward strand.
ACTCAACATCAGTAGACCACATGATCTAAAAATGGGCAAATGACCTGATATTTCTTTAAAGAAACATACAAATGGCCATCAGGTATTCAATATATTATTAAAAATGGCCAATATAATTAATCATTAGGGAGATGTAAATCAAAACCACAATGAGCTATCACCTCATACCTGTTAGGGTGACTGTGTCAAAAAATAAAAAGATAGCAAGTGCTGGCAAGAATGTGGAAAAAAGAGTACCCTTATACATTGTTGGTAGGAATGTAAATTGGTACAGCTGTTTGTGGAAGAACAGTATGGAAGTTCCTCAAACAGTTAAAAATAGAACTACCAGATGATCTAGTAATCCCATTTCAGGATACATGTCTATAAGGAATTGAATCAGTATGTGGAAGAGATTTCTGCATTTCCATATTATTGCAGCATTATTCACAATAGCCAAGATATGGAAATAACATAAATATCTACTGATAAAACTATGGTTAACAAAAATGTGATGTGTGTGTGTATATATATATGTGTATATATATACACACACACAAACATGCACACATACTCACAAGCACATATGCAATAGAATATTATTTGGTTTTTAAAAAATTAGGAGACCTTGCCAATTGTGACAACTTTGAACACAGATGAACCTAGAGGACACTATGCTAAGTGAAAGAAGCCAGATGCAGAAAGACAAATGCTGCATTATCTCACTTGTATGTAGAATGTATAAAAGTTGAAATTATAGATGCAGAAAGTAGAATGGTGGCTGTGGATCGGAGGCTGGGGTACATAGGGAGAGGTTGGCCAAAGGGCACAAACTTGCAATTATAATACATATACATTTTGGAGACCTAATGTATAGCATAGGTGACTATAGTTAACAACGTCTTGTGTATACACTTGAAATTTACTAGAAGAGTAAATCTCAAGTATTCTCACCACACACAGAGAGGATAACTATGTGAAGTGATGGATATTCCAATTAGCTTGGTTGTGGTGATTATTTCACAGTGTATATATACATTAAAACAATATGGTGTACAACTTGAATATACACAATTTGTATTCATCAATTATACTTCAATAAACAGCTTAAAAATACTATTTTGGCCATTTGAGGTTAAACAAAATATATATTAACATTTTTAAAAATACAAATGGCAGAAATATTTTTCTCTTTATTTTAGCATGAAAATGAAAAGTAAATTAAATTCTACACGTTTAATATGCAGATTGACTTTGAGGTCTTGACTTGGTTTGTATGTCAAATGGTAACATATGCTGTAGAGACAGGTAACAGTTTTTTAATGCAGAGAACTTAAAAATTGTATTTGCTTATTTGCTTACCCTTTATTCCAATGTATTGCACTTTATGTGCCCTTAATAAAAAGGAGGAACAGATTACCTGTAATTTTATTTATTTTACCACAATATGGATAAATGGTCTAAAAAAATCCTGCAAAAAATCCCGCAGCTTGAACATAGTAATAACAGCGCCAAAAGGGACTGATGAGAAATAGCACAGTTACTCGAAATATGATTTTAAGAGCCACTGTTCTTAAAGATAAATCTTGCTTCAAGTGTATAGTGAGGCTTGAGATATTAGCTAACGAGAGTATAAAGCCATTATAATTAGAAAGATATTTAACATCTAAGTATGCAGAACATTATTAATAACATGCTTCAGTGAAGAAAAAGGTTCTCTGTGCTGGGAAAAATAAAGTGAAATGACATAATTTTAAATACATCATCTATTTAATTTTTATATCATCCCTTTTCACTAGTATTTCTGGACATCATTATAGCATATTAGGTTGAACTATATGAAATGGCCATTTTCATAGGCCAAAAGGTTGAGCATTAGCAATTTAATATTTTTTAACCCATAAATAATTGTTGTTGCACATGATTTGAAGTAAATAAATATGCATCTCCTGGGAGACTTTCTCGAAGTTTTTTGATAGATGAGGTGTATAATCAACAGAATTTGTGGACCACTGTTTTGTCTCATGTTAAACTAGGAGAAAGATTCGCTGACATGACAGCATTGGATGGGGCCTCAAGGGATGAATATGCTCTCAAGAGATGGAGAACGTTTTAAAGAGAGAATGAAGGTATGCATCTTGAGGCAGTGGGTAGAAAGCAGTCAGAGATATCTGCGTTGGCCAAGATAAGAGGGCATGAAAGTACATGCTGACTTGGGGCAAAGGGACTAATTTTCTTTGACAGAAAAGTAGAGAGTAAAGAGACATTTATTAAATAAAGCCTCTCTCCTCTTGCACGAAGACCACTTCTCAACTGGTCAGCAGGACAGGGGGCAGATGCTAAAGGCATAATCTGACAGTTCACTTTGGGCCATCACACTGCTCATCCTCCATACCATGTGTCCTCAAGACCCCCCCGACAAAGGCTTACATACGCAAGTGGTTCATTTCAATGATGAGCCTCTGCTTTCTCTGTAAACACAAGAAGTTTTGCACATTTATCTGGATAAGATAAAAAATACATTCCTCACTACTCTTCTGAGATCTCTTTCCTCTGACCATCAATTTTCTGCCTTCCATCAATAAACAGTACGATGGGGATTTAGAAAGTCAGGTGTGAATCTGCCATTATTTCTGAGACAAACTAGAAAAAAAACTAAATTTTCTTCAATAATTTTTGAAGGAAAGCAAAGTAATCTGGAAAAAGAAATTGCCACAGTGGCATGAACCATCACACACACACACACACACACACACACACACACACACAGAGTGAGAGAGAGTGAGAGATAGACAACTTTCTTGTTTTTTGATGTATTTTATTTTTATTGAGACTTACCAAGATGTACCTATTTTCAGGATACATGTGGTAATTTAATGTATTCATAGAATTTGTAAAGATCAAATCAGTGTAAATGTGATATCCTTCACCTTAAATATTTGTCTTTTCTTTATGCTAAAAGCAAACTATTCTCTTCTAGCAATTTTGAAATATAGAATAGATTATTGTAAACTATAGTAACCTTACAGATATATCAAACCAAGGGATAGAATTTTTTGTTGTTGTTGATGTAGAACTCATGTTTATAAGGCATTAGCTGAATACATTCCAATTGCTACCCTTTTTTTGGAATACAGAATGAGAGACTGAAAAAATAGCAGAAATCGTTGGATGTTCTATACATTGATGTTGCCCCCCGCCCAGCCCCACAACTATCCAGACACACGCATGTGCAAAAGCTTGTGGTAATGTGGTCTTTCACATCTTTCCCCTAAAAACTGATACAACGTATGTCAATCATGCCAATTAATTTTATCCACTTATATAAGAGACAAAATGCTTCCTTAAAAACTTGGCAATAACATAACTTACATTTAGTGAAAAGCAGAACCTTTTATCCTTCGTTGACTTTTTTTCCTTAATACTTTTTTATATCTGGAGTACTTTATTGTTTCTAATTAGAAAGTGGTGATTCCTCAGGGATCTAGAACTAGAAATACCATTTGACCCAGCCAGCCCATTACTGGGTATATACCCAAAGGATTATAAATCATGCTGCTATAAAGACACATGCACACGTATGTTTATTGCGGCACTATTCACAATAGCAAAGACTTGGAACCAACCCAAATGTCCAACAATGATAGACTGGATTAAGAGAATGTGGCACATATACACCATGGAATACTATGCAGCCATAAAAAGTGATGAGTTCATGTCCTTTGTAGGGACATGGATGAAGCTGGAAACCATCATTCTCAGTGAACTATCGCAAAGACAAAAAACCAAACACCGCATGTTCTCACTCATAGGTGGGAATTGAACAATGAGAACACATGGACACAGGAAGGGGAACATCACACACCAGGGCCTGTTGTGGGGTGGGGGGAAGGGGGAGGGGGGAGGGATAGCATTTGGAGATATACCTAATGTTAAATGACGAGTTACTGGGTGCAGCACACCAACGTGGCACATGTATACATATGTAACTAACCTGTAGGTTGTGCACATGTACCCTAAAACTTAAAGTATAATTAAAAAAATAAAAAGAAAGTGTAGTTAAATAATGGCTGTGCTTTTGTAAATTCTTCATGAAAAGCACTGATCAATTATTGAGTGATCTAGCCAGCTTCCTCTTGTTATCCATCCCTGAAGCAAGTCCAAATGCTTTGCCTATATTATCCTAATCAGGTGCCACTAATCCCCTAGTGTCAACTAGCAGCATGACTCACAGGAATTAACCAGCCTCTCATAAGTTCCTCAGAAAACCTAGCCCTTTGCCTTGATAGAGCAACGACCCTGAAGTGTCATAAGCATCCTGATTTACTAAGAAGGCTTACATAGCAGACATGGGCATTCCATCCATCATTTACAAAGCTCAGGTTAGGCAGTGCAACTCAGAAAAGACGCTACAATCACTGACATAGTAACTGTTTTCAAATTACTTTAATGGTATAGTCTCCCATTTAACCCACACAGTCTTTTTGTGATAGAGTTATTGTTATTATTATTATCATTTTATTATTATTCCCATTTCAGTTTTGCAAGTGGGAAAACTGAGTGGCCAGAGAAGCCAAGTATCTTTGTGTGTGTGCCAAGAATCTTCAATAACACCACACAGCAAGGAACTGGCAGAGCTGAAACTTTCAACTAACCTTAGAGTCCTTCTCCCTCTCAACATGTCTGAAACTACAGGAAGAATCTTTCTAAAAGCGGCCCCCTAAAATCACCATCTCTAAGAATGGTTATAAAAATATTTTGAAGTGGAGAAAAAGGATATAATCTAAACATTTGCCATAGTGAAACAGCAGAACATATTTTCTACATCGTATATCAGTCAACTTTCAGTAGGTTATGCTACAAAACAAATTATCACAGCAATTCTAGTAGTTGAAATCAACAGAGATGTTGCTCCCATTCCCATTCATAGGAGCAGAATGCAGCTCTTTTCACAGCCTTTTCATTTCAGGATCCAGGCTGAAGGATCACCTTCCATCTGTGACATGCCAGGATATAGCCAAAATCAAACAGCAAGCATAGAACCATGGGGTGGCTCTTGAGGATTCTGCTTGGACATTGCCTGCATAACTTCCACTCCCATTCCATCAGCAAAAATAAGTCTTACGGAGATATCTGATGTCAGTAGGGGGTGAAGTCATCTCCTTTCAAAGGAAAGGCCTCCCAGAGGGGCCCTGTAGATATGGACCTATTAGAGAGTGACAGCAAATATTTCAGACAACTCAAACGATGTTTTACATATACATACTAAGTAATAGTATGCAGGCTTTTGAAAATGAAACAATAAGTCTATAGTTAATGACCTGAAAAAGTATTCATGATGAATATTGCTCTACGATAATCATCCATCTCCACCCACTAATATGTAAATTCCATGAGGGCAGACCTTTGGTCTGTTTTGCTCACAAATGTATCTTAACTACAGGCTGAAAAAAGCATAGATCATCATAAAAAGTTATTAAAATATTGAATAAAGGAATTTTCCTCTGAGTACAGTTTTATAGTCATATCAATTTTGTGTAATATTTGAGCAATCTTTTGGTCTTGAGTGTTTTCTTATTTTTGATCCATTAGATCTTTAGAAATTATATTAAATGTTTAAATGCACAATAATTTTTACGTATGGCTTAATTACATTGAAATACTTAAAATGATGTGCTTGCTAAAGAGTTTTTAAATTTGGGGAGTATTTTCTTTATAATCTAATGTACCATGAATATTCATAAATATTCCTGGTATATTGAAGATAATGTGTATTCTCTAATTTTGGATGCAAGATATCTTTGTATGTTAGTCATTTTATAAATTGTACTGTTTAATAAAATTTTCTATAGTCTCACCTTTTTTCTCATTAAATTATTTATTAAGAAAGTGATATTAAAATATCTCACTATTAGTCAGGACTTATACATGTATTTTTGTAACTATCGATTTGGTTTTATATATTTTCAGGTTATATTATCAAGTTTATACAAGTTTAAAATTGTTATAATTGCCTGCTAAGTTGAACCTTTTATTGCTGTAAAAGAATATTTCTGTATAAGTAATACTTCGTTTGAAGTCTATTTGTCAGATACCTCTACAGCAACAATAGCCTTACATTGTCTCTTGTTTGCCCTTTATAGCTTTTGTCCACCTCTTTCCTTTTGACTTCATGTGTCAGCATCTTTTAGATCAGTTTCTGTTAAATAATGTATTGTTAGATTAGCTTGTCTATCCTATCTGGAAATATTACACAACTGGCAAGTTGCGTCCATTATTGGAGTAGGCCAATCACATAGTAGGTCCTCAAAAAAAATTTGTTGAAGGAATAAATGAGTAAATAATTTTTTTCTGATATATTTGAGTTGTAAATTTTATATTAACTGTAATATATATGTATGACTAACACATGTATATAAGTATTTAGATTTCTTTATACTACTTTGTTTTAATTTCTACTTTTTTTTCTGATTTTCCCCGTTTCTTGCTTTTTTATTAAAATAACATTTTATTATTACATTTTATTCTACTACTCTAAAATATATATACTATATTTGTCTTTTTTTAGTCATTAAACTTTTTTTACCTAGTGAGTTAATAAAATATACACAATCTTATCTTTACAAACCTATCCTACAATACAAAAGTCAGTTCAGCCCTTTGTACATATTTTTTAAATTTTGGTTGGGTGTTTTCATTTCACCTTGCTTTCTTCAAGCCAATATTAATTACTATTAGTGCTGTTTTAGGGAACCCATGTTGACATAGATTTGCTCACATACTTATGGTTCCCCTCATCACCATTCACTGTGGCTTCACAGGCCTTCTCCACGAGGCCAGTTTTCTTCTTCAGGAGTGGAAACTTCCACAGTTCTTTCAGTGAGAGTTTGTTGGTGATAACCTCTCTGCGGTTTTGTTCATGTAAAATATTTTCATTTCACCTTCACTCTGAAATATAATATTGCTGGGTACGAGGTGTTACAGTAGTAGTTATTTTACCTTCAGCACTCTGAAGAAATTTGTTCTGTCTCTCGACTTCCACAGAGAAAACGGAGTTGAACTGCCATCCTTTTAAATAATTTGACATTTCTCTCAGGTTGCCTTTAAGACTTTTATCTTTATTTTTGAAGTACAGCAGTTTAACTACAAAGCATCTAAGTTTGGGTTTCTTTTCCATCAAGCTGGCTACCTAAGTCTGATGATTTCTGAAATTTATCATGAATTCCTTTTGAAAAATATTTCCCCCTATCACCTCTAGTACCCCATTTTTTCTGAAACAAATTAGGCTAAACTTTTCCATTCTACCCTTCTTTTCTTCTACTTCTTCCTACTTTACATCTCTTCTCTCTGTTCTGAACTCTTGGCAATGTCTTCCTGTCAAATCCTTGCACCGATTCCTCAAGCTGTCTTATTTACTGTCCTTTACATTGTCTCAAATACTTTAGAATTTCAGTGATCACATTTTCTTTTCTAGAGGTTCTATGTGTTCTCTTAAAACATGCCTGAAATGCTATTGGTAGTATCTTATTCCTTTCTCATGGTTCTCATTTTTTACATTCTTCAACATTTTAAACACACAATTTATATTATGGGCTGGGCACGCCTGTAATTCTAGCACCTTGGGAGGTTGAGGTGGAAGGATCACTTGAGGCCAGGAGTTTGAGAGCAGCTTGGAGAAAATAGCAAGACCCTATCTCTACAACTAAATAAAAAATTAAAAACTTAGCTGGGTATGTTGATGTGTACCTGTAGTCCCACCTACTCAAGAGGCTGAGGTGGGAGGATCACTTAAGCCTGGGAGATCAAGGCTGCAGTGAGCTGTGATTGTGCCACTGAACTCCAGCTTGGGCCACAGAGCAAGACCTTGTCTCAAAAATAAAATAATTTATATTACGTATACAACAATGACAAATCTGTAGTTTTAGGGAGTGTAGCTCTGTTGTTGCTCCTGACTTAGTCATGGTGATGGATATCTTCCTGTTTTGCAGTTTGGGATTGTGAGCTCAGCTTCTGAGATCCTTTGTCACCAAGAATCCTCGGTGGTCTGGACTGCAAACACGGACCTCCACAGGGGTTGACATTTGTCTCTGCCAGGAACCCAAAGGTATTATCAGCCCCAGATGACTTTACTTAATTTCTCAGCTTCTCTCCTCCAGGCTCTAAAAGTAGGGTGAGGATAGGATCAATTTAAATTCAAAACACAAGTGAATCAGGCCTTTAGGAACCTTTCTCCACTCCCACAAAGAAACGATCTTTCTCATTTTTCTCTTTGCTGGCAAGCAGAATATTTTTCTCTGGAAGGTCTTGGAGGGTTGTGGCCTTGTTCAAGAGGCCTCAGTTCCAATCCCCAAAGCCTCACTTGTTTTCTTAGTCTCTCGCTCTGCCCTTAGGCAGATATTGGGGCTTTGCTCATACTTCCAGGCTCCTCACAGTAAACTGACCACTTGGGGCCTCCCTCTGGTTGTCCTAGCCAAGGGTATGTTACCAATTGTTCGAATTTCTTTGTCTGCCTCTAGGAATAACGGGCACATCAGCCTTTTCCAGGGGTGATTAGCTTCAGTTTTGTTTACCCTCATTTGAGAGCCAGCCTATGTTCCGTTCTCCATGCAGGTTAAAAAGGAGTCGTGAACTTTGGATATTAAAATAATAAATAAGTACTAATACCTATTGGGCTCAGTTTTCTTCTCTTTTTCTCTATTTTTGAAGTCTATAAAGTCTGTATGGTCTATAAAACCATACAGGAGGAGAAGACAGGTGACTGACACCTATCACCTCTGCCTGTTTCATCTGCTAACAGCTCTGAGGAATATGCAACACTTTTTAAATCTCACTTTTTTCTTTCTTCCTTTCAATCATTATCTGAAAGTGATCAAGAACATTGCAGAGACCCATGCACTGATTAGATAAATCAGATTGTCCCTAGAAGGCAGAAGCAATCTTCTGTCACTCAAGTGCTTGTGTTTGCCATGAAGTGCCTGTGTCCTTTCTTGCCCAGGAAATAAAATTATAGACATACAAAAGATCCTGATGGTTCCAGAGGGAGCAGCATGTCTAATGAAGAGATAGACAATCTAGTTTTCCTTTTCTTGTATTTATGGGTCATCTCTTATGTGACAGGAAATGTGCTAAATGCTATGGCTGCAATCATAAATGAGACATTTCTTTCCCTCAAAGAGGTCAATGTCTGGTAGAGGAGGAATGCACATAAACACAAGTCATACAAAGTAAGCTTTGTGAGAAGGAAGGTGTTTCTGAGATCCGCAGAAGAGTTTCTGGAGGAGACAAAACCCGAAATAAATCTTCAAAAATAACTGAGAGTCAGTCCATTCCTTTACTTAATATGTATTTATTAATTATTGATTATGTGCTGAATATTAGGATAGGTCCTTGACATACATCTGTTAATGACAAAGGCATAGTTCCCATCATTATGGGCTGGCATGCTTTGCCCGTAATGATGTGCTGTGCTTAGCAGAAATAGTACAGCTAAGTGTGTCTGAAGAGCTTTCAGTTATGTTACTTTTGATTGGTCATTCTTTCTTGGGCCTCTGTTTCCTTTCAAGATGTCAATATCCTCCCTTTTCTAAACTTAGTCAACTTTGGATTGGTGTGGAGAAGCCATCTCTGTTGGAAGGCAGGCACCCATCAGCCATCGTACTAAGGGCTGGGAATAAGACCAGGAGATTGGTTATGATTCTTTCCAGTATTGTTCATTAAGCTCATTTCCATGGTATGCTCAGCATTGCTCTCTCCACATCTTTGCCTCATTTAGACAATAATTGCAAACATTCCCATTGACTTTATTGGAATCTTCTACTTATCGTCTCTTATAGAAGTAGAGATACTATAGGTGGAGACAGGAAACTGAGGCTCAGAAATGACATATCTGACATAGCCATAGGTGCTCATACATGGGGTTTGTTATAATTCTTTGGGGGGTTCACATAACAGAGAGAGCTACTATGTTCTCTGCCAAATGAACTGTAAGTAACCCTGGTGAGAGTAGACTTATGCTATAGACATGAATGAGTGAATACAAAGCTAGAAGTTTGCATTTCTTTTTTTGTTAGATTCTATGGTTTGGTTGGATTTAGTTCACTCTCTAAAATTGCTCAGATTATAAACTTAAATGTAGGGTCGGGCACAGTGGCTCACACCTGTAATCCAAGCACTATGAGAAGCTGAGGCGGGCAGGGTGCTTAAGGTCAGGAGTTCAAGACCAGCCTGGCCAACATGGTGAAACCCCATCTCTACTAAATATACAAAATAATTAGCTGGCATGATGGTATGCATCTGTAGTCCCAGACACTTGCGAGGCTGAGGTAGGAGAGTTCCTTGAACCCGGGAGGTGGAGGTTGCAGTGAGCTGGGATCATGCCACTACACTCCATCTTGGGCAACAGAGTGAGATTCCATCTAAAAACACACACACACACACACACACACACACAAACAAAACAAAAAAACTAAACTTGAACATAAAACTAAAAAACTTTTGAAGAGCTGTAGAGGAAAATCTTCAGTGTCTATGATTTGGCAACGAGTTTTAGACTTGATACCAAAAGCACAATTCATAAAAGTACTTACTGACAATTCAAATATCATCATAATTAAATACTTTTGGTCTGTAAAATAACTCTGTTAAGAGAATGAAAAGGCAAGCTACAGACTGGAAGAAAATATTTGCAAATCTGTAAACCATTTATCCAACGAAGAACTAGAATATAGAATATATAAAGAACTCTTACAACTCAACAGTAAAAAATTAGAAATTTAATTAGAAAATTTAATTTAATTAGATTTAATTAGAAAATGGGCAAATGATATAAACAGACACATCACAGAAGAGGTATAGAGATGGCAAGCTCATGAAACTAGCAGAATGGCTGAATTAAAATAACAGTGATAACACCAAATGTGGAGCAACTAAGGCATCAAACATCGCTGTAGGAATGTTAAATAGTAGAACCGCTATAAAAAACACTATAGAAAAGCAGTTTGGCAGCTTCTTTAAAAACTATACATAGGCTTACCTACAACCCAGCAATTGCATTCCTGAATATATTTATCCTGGAGAAATGAAGACTTGTACTGACCAAAACAAACAAACAAACAAAAAACCCTATTGTTTTGTCAATTTATTCATAGAAGCCCAAAACTGGAAATAACTCAGACGCCCTTCTATGAGGGAAGGGTTGAACAAACTCTGATTTATTCATACCATGTAATAGCACTCAGCAGTTCAAAGGAATGAACTATTGATACACATAGCAACCTTGATGAATGTTCAGAGAATTACACCGAGTAAAATGTTCCATACTGTATGATTACATGGTGGTGGACACATGACCTTACGCTGGTGATGAAGTGTTACTTAGAACTGGCTGGGTACAGTGGCTCATACCTGTAATCCCAGCACTTTGGGAAGCTAAGGTGGGAGGATTGCTTAAGCCCAGAAGTTTGAGACCATCTGGGCAACATGGTGAGATCCCATCTCTAGAAAAAAAAAAAAAAAAACTTTTTTAAAAAATTAGCCAGGCATGGTGGCATGCAACTGTGATTCCAGCTGCTTGGGAGGCTGAAGCAGGAGGATCACTTGGACTCAGGAAGTTGAGGCTGCAGTGAGCCATGCTTGTACCACTACACTCCAGGCGGAGAGACAGAGCAAGACCCTGTCTCAAAAAATAAAGTAAAATAAAATTACATAGCACTAAATACACATATACAAGTAAAAGTAAAACTGGGGAAATAAGAATAAGATCAGTGGTCTGTATCAATGTCAATATTCTAGTTGTGATATTACGTTACAGTTTTGCAAGAAGTTATCATTAAGGACAAGGGGGTAAAGGGTACATAGGAATCTCTTTGCATGAGAATCTACAATTACATACAAAACATTTGTCTTAAGTTTAGTTTTAAAAATATTTGAGGAAAAGCAGCAGGAGTGTTCTAGCTTAAGTTGGTGCATGTCCTGAGCTGACATTTTGAGCCCATCTATGAGGCTGTCATCCTCTGCCTGTAAGCCCATCTGCCTCCCACTGCTCCTGGGAAACACTGGGCCCATGTAAATGTTTAGCCTGAGGCATAGATGCAAACCCTGAAGCTGAATCTACTGCAGACTTCTTTCCCTACAGCCAGCATTCTGGCCAACTGCCTCGCACTCATGGCTTTGGGCTTGCAGGGCATGCTCATGCACTGCACCTGTGGACGCTTCTTTCAGACTAGGGGACAAGATGCTGGAAGCAGGTTTCCTGGTCAAAAATGGTAACCACGTGTTCTGTTCACCCAGGGTCATCAATCGTGAAGCCCAAGGTAGAACCCGCATTTCTCCACTGGGGTTTGTCTCTCCTGCTCTCTCTATGGTTAGTGTTATTTTTAATGAGCAGCCTGAGTTTAGAGCTAGCTGTTTGAGGATCCAATTCCCAAGAAATGCAGCAGTATTAGTGCATCTAGGCTTTGAGTAGAAAAACCTGCAGGAGGAGCTTGAACAAGTTAGTTAACCACGCTGAGCCTCCATCTCCCATCTGTGAGGCATGATGACACTAGTTTCAACAGGTTGTGGTGGGGGTTAAATTAGATAATGCCTTGTCCATGTATTAGTCAGCTCAGGCTGCCATCACAAAACGCTACAGTCTAGGTGACTTAAACAACAGAAATTTATTTCTACAGCTCTGGGGGCTGGAAAGTCCAAGATCAAGGCCATGCTGCTTTGGTTTCTGATGAGGGCCCCCTTCCTGGCCTACAGATGGCCATCTTCTCCCTGTGTCCTTACATGGTCTTTCCTCGGCATGTGCATAGAGAGAATATCTCTCTCTTCCTCTTTTTTTAAATTTAATTTAATTTAATTTTTAAGAGATAGGATACTGTCACCCAGGCTGGAGTGCAGTGGGCATGATCATGGCTCATGGCAGCCTCAACTTCCCAGCATCAAGCAATTCTCCTACCTCAGCCTCCCTAGTAGCTGAGACCACAGTTGTGTGCCATGGCACCTGGCTAATTTTTTAGTGGTTTTTTTTTTTTTCTGGTAGAGATGGGGTCTCACTATGTTGCCCAGGCTGGTCTCAAACTCCTCGGCTCAAGTGATCCTCCTGTCTCAGCCTCCTAAAGTGCTGGGATTAAAGGGGTGAACCACCACACTGGGCTTTCCTCTTCTTATGGAGCCATCAGTCTTATTAGATTAGGGACCTACCCTTATGACCTCATTTAGCCTTAATTACCTCCTAAAAGCCATATCTCCAAATACAGTTACGTGGGACATTAGGTCTTCAACATATGAATGTGGAGAGGGGGAGACAACTCAGTCCATAGCAGTCCACTTAGAGCAATTATCTCACATATAGTAAATATTTAGAATATAGAATTCTTAAAATTATGTAATTTTTGTTAACACTCTAATTGTAAATGATAGACATAAGGTGAATTATTCTAGCTTAAGCAAAAAGAAAACTTTTATATAAAAAAATGCAATGTTGTCTTTCAAATCAAGATTGAGAATGAGACTTGGTTTCAGGAAGTTTCTGAAAATTTAAAACTGAAAACGTATCAAGAGCCTAGAGTGAAGTCTCCTTCCACCTCTCACCATCTCCTCACAGCTTCTGTGGACTGGTTTTCTCCACCCTTCTGGGCTTGTAAAGGGGCAACACCTGCCACTCCACACCTCCCATGATGCCATGTCTTCTGTGCAGAAGACCATTTCACACGTATTCACTTGCAAACCTAATTCAGAATCGCCAAGAGAGGAAGTGGGTTACTGCACCTGGGTCAGAAGTCCATGCCTGGTCTAACCGCCAATGGTTAAAGACAATAGCCTCCAGGGGCCCAGGCACCCACTCTTATAGGAGGGAAGCAATTTGAGACAAAGTGGGTAATTGTTATGCTGGATAATCACCCCATACAGTATCTGGTATGTTTTTCATACTGCTGCCAACCCTGTTTCACAGGGTGCCTATTTGAGTTGTAAATGTGAACCCCTGATACTGGTGAAAAGTTATATTATCTTGACCTGACTCCACCCATTTGGGGATCACCATTTTCCTTTCAAAGTGATCACAGGGGTCCTTGGGTACATAATCCTCCTTCCCTACCTCCTCTGCCATCCTCCTCTTCCTTTTTTTTTTTTTGAGATGGAGTCTCGCTCTCATTGCCAAGGCTGGAGTGCAGTGGCGTGATCTTGGCTCACTGCAATTTCCACCTCCTAGGTTCAAGCTATTCTCCTGCCTCCCCCTCCTGAGTAGCTGGGATTACAGGCACTCTCCACCATGCCAGGCTAATTTTTGCACTTTTAGTAGAGACGGGGTTTCACCATGTTGGCCAGGTTGGTCTCGAACTCCTGACCTCAGGTGATCCGCCTGCCTTGGCCTCCCAAAGAGCTGGAATTACAGGCACAAAGTGCTGGGATTACAGGTGCCGCTGCAACCTGCTCCTCCTCTTCTTGCTGTGTGGCTGTCTGGATGGGATTTGCTATCCAGGCTTTTAAAACCCCACAAGTTCCCACAAGTGAAATTGTTCCAGAATGTGCTGGGAAGGCATTTCCAGCCAGTTCTACACCACTGTGGGGCCAGGTCCTAGTGGCTCCAAATCTGTCACTTGGGCTAGAGCTCCAGGGGGTCTCATTGTCACCTCAAAGAATTCCCAGCTGAAGGGGTCTTGCCTTTTAGGCAACAAAGGCAGTAATCCCCTTTCCCCACCCCTACAGTTCATTTTATGCCTCAGTTTCCTCCATATCAGTGCTACCTTTGGCTAATATTGATCCAGAGGTTCAGAGTGGCAAGGATGATATCCTATTCTCTCTTTATTGCCTCCTGTATTGAAGTGCAAAGGATCACACTTAGCCAGAGACAATCTGTATCAATACAAAGTAAAATCCTAGTGGAGCATGCTGGCTGCATCTCTCCTTTTTGCCATCATTGAAAACTGCTGACTGGCCATATGCAGGTGCATAGATCTTCATTAGGCTCTGCAGGATGAGAGGAAGGAGACATCCTGCTTGGAGAAGAATCAGTAGTGTCATAAATCTCTGCAGAACAATTAGGAGCCCAAGAACCAGAGGGCATGGGGAGGAGTCACATTGTATCATTTTTCTATTTATTTTCTGCTCAACCATCTTCCTTACAGCATCTTTGAGATGTTCAGTTATTGCTGACTACCTGGAACAGTTACACCCCTCAATTCTGTTTAATTGAATATTGAAAACATTTACAATAAAAGCTCTTCTAAACTTACTCTATTTAGCTGACTTCCCTGATTAACCAATACAGCCCAATAGCCCTATAAAACATTCTAGGATAAAGCTGTCAGTGGGTGAGCTTGCCTTAGCCAGTGGGATGCTTTACAGCTCTCCACAGGTCTGCCTCATGCTAAGAGTCCCTGCAGTTCTCTGAAAACTGTTTCAAAAGCCAAAGATATATTAGGGAAGAAAGAGATAATACTGTTTCTATGAAAACTACAATAAAAAACTTTGCACCTTTCAAAGGCTTTGAAAAAAAAAAAGATAGATTGCCTTAAAAATCGCTGGACAATTATGTGTGGACCTTATACCTGGAAAAAAAGCTGGAGGCAAGGTCATAAAAATCTAGAAGATATCTGCATTGAGAATGCAGTCAAATGTCTTCTTTTTTTTTTCCTGAGACAGAGTCTCGCTCTGTTGCCCAGGCTGGAGTGCAATGGTGCCATCTCTGTTCACTGCAACCTCGCCTCCTAGGCTCAAGCAATTCTCCTGCCTCACCTTCACGAGTAGCTGGGATTACAGGCACCCACCACCATGCCGAGCTAATTTTTGTATTTTTAGTAGAAATGGGTTTCACCATGTTGGCCAGGCTGGTTTTGAACTCTTGACCTCACATGATGCAACCGCCTCGGCCTCCCAAAGTGCTGGGATTACAGGCATGAACCACTGTGCCCAGCCGGTCAAATGTCTTAAACTCTCCCCACTCTAGTAGAGACATTTTATGGTTCTGGTTTACACTAGATAAGGCAGAACTCTTGAAAATAAACCATTGTCAAAGAAGCACCCTTTGTCTACCTCAGAGTTCCTAAATACATGTATGATTACATTCATATTTATGTAATTTAAAATAAAATTCTCAAGCTACATAGGTAATTTAAAGAAATATTCCCTATTTTCTATTTTTCCTTTACCTAATGAACCCCTGGTTTCAATCACTTGTATCAGAGAGTTCTGGGCCATTTCCTTTATTTGTAGCATTAATCTGAGAGTCTTCATGAAACAGCAGTTAAGAGCAGAAGCTTTGTGGTGTGAACAGGGCATCTTATTTGAATCCTCTCACTCTCAGTTGCTTCATCTCTAAAGTGGGTATAATACATGCCTCACAAAGGTGGTTGAGAGTTAGATAAAATAATTTCTGTAAAGTGCTTAGCACATTACCTAGCACACATTCAGCATTTAGTAAATGCCAGTAACAATAAACATGATATTGATGAATTAATAAACGGTTACTAATTTCCTGGTACTGTTCCAGATGCTGAAGTCACACGATGAGTAAGCACAGTCCCCACCCCACAAAACTCACAGTCCAGCGGGAAGAAGAGAGGTGACACATCGTCTCAGTGGATGTATTCATTCAATACTATTTGTTGAGCTTCTAACCTGCATCAATAAATTACTGTAAAAACTGCTATAATGATAAAAACATGTCCCTGCTATCATAAAGGCTAAAGTCTATTGGAGAAAAATAGTTACTAAATAAAATTCATACAGTGTGCAATTGACGAAATTTACTGTCCACTGGGGGAGGGCGTGTGCCAGGACGGGATTCCCTGAGGAGTAAATCTGGAGCTGAGAATTGGAGTTTGCTGGAGTGTTCACTGAATGAGGGGTGGGAGGAAAGCCAGCATTCATACTCAAAGAGAAACCCACTGGCAGGAGGACACAGGGTGAGCGTTTTGACAGAGATCCTGTGGGTGACATGGGGAAGGGAAGGAATACATTTCTCTGTGTTTGGGAAAGTGGAATGACTCAGGAAGGCTTCACAGATTATATGACTGGATTATGAAGAACAATATGTTTTCTCAACAGGCAAGGTAAGAAGAGCTGTCCAAGAAAGGTAAGCTGTGTCTACAAATGTTGGAGTCAAGGTTGGTGAGACAAATGGGGAGGGATAGCTAGGACCTGGCCAGCAAAGCCCAGGGCACTCAATGGAGAGGAGGAAATTAACTGGAAAGGTAATGCCATAATCTGGGGAACAGAAAATGAGGTCCTGGCCTGGGGCATGTCCAGAGAAGAAGAGGCAGGGCCATTGCGCTTCCTCTGGGTTTCATAGGGATGCAGCAATGGACGGGGTCATTGGCCTGCAACAGCCTGGCCCTTGGATGGGACCATACAAGGCTGACTGCAAGGGAAACATGAACACATTTCCCGGTGAGTAGAGAAGTAAATCAAATTATTTCTATGAACAGGAATTGCTAGAGGCTTCATGGAACAAGTGGGATGTAAGATGCATCTTCAAGAGTGAGTGACATTTTGGCATGGCATTTGAGAGGTGACAATCCAGAGGCTATGAGCAACAGCCCCAGATGGGAAAGCACCAAGGAGTGAAGAAGCTTACGAGCAAAAAGTATTTCTTAGTTTTGCAGTTTCTAAATGTATCTATGTTCTGCCCCTTTAATCTCTAACAATATGATTTTGAACTAATTAATATAAAATTAATCCATACATTAGCTAAAGTAGATAATGACTTAATGACTTCCACATCCCAGGCAATAAACTTTTGAAAATGCTTCTAGCCCGCCACGTAAAAATCTGGCAAAATTAGTGAAAGAGAATTTCAAGGACTGTTTTTCTTTTAATTTATATCTCAAAGTAATGGTGTACCAGGGAAAATGTCCAGATTCTAGTTCTGCACTACTTCAGATCAGACATTTGCAGTAGGGAGATTTGGCTCCCCAGGGGGCATCTGGCAATGTCTGGAGACATTTCGGGTTGTCACAACTGGTGGGGGGTGCTACAGGCATTAAGTGGGCATAGGCTGGGGATGCAGCTGCATAGAACAGCTCCCACAACAGAATTATTCAACCAAAGAATTATCAATAGTGCCAAGGTTAATGCACTTTGTTTTACACCAAGAAATAACTTTTAAGACTGACCTTCTCAAATCCTTAATTTTGCAGATGTTATGTGTAACGTCCAATATATGAAATAATTTGCACACAGCTGGCTAATTAACAGTATATGGCCTGGGACTCAGGCTTTATAGACCAGTGATCTTCTTTCCTGATGCATTAGATGTCCTGTATGTTTTATATCGAATGGCCAGCATATTTTAATGCTGTCAGCTCTTAATTCCAACACAGAGAGGAGTTACTATATAGATGCCAATTGCATAGGGAGGAATATAGTTTTGAGATCGGGCTTCTGATGATCCAGGAAGGGAAGGGAAGTAGGGGTTGCCCCGTCTCTGGGGTCCACAGCAACATCACTGGAGCCCCAGATGGGGCTGACCAGGAGCATCAGTGTGTGAAGACCAGTCCATGATGCTGACACTCTTTAATTATGAAAGGATGAATAATCTAGTTCTGTGTTCTTTCAGGAGACAAGGGACTTGTCCAAAGCATGAACACTTTATAAACAATTTAACAAATGTAAACTGTGAAAGAGAAAGACAAATGTGTGAATATGAAAACTAGGGTCCCTGACAGGCCCACAGCCTCCAAACCCCTCCCTTCACTTCAGAATGAAAGAATCCTTCTGTGCCTGCAGGGGAGTGGGCCGTGGTGGGAGGAGGCTGGACCTGGGGGTGCGAGTCTGTGAAGGGCCCTAGACCCTGGCCTGAGTAATGCCACTTACTGACCATGTCAATTTGGGCAAGACATTTTCATTCTCAGGGCCTTGAACTCCCCACCTAAGAAATGACGAAACCTGAGTCAGAGCTTCAGTATTTGAGTTTATCTTTGAGATCAGGTTTAAGATGCCTCATTTTCCAGGTGAAGAAATTAAAGTTTGGAAAAGTCAAGTTATCTCTTGCAGGCCACAAAACTAGCAAGAGAACAAAGGGGGCAATTGATCAGATTTTATGCAATATCAATGCTTGGGAGAAGAGGCTTGAGGCTTTAGGAGCATTAGGGGCTGCAACGGCTTTGGTCCCATGATCAGTCGCATTCATTTGCCCATCCTCTCTGAAGTTCACTAAAGGGACCCTGTGTATCCCTCATCTGGCTTCCTCATGCCTGGACCCCCAGATGGGCATCTTTTTTAAAGCCATGAGGCCTCAGGATGGTGGCTCCTTCTCTTATCAGCTACTCCTTCAACACTGGATGGGAGCTCATTCCAGACACAATCATAGAAACAATCACTCCAGCTAGGAAAAGCCAGATGGACACCAAGAAAAGGCTAATGTTTCACCATGGCTGAACCACCTCACCTCACAGGGTGTCTTGTTTAGGGAAATGAGATTTTCAAACAAAGAATCAGGAGCAGGTAAAAGCCAGAAAGAATCAGATGAGAGATACACTCATTAGCAAACTTCCACACTGTCCAATTAACCGATCCTTCTGAGGCTTACCTGATGCTAATTGCTCTTGGATAACAGATTGGTAAAAAGAAAAGTCACTTGTGCCCTAGAATTGGTTTTTGTGCTCCCAAGATGAGACAAGACTAATAAAAATGGTCTGCACCACTGGAATCAGCAAATATTAGAAAGATCAAATAAAATCTCTAAAGTCAGATGAGTAGGTTGCAAAAATTTTCTCCCATTTTGTAGGTTGCCTGTTCACTCTGATGGCAGTTTCTTTTGCTGTACAGAAGCTCTTTAGTTTAATTAGATCCCATTTGTCAATTTTGTCTTTTGTTGCCATTGCTTTTGGTGTTTTAGACATGAAGTCCTTGCCCATGCCTATGTCCTGAATGGTATTGCCTAGGTTTTCTTCTAGGGTTTTTACGGTTTTAGGTCTAATATTTAAGTCTTTAATCCATCTTGAATTGATTTTTGTATAAGGTGTAAGGAAGGGATCCAGTTTCAGCTTTCTACATATGGCTAGCAAGTTTTCCCAGCACCATTTATTAAATAGGGAATCCTTTCCCCATTGCTTGTTTTTCTCAGGTTTGTCAAAGATCAGATAGTTGTAGATATGCGGCGTTATTTCTGAGGGCTCTGTTCTGTTCCATTGATCTATATCTCTGTTTTGGTACCAGTACCATGCTGTTTTGGTTACTGTAGCCTTGTAGTATAGTTTGAAGTCAGGTAGTGTGATGCTTCCAGCTTTGTTCTTTTGGTTTAGGATTGACTTGGCGATGCGGGCTCTTTTTTGGTTCCATATGAACTTTAAAGTAGTTTTTTCCAATTCTGTGAAGAAAGACATTGGTAGCTTGATGGGGATGGCATTGAATCTGTAAATTACCTTGGGCAGTATGGCCATTTTCACGATATTGATTCTTCCCACCCATGAGCATGGAATGTTCTTCCATTTGTTTGTATCCTCTTTTATTTCATTGAGCAGTGGTTTGTAGTTCTCCTTGAAGAGGTCCTTCACATCCCTTGCAACCTGCTCATCTGACAAAGGGCTAATATCCAGAATCTACAATGAACTCAAACAAATTTACAAGAAAAAAACAAACAACCCCATCAAAAAGTGGGCAAAGGACATGAACAGACACTTCTCAAAAGAAGACATTTATGCAGCCAAAAAACACATGAAAAAATGCTCATCATCACTGGCCATCAGAGAAATGCAAATCAAAACCACAATGAGATACCATCTCACACCAGTTAGAATGGCAATCATTAAAAAGTCAGGAAACAACAGGTGCTGGAGAGGATGTGGAGAAATAGGAACACTTTTACACTGTTGGTGGGACTGTAAACTAGTTCAACCATTGTGGAAGTCAGTGTGGCGATTCCTCAGGGATCTAGAACTAGAAATACCATTTGACCCAGCCATCCCATTACTGGGTATATACCCAAAGGACTATAAATCATGCTGCTATAAAGACACATGCACAGGTATGTTTATTGCAGCATTATTCACAATGGCAAAGACTTGGAACCAACCCAAATGTCCAACAATGATAGACTGGATTAAGAAAATGTGGCACATATACACCATGGAATACTATGCAGCCATAAAAATGATGAGTTCATGTCCTTTGTACGGACATGGATGAAATTGGAAATCATCATTCTGAGTAAACTATCGCAAGAACAAAAAACCAAACACCGCATATTCTCACTCATAGGTGGGAATTGAACAATGAGATCACATGGACACAGGAAGGGGAACATCACACTCTGGGGACTGTTGTGGGGTGGGGGGAGGGGGGAGGGATAGCATTGGGAGATATACCTAATGCTAGATGACGAGTTAGTGGGTGCAGCGCACCAGCGTGGCACATGTATACATATGTAACTAACCTGCACAATGTGCACATGTACCCTAAAACTTAAAGTATAATAATAAAAGAAAAAAAAAATCTCTAAAGTCATTGAAATGCCCTGCTTCTGTGGTAAATTAGGGCTGAATCCTTTGAAATCCTTAAGCCTGAGGCTGGCAGGCTGTTCAATCACATTATGTGCTGCTTTGGAAATATCCCTACAGTTTGGTAGGCAAGAGGCCATACACAGTGAGGCCTGTTGGGAGAAAACACAACAAAAATGTGTTGTCAGGTTGGTTTTAATTGGCGATCTGAGATACAAACTCTCACTGGGTAAGGTGAATTTGAGCTTTAAGCTTTATCTCCTGTTCACATTTTGCTCTTTGCAATTTGATGTACAATATGAACAATTCAAATCATTTCCTGGGAGTAACTGGCAAACACTTGGCCTCAGAGAAGCAGCATGACCCTTCGTTGCCTGTGCAGTGAGAGGGGTGGCCTGCATGACCTTGGAACTCCCACTTAGCTTCCAGTGTTTTATAATTAATCAGAGGAATATATAAATTCTGATTTAGTCAATACTGATTTAGGAACTATAAAACTGCACCACTTTAAAAGTCTGTACAGGCATGCCTTCTGCAAAAGTCTGAACCATATTTAGTTTTTCTTGATTAAAAAATATCTTGCTTAATTTTGCTGATTTTCTTTCAAAGAAAGCATGAAAAAATATAATTGTCTCATTAATTTTTTTCAGCTATTTTATTCAACAAAGATCTACAGAGCATCTGAAAAGCAGCACAGTTCTGCCACAATGGGGCTCAAGTTTAAGTGACTGCAAAGTCCAGGATTCTTAAAGCTTAAATATTAACACACAGTTCCAGACTTGTAATGCCCCAGAGGCACAGGATAAACATGCCCTCAAATCTTCTCTGGCAGGGGACACTCTCAATCCACTTTATTCAGGATTCACAAAGGTGGAATCAGAGTGAATGAGCTCAAAATTAAAAATTAAAGCACAAACAAAAATATAAGCCATTGACAGTGAGATTAGCAGAAATACAAAGCAAACAAACAAGATATTTAAACTCCTTAGACCATAAGATAATATCACCATTAGAGATTTAAAAATAAATATATTTTTAAAATTTTAAAGTATGAAAGACACTAAAAAGTGAGATACAATCAGGAGCTTATCATGAAAGGCCAGATATTTTTGTAAAAGAACCAAATAGAACTCCCAGAAGTGAAAATTGTAGTTATTGCAATTAAAGTCACAATGGACAAACTAGACAGCCCAAATGTACACAAAAGGAGAAATAATTGGGAAACTGGAAGGTAGAACTGCATGCATTTACCCAGAATGCAACACAGAAACTTAACATGGGGAAAATGGACACTAAAATGAGCAATCCATTATTTTAAAAAATCAAAAAAAAAAAGAAAACAACAACAAACAAATGAACAAACAAACAAACAAAAACAGGTGCTGGCAAGATTGTGGAGAAAAGAAAACACTTATACACTGCTGGTGGGAATGTAAACTAGTTTAGCCACTGTGGAAAGCAGTGTAAAGATTTCTTTAAAAAGTTAGAACTCTCGGCCGGGCGCGGTGGCTCACGCCTGTAATCCCAGCACTTTGGGAGGCCGAGGCGGGTGGATCACGAGGTCAGGAGATCGAAACCATCCTGGCTAACACGGTGAAACCCCGTCTCTACTAAAAATACAAAAAAATTAGCCGGGCGTGGTAGCGGGCGCCTGTAGTCCCAGCTACTCGGGAGGCTGAGGCAGGAGAATGGCGTGAACCCGGGAGGCGGAGCTTGCAGTGAGCCGAGATCGCGCGCCACTGCACTCCAGCCTGGGCGACAGAGCGAGACTCCGTCTCAAAAAAAAAAAAAAAAAAAAAAAAAAGTTAGAACTCTCATTTGACCAAGCAATCCCACTACTGGAAATATATACAAAGGAAAATAAATTGTTCTACCAAAAAGACACATGTAGTTGTATGTTCACTGCAGCACTATTTACAACAGCAAATATATCAGAATCAAAAAAGATGTCCATCAATGCTGGATAAAGAAAATGTCTTTTACAGCAACATGGATGCAGCTGGAGGCCATTATCCTAAGTGAACTAATGCAGAACAGAAAACCAAATACTGCATGTTCTCACTTATATATGGGTGCCAAACTTTGAATACACATGGACACAAAGATGGGAAAAACAGACACTAGGGACTGCTTGAGGCAGGGGGGTGGAGGAGATGTGCATTGGAAGATTACCTATCCAGTACTATGCTCATTATCTGGGTGATGAGATCATTCATACACCAAGCCTCAGCAGCACACAATTTACTCATGTAACAAACCTGCACATGTATCCCCAGAACCTAAAATAAAAGAAGAAAAAAAAACACCCAGGTATATGCTGCCTAGAAGAGACTCAATTCACATTAAATAAATAAATAAATAAATAAATAAATAAATAAATAAATAAATGAATAAATAAAATGAGCAATCTAATTTACATCCAGCAGGAGTCCCAGAAAGGGCAGGGTAAGAGAGATTTGAGAGACAGTCTTCAAATGACTGTGGATTTCCCAAGCTGATGAAAGACATGGATGCCATGTTCAGGAGGACATCAAATCTTAAGCAAGGATTGTTCAGTTGATGTAAGATAGAATGGATGTGTTTTATAGGGCATAGATAGAGCCTTAGACCAAGCAGAGAACATACATTCTTCACCAGCACACTTGGCACAAAAAATGCCTGTTGGCCCACTATTGAATAGGCCAAATAATCAGTAGCATGCAGACCATTGTTTTTTATCTCAGTACAATAAAGTTAGAAAGCAGTAACTATAATTAAATGATTAAAATTGTGAAGATGTTAGTATCATTAATATTTTTACATTAAACTTCTCACTGATAGTACACAGGCATCTAGTACATAGGATGCATTGCTGTCACTCAGGCTCATCAAACCTGGCTTTGATATTTGGTTATTGAGGGAATGGGGCTTGAAATGGTTTGCTTCTTCCTTCCCAAGTAATTTCCTCTCATTGCTGTATTGGTTAAGAAACTGTTTATATAGGAGTCTAATTAAATATACTTGAATGTATATAACAGTCCCCTTCCTTCTTGCTGTGTTGCCTTAGGTGAGTTAATTAAATTCTCTGTACTAAGTTTTCTCATTTGTATAATGGAGGTAATAGTACCTACCTCTTAGCATCATTAAAAATGTAAATTTACTAATAGGTGTAAAATACTAAGAACAGTCTTTATCACCTAATTTTAAAAATATGACTATCAATTTTTAGTTTTAAAGTTACACTGATGGATTTATCCTACCCTGCAGTCAGAGATTTGGGTGAGAATGACTTACAGTATCTGGAGAAGGGGAGAAGCGTGGTGGGGGTGTTGGGGGGGACCAAGGTTCAGAGGGTGCATATTCTCTGAGCTAAGCCATTGGAAAATCTAGGACTTTACAAAGGCATGCAGAGGCCCTTCCCAGCAAAATTCCATGTTAGGATGCAGGATAGACACTGGGATAAGATGAAATCCCCTCTAATTTTCTCCTTCACTGAGTCCTTTTGTAGAAACAGGCTCTGCAAACACTTTGTAAGGTTCCTCTAGAAATGGCTTCAGCAACTTAAAAGTCACAGAATGTAGAAATGTGACCATATGTCCAGGTGAATCGATTAAACAGTTCAGCCCCCAAAACAGCAAAGGTTGAAAGGAAATGTAGAAAAAGGTAAAGGGAAGAGGTACATTCATAAAGTTGTTGTGGAAGAAAGTCAGTGACGGGGAACAACAAGAAGGAAAATTGTGTTCCCCATGATTTGTTCAATTTGAATCTTATGGTAAGCTGAAATAATCAGACACATATTTATTAGTCAATTTCAAAAAAATAAAATAAAATAAAACAATACCTGCGTATAAAGTGAAACATTAAAGACACAGTTGTCACCACAACAAAAAATTCTCCAAATTGTTAGTTTTATTATCTGTAAAATAGAATATAAAAATTTACTCAGCTGGATTGTTTTGAAGAATACATAAGATAATATGTGAAATGTGTTTGGAATAGATAAATCCTCAGTCAGTCTATGTGTTGCCTTTTTAATAAAAATAGTATGATCATACTGTTTGTATAAATTTAGATGATGCTTTTTTCTTTTACAACTCATGTCCTACTTCTGTTTTAAAAAATGCCTACCTAAAAATACCTACTTCTGTTTTAAAAAATACCTAATAAACTCTTTTAAACTCTGTCCAATTTTTACTTGTCCTCTGTACTTTTCTCAGCTTCCTGTCCTTTTGGCTTTAATAGGACAATACTTCCTTGGAAGGAAATGATTCTCATTTCTGTCATAATGTGCTGCTTGTTCTCAGGCCTGGAGGAGCTCTGTCTGAGAAGTTAACTTAGCCAGTCAGGCAGCCAGGGGTCTGCCCCAAAGACCCTTCTTGAAAGACTGACTTCATGCATGTCCTATTCACCACAGTGCCTCTCCCTGCTATTGGTGCGTCCCTTTCTTTGAATAGAGGGCACAGACATAAATGATCCACAAGTCACTGGTGTCATGTCCTAATGAAGAGAATAATAACAGACGATTGAGTGTGTTCTCATGCAATGATGTACATGTTTATCATCACATTCAATTTCCAAAAGGCTCTGTGAGAGAGACAGAGGAAACAGTATTATCCACCCTTTAAAAAAAGAATAATAAGAAAAAGATTTTTAAAAGCCAGATCTGAAACTCAGAGAAGGAACATAACGTGCCGGAAATCCCACAGTTTCCGCCTTAGCTCTGGTGTCCTGACCCTAGTCTAGCTCTCTTTTTACCCAAATCAGAGAGCTATTTTGCTGAAGGAAACTAGGAAAAAATCAAGTAGGCCAAAGGTTTGAATTTTCATGTGAGGATGTTAGGCCTAATGAACTTTCCCAAAGTTGCAATTAGCATTTATACAGAGCTCCGTGTTCGATTCTACCTTTCCATTTAAAACTCATCAACCCCTCTAAGAGCTGAGTGCTGATGAATCCACTGTGAAGATGGCAAGAGTAGGAGGGACCTCAGAGCAAATCCAGCACCAATCCCCAGGCAGAAAGCTGCACTAGGATCCAGGTGCTGCCTCCTGCGAACCGTGAGCCCCTGGAAAACTCCTGTAAAAGACTCTCAGAAAGATTTATTTTCCTAAATCTCAGTTTCTCTCATTTGCAGAATGGGATTTATAAATATAACTAAGCCACAGACTGTTTTGGAGACCAAAGAATATGTGATAGAAACAAATCAGTAGGCTGGGCATGGGGGCTCATGTCTGTAATCCCAGCACTTTGGGAGGCCAAGGAGGGCAGATCACTTGAGGTAAGGAGTTTGAGACCAGCCTGGCCAACATGGTGAAATCCTGTCTCTATTAAAAATACAAAAATTAGCTGGGTGTGGTGGCGCACACCTGTAATCCCAGTTACTCGGGAGGCTGAGGCACGAGAATCACTGGAACCTGAGAGGCAGAGGTTGCAGTGAGCAGAGATCGCACCACTGAGCTCCAGCCTGGGCAACAGAGTGAGACTCCATCTCAAAAAAGAAAAAAAAGAAAGGAAAAAAAATCAGTAAAAACAAACAAAAAAGTGTTCTCCAAAAGAGGCTAAATGGAGTATTTAATATGTTTGAAAAATGCTTACACACAGTCTTGTATAAATAATGCCAAATAATCCCAGTTAATCTGTGTTTAACCCAGAAATGTTGTCCTTTATTTTACCACAGAACACTCTGCCCAAAGACACTATTATTCACATCCACTAAAAAAATGATTTGGTGGATCACATTTTGTGGAACGTTCTTGCAAAGCCTTAAACTAAAGCTATATTAGTTTTCTCCTTTCTCGATGGGAGGCCAGGGGCCACACTTAATGCTGAGATCCCAACTGTCCCAGCCTCCCTGCCGCCCTTCCATTCTGTGGGCGGCCTTGGGGTGAAGAGGCGGCCACTCTGCTGCCTTGCCTTAGGGACTTGCCATATCTTCTCTGGGTTCTGACAGGTATAAATTGTCAATCATAAGTCATGTTAGGCAAATGGCATAATAACTTGATGAATTTTCAGCAGCTCCCATCACCTTTGCTGACAGAGAACAGAGGCAGCATTGAAAGCAGGGAGACTGGAGCTGGAGAATTTACCCAAAGTGTAGTCACTAATGAACGATGCCACCTACATGCTCACCTGGTTAAAGGCATGGGTGTTCTGAGCTCCAGGACCTCTGGAGAAGCCTTGAATATGTTGCCTTCCTGGGGGGTCCCAAGAAGATGGCCAGAGTTCCCTGATGCCCATCACTGATTTGAATTGCTCAATTCATTTAGGAAGAAGGTGCTATGCAGGGGAAGAAGCAGTGAGGTGTCACAAAGGGAGCCTGAATTTAGGAGTCAGGGCAAAATGCCCCAGACACAGTACTTTCTATTCTAATTCATCCTCTGCTTCTTCTCAGCACTAACTACAACTTCTGATTGTTTTAGGTTTTTACCTATTGACTTCTTTTGTCTTGTTGGCCATTGGAATGACCATGTTTGTTTTGCTCACAGCTGTATCCCATCACTCTATTGGATATTATACATTGTATTAATATACGTATATTACATAGTCATTTGACAGTCTACTGCCTCCCCTGTCCCCATCACATGTAAGCTCCATGAGAGCAAGGGCTTCCTCTGTTTGGCTCACCACTTATATTTCCAATCTAGTACAGAGATTGACACACAGTAAGACTTAATAACCCATTTTTTAAAGAATGGATAAATTATGAATAAATGAAGTATTAAGTATAATGCTGATAAATTCACACATGCAGGAAAAGATGGTTCAAACCATCAATGGCCAATATTCATTGGGCATCCTATTTCTAGAATGGCATTAGGATTTGGGTTTGTGATTCTAACCACCACCCCCCTTCACCCTTCGCCCCCCACTCCCCACCCCACATACACAATTACAGTTTTGTTGGAAGAAGAAAAAGGAGAAATAGGGAGGTGTCTTCTAATCCAAGGGAAACCATGCACAGTTCATTCAATAAGCATTTATCTAATAGCATTATGGATGCAGAAGTAAGTAAGCCATGTGGGCTTTTGGTCCAGCAAAGGATATGAATGTTTCTCCATTAATTACAAGGCTCAAGAAGAAAACGATTTGGATTGTGGTACTAGTGGGTGAGGGTCATGCCATACTACAGCTCAGTGTGTATCTTAGGATGCCTAACTTAAATGGTACCAACAACTCCAGCACCCATCCAGAGTGCGACTGTTACTTGGCATCCTGGTTGGGACCTAGGTGCCTGCTATTCCTTCAGGAAGGAAACCTAAGTGACTCCATGTGATACATTGTGAGGGAGCAGAGAAGAGTCAGGGAGACATGAAGAGAGAATACGTAGAGGCCAGAAACACCTAACCAAGGAATGACAAAGCAAAGCAAATTCCACAAAGGAGAGGGGAGAAGGAGGCTGCCTCCAGAGCCAGTTGCCATGTGTGGCATTGTTGATTAATGAATCGAGCTTTAAATTTTCTGGTAAGAAAGAGACAAGAAATGTGATGTTTACAGTTTCATTGTGAGCTTTCTTTTTTGAGTAAAAAAAAAAAATCTTGTGAGTTTGGAATTTTAAAGTGTGGCAAGTAATTTGCTTGAAATTCAACTCCACATGTCGAGAGTCTGATTAAATCTGTAGCTTTGACCATGACCGCAAAATCCAGCTTTTTATTGTGCCTTCTGCTAATTAGAACTGGAGATTTTGCATTTTATTGCTTTAATCCTGTGGTTGTTCTAGAAACCTGGATTATCACATTGCAGGGGAGGTGATTTAAGGCAAATATGTCGGGTCCTTGTTCTGCTTCATTTAAAGATAAGTGATGATATTTTTATATTTTTAAAAAAGGAAAGACAGACAAACCCTTTTTTTTTACCTCCTCTGGCATCTGTTTCTCAGTAGGGCAGAGGAAACTTTCAGCATAGACGACCCTTTTGAGAACATAGTGGTAAGGGTTAATCCATCCCACAGTCTCTGCTGGGGCTGACAATCTTTGCCAAGACTTAGCTAGGACCCAGCAAGTCACCTAAATGGACAGGCTCTGAAGTGATACTGCCTTCACAGCTCAGAGTGACACGAAATGGGATTTGCAGTTTCCATTAGGGAGGGATAATGCTCTAGGTGACAGTCCTTCCATTCTTGTCTTTTTCCAAATAATGGGTCTTTCTGGAAGATGTTGGTAGACCCCTCAACATCCAAGAATTACTCAGTCAAATGGGGACAGAATGAACAGATTGATCTGCAAAGAGTGTGGGCTATCTGCAGACTGTGGCATAACCCAGAGAGAGTGAGCAGTTCCCCAGGCAGGGTGGGGAAGAAAGGACTGATGGAGGGGATAAATCATCAAACAGATGCTTAATGGAATTGAATAACTGGAATATTATTCAGCCTTAAAAATGGAGATATTGCCATTTGCAACAAGGATCAACCTAAAGGATAGCATGCTAAATGAAATAAGCCAGTTTCAGATAGAAAAATATTGCATGATGGTATTTATATGTAGAATCTAGAAAAGAAATGAATACATAGAAACAGAGTAGAGAGGTGGTTACCAGGGTGTGGGGATTGGGAACAAATGGGGAAATATCCATTAAAGAATAAAAAGTTGCAGTTACACAGGATAAGTAAGTTTAGAGATCAAATTAAAGCATGAGGACTATAGTTAATAATGTATTACATACTGAAAATGAGCTAAGATAGATTTTTGGTACTCTTACCACAAAAAAGTAACTGTATGAAATGATGAATATGTTAATTTACTTGATTATAGTAATCACTTCTGAATTATATGTATATCAAAACATAAAGTTGTACACCTTAAATATATACAATAAAAAAGATTTAGAAAACCCAACTCATGCTCTCTTCCTCTGTATATAGGCATATTTTTTCATTATATGTGGCACTTTCTATATTCTCAATCAAGTTTATTTTCTGACCACTGGCTGAGCCAGCCATCACAGTGTGATCTTTCCTCTCTTTCATTCACTACCATCCATATCACCAAGTCGACCTCTCCAGTCTTCTTAGTCTGTATTTTCTCTCCATCTTCTCCATCTCTACTTTAGTAAAGAGTTGTGTTATCACATTTCTATGTCATTGTAGGATCCGCTTGGGAGCTGGATCTCTACTCAGGCCCATTTTCTGCTATTCTCCTCATTGAAAAAAGAACAATGTTTCTACAACTCAAATCTGTCAATAGCCTTTAGTGAAAGTGCAATTACTTAGAGCTGCATACGAGTTCTCTAAATCCCTGGTGATTTTTTTCATTATTTTCTTTGTCACATCCTCTAGTCACATCCAGCAGCTGCCAGCTGACCAGCAGCCAGCTCAGGGTAAAATCCTGCCAGGTCTGTAGAGTTGGTTCTACAGTTTAAAGTGCTAATTACACATTACACATCACTGCTGTGCTAGTAGCTAACCAAATAAATTTGCATTGCTGACCAGTTTCCATCAGAAAAATCTAGAAAAAGAAGATCAAATTAAATAGAAGTAGAAATAAGGAAAAATAAAATATATAAAAGTGAGTCAATGAAATAAATCATTGGCAAACAGAGAAAACCAATGAAATCAAAAGTTAGTTATTTGGAAAGATTAATAAATTCGATAAGCTTCTAACAAAACTGATTAAAAGAAATTGAGTTACACATATGACCCATATCAATAATGAAAAAGGGGATATTACCTTAGCTCCCAGGACATTAAAATTGTAGGAAGAAAATATTATAAATACAACAGTAAATATAACAACTTGGTCAAATGAATTTCTTGAAAGACAAAAATTAACAAAAATGACCACAAGATATAAAAATCTGAAAAGTGCAGGTCATAACCTCATGACCTCTTATAAACATCAATAAAAACACTCAAAAATAACCTAAGAAATTGATGCCCACAATATATAAAATAATGTATTATGAACAAGCATGCTTTATCCTGAAAATAGAAGACTAGTTCAACATCTAAAAAATAAATTAATAAAACTCACCTTATCAACAGATTAAATAAGAAAAAGTGCAATCGTTCAAAAAGAATCCTTTGGAAAAGAAATCATCATTCCTGATTTTTAAAAAAATCTCTCAAAGTAAAAGTACAAATAAGCTTTCTTAACTTAATAAAGATACAGCAAAAAAGCTAGAATCAACATCATACTTAAAGACAAAAGACTGAATCCCTCTAACCAACAAGGTAACTCATGACTCTTATTCAAAATTATTTTAGAGGTTATAGCCAGTACAATGAAGCAGAAAAGAAA
Source organism: Pan troglodytes (assembly GCF_028858775.2). Classification (NCBI taxonomy): domain Eukaryota; kingdom Metazoa; phylum Chordata; class Mammalia; order Primates; family Hominidae; genus Pan; species Pan troglodytes. The sequence continues at coordinate 144,359,068 of NC_072405.2, forward strand.
CAGGGAAAAATGGGGCCTAGAGATTGGAAAGAAATAAAACTGTCTCTTCTCATACATAACATGATTGCCCAGAGAGAAAATCTCAAAGAATCTGAAAAATAACTCCCCAAAACTAATAAATGTGTTTGGTAAGGTTGCAAAATGCCACATCAATATACAATAAGTTTTTGTATCCTACGAATCAAGCAACTGGAAAATGAAATAAAGCAATGTCATTTACAATAGAACCAAAATACATTAAACACTTACATACAGTTATTTGAAAATACCACAAGATCTGCGTGCTGAAAACTACAAAATCATCGTTAAGAAAAATCAAAGAAGACCTGAATTAATGAGGAGATATACTACATTCAGGAATTAGAAGAACCAATTTTGATAAGATGTCAATTCTCTTTAATTGACATGCTCAACGTTAATTTTTGGTAGAAATCAACAAGTTGGTTCTGTAACCAAACCCAGCTTTTGCTGCTCATTGCTTGAAAGCCAGACATGAGAGAAAGTTTGGTGGAAGGAAAAGCAGAAAAGCAGGTTTAAGTGGAGAGCCAGCAAAACAAGAAGATGGTGAACTAATTTTCTAAAATACCATCTTAAATTTTTTAATTTACCATAAAGTTTTTAAAAGGGAAACTTGGTATGGGAGGCATGTGGGAATGGTGCAGGGTACAGGGTCTGTGTGTCTGTTTTAATAGCTATTTTGGGTAATTATTCATACAGAGGTCTAATTAACGTTATGTTGACTTCAGCCCAATGTTGGTAGATTAATTGTTCATGACTTTTCCTAAGTGAGAAGATTCTGTAAGGGCTCTGTGCCTGGTTTGTTTCAAGATTAGCCTCTTGAATTTCTTAAGCAAAAACATAATTAGATAAGCATGTGTTTATCTAATTATGCAGGGGAGTGTCTAGAGAAGGAAGGAATAATGGGTTAGAGAAGAGGGAAGTAAGAAAAAGAAAGTGGGTGATTAAAATATGTTTTTAAAATTGAGGTCCCCGGTTACAGTTCTAAAGTATATGTGGAAAGAAAAGAAAATAGAATAGCCAAAACAGGCTGAGTGTGTTGGCTCATGCCTGTAATCCCAGCACTTTGGGAGGCCGAGATGGGTGGATCACCTGAGGTCAGGAAATCAACAGCAGCCTGGCCAACATGGCGAAACCCTGTCTCTACCAAAAACATAAAAATTAGCCGGCCATAGTGACGGGCACCTGTAATCTCAACTAGTCGGGAGACTGAGGCAGGCGAATCGCTTGAACCGAGGAGGCAGAGGTTGCAGTGAGCCTAGGTTGTGCCACTGCACTCCAGCTTGAGCGACAGAGTGATACTCTGTTTCAACAAAAAAAAAAAAAAAAAAAAAAAAAGAATAGCCGAAACAATTTTGACATAGAATAATGTTAAAGAACTCAGCTTAAATGTTTTTCGGATCTACTATAAATCTGCAGTAATCAAGAGAGTGTAGTATTGGAGAAAGGATAGACATATAAATAAAAAATTGAAATATAAAATATAGAAACTCACAAGTATACAGTCAACTGATTTTCAAGAAAGATGCAAAAGCAATTTAATAAAATAGCCTTTTCAACAAGTAGTGTTGGAATAATTGGATATCTATATGAAAAATAATGATCATAATCTATACCTTGCAACCTCTAAAAAAAGTAACTCAAAATTATAATAAACTTAATTGTAAAACCTAAAACAATAAAAAATCCTGGAAGAAAACCTAAGGGGAAATCTGTGGGACATTAGATTACACAAAGACTCCTTAGTCATAACACAAATAACGTGGTCCATTAATAACAACAACAGAAACAATGAAATCAGTAAAATTTGGTTTCATTAAAATGTAGAACATCTATTTTTTGAAAGACATTTAAGAAAATAAAAAGATAACTCACAGATAGGGAGAAAATATGTATACATTATATTTATGATAAAGGACTTGTGTCCAAAATACATAAAGACCTCTCAAGATTCAAGAAAAGATAGAATTAAAAATAGTTAAAGCAGTTTGAACACAAACTTTGCCAAAGGAAATATACAGATGCAAATAAGCATACAAAAAGATATTCAGCATAATTTGCATTATGGAAATGCAAATTAAAATCACAACAAGATATACCTATTGAAATGCCTAAAGTATATAAAAGCAGGTAATGTCAAGTGCTGCTGAGGATATGGAGATACTGGAATTCTCATAAACTTCTGGTAAGAATGCAAAATGGCACAGCCACTTTGATAAACTATCTGGTAGTTTCTTACGTAGAGAAATATAAGCGACTCAGCAATCTCAGTCCTAGATTTTTACCCAAGTGAAATAAAAACATTCTCACAAAACATGCACATAAAACTTCGTAGTAATAGAATGCGTGATTGCTTCAAACTGGAGACAAACTAAATGTCTCTCAACTGAAGAATAGGTAAACAAAGTGTAGTATATCCATACAATGGAATAATGCCAAGCAATAAAAGAAAAAAAAAGCAATACATGCAACAACATGGATGCATCTCAAATGCTTTATGTTAAGTGACAGAAGCAAGATTCAAGAGACTACATACTGCATAATTCCATTTACATGACTTTCGGAGAAGGCAAGATTACAGGACTGGTGACTGGATCCACAGTAGCCAAGAGTTAAGGGTTGGAAAGGGGTGACTAGTCAGTGGTACAGGGCAATTTAGGGGGTAATGGAGCTGTTCAATATCTCAACTGTGGTGTTGGTTACATGTCTGTATATGTTTGCCAAAACTTGAAGAACTATACACTATCAAAGTGAATTTTACTAAATGTAAATTATTTGCTATTATTCAATATTATTTTTTAAATGCAATTAAAGATTCTAAAGAAAATAAATGAAATCCTGATAACCTTTTATCTAGTAAAGGGAACAAATTTGCAAGTAAATACTTTCCCACCAAGAAAATTATGAGCCCAGTGTCTTAGTCCTGTAGTCCTATAACAGAATACATGAAACAGTATGCTTTTTCAAGAAAAGAGGCTTATTTACTCACGGTTCTGCAGACTGGGAAGTTCAAGGGCATGTACTTGGCTTCTGGCAAGGGTTTTTGTCCTGCAATACAACATGGCAAAGAAGGTCAAAGGTAAATCAGACATGTGTAAGAAGGGTCAAACAAGAGGAAGAAACTTGCTGTATAATAACCTGCTGTCTTGGGAACTCACCTATTCCCAGAGGACTAATTTAGTCTTGGGAGAGCAATAATTCACTACCCCAAGGATAGCACCAAGCCATTTATGAGGGATCCACTCTCATGACCCAGACACCTCCCATTTGCCCCACTTCTAAACACCCCTACACTGAGGATCAAATTTAATTTTAGTGGACACAAACAAAGCATATCCAAACCACAGCACCCAGCTAGCTTTACTTGTGAGTTCTAATAATTTAAGGAAGAAATTATAACTTTCTTATGCATTTTTTAAAAATTAAAAATATCCAAACCTCCCTTTGTTTTCTGCATTTATCGTCTTTTTTCTAATTATTTGCATAAGATCCAAAATGTGCAAATAAGCCTTTGTTCTCTCTGAACACCATAAAACAAGGTTACTTTAGCTTACACCATGTGCATTTCTTTTGTTTTAAGGAAAAGAAATCTGCATCTTATATAACTCCAGGGTCCCTCAGTACTAAGTTTTCCTTTCCAATTAACAGCATGCCACAAGATGTTTGACTACTTTGCAGCTGATTTTGCATTCCCTTACCTCTAGCCAATTGTTTTAATAATGATGCATCCTGAGTAGTGTCTTTCTCCATTTAGGCCTAAAGATCTCTCTGAGGACATTCCCTAAGTTCACAGCCCCATGTATCCATTCTCAAATAAAAATGCCTTCTCTTTCTCCAGCACTTCCCACTCCCTGCTGATGCTGAATGGCTTTTCATGGAAGCACTTAACAGTGGTTGTAGAAGGACCGCCATTTTTTCCTACATGGGTGAGTGCTCTATTCATCAACATTCTATTGACCATCACATTATCAAGAAGGCCCTAGGGTATCGTTTCAATTTGTAGTCTCTATCCTCAAATGTCTATCCCTAAACTGCCTCAATTCTATTTAAATGGCTATATTTCTATCATAATTTGCAAAACAAACTCCTATGTCTAGGTAACCCAGCGTGATAGGACCCTGACGTGCTGTGGCTGAATAATGCCCCCTTCCCCCTGAAAAGATATCCATATCCTAATCTCTGGAACTCATAAATTTTATGTTATATGGTAAAATGTACTTTGAAGATAGGATTAAATTAAGGATCTTGAGGAGGGCAGATTATCCTGGATTAGCCAGGTGAGCCCAAGACCTTACAAGGGTCCTTAAAAGACGGAGGAAGGAGGAGTCAGTCAGAGGAGGAGGAGATGTAACAATGGACACAGAGATTGGAGAGATACACTTAGAAATGGAAGAAGGAGCCACAAGCCGAGGAACACAGGCATCCACTAGAAGCACAGAAAGGCAAAGAAACAGATCCTCCCCTCAGGGCCTCTAGGAAGAATCAGCCATCTTGACAACCTGACCCTAGATCCATGAATCTGATCTCTGACATCAGATCTTGAAACAGTACACATTTATTCTACAGTTTAAAGTCAATAAATGGGTGATAATTTGCTACAACAGCAAAAGGAAACTAATATATGAAAATTTGCTGTTTCATTGTCTAAACTAACAGAAGCAGGCTCTGAAGGAATAGAATATCCATATATTCCCTTGTAGTCACATCTCATGGTTAGAATTGCTTTGTAAATTTCTTTGTTTTTACATCATATGGACAATTTCATGGCACCTTTTGTTTAATTGTTCTTTGTGTGCGTGTGTGTGTGTGTGTGTGTGTATACATACATACTATATATACATAAAATATATATAATTATTATATAATTAATTATATCCAGACAGCTACCTTCAGGTACTCCATCCCCATCCAGCTTGGGATTTGGGACAATGCTATTGTCACTAGCATTGACTTTTTTGTAGTGATTCTGCAAGTGATCACTGTCATCAGCCACTGGTTGCCCATTTCTCATCCAAGTTTTTGGGATTACTCTGTTTTTAATCTTGCCTTGTGATATTGTTTCGCTGTGTCCCCACAAAAATCTCATATTGAATTGTAACCCCCACAACTCCCACACGTCATCAGGGAACCCAGTGAGAGGTAATTGAATTATGGGGGCAGGTCTTTTCCGTGCTGTTCTCATGATAGTGAATAAGTCTCACAAGATCTGATGATTTTAAAAAATAGGACTTTCCCTGTTTTTTTCTTTCTTTTTCCTGCTGCTATTCATGTAAGATGTGATTTGCTCCTCCTTGCCTTCTGCCATGATTGTGAGGCCTCCCCAGCCATGTGGAACTGTAAGTTCATTCAACCTCTTTCTTTTGTAAATTGCCCAGTCTTGGGTATGTCTTTAACAGCAGCATAAAAATGGACTAATGCAGTAAATTAGTACCAGTAGAATGGGGCACTGCTGAAAAGATACCCAAAAATGTGGAAGCAACTTTGGAACTGAGTAACAGGAAGAGGTTGGAACAGTTTAGAGGGCTCAGAAGGAGACAGAAAAATGTGGGAAAGTTTGGAACTGTCTAGAGACTTGTTGAATGGCTTTGACCAAAATGCTGATAATAATATGTACAGTGAAATCTGGCCTGAGGTGGCTTCAGTTGGAGATGAGGAGCTTGTTGGGAACTGGAGCAAAGCTGACTCTTGTTACATTTTAGCAGAGACTGGTGGCATTTTGTCCCTGCCCTAGAGATTTGTGGAACTTTGAACTTGAGAGAGATGATTTAGGGTATCTCGTGGAAGAAATTTCAAGCAGCAAAGCATTCAAGAGGTGACTTGGGTGCTGTAAAAAGCATTCAGTTTTATAAGGAAGCAGAGCATAAAAGTTCAGAAAATTTGCAGACTGACAATGCCATAGAGAAGAAAATCTCATTTTCTGAGGAGAAATTCAAGCTAGCTGCAGAAATTTGCATAAGTAATGAGGAGCCAAATGTTAATTCCCAAGACAATGGGGATAATGTCTCTAGGGATGTCAGAGGTCTTCACAGCAGCCCTTCCCATCACAGGCCCAGAAGCCTAGAGGAAAAAATAGTTTTGTGGGCTGGGCCCAGGGTCCCTATGCTGTGTGCGGCCTAGGGACTCGGTGCCCCATGTCCCAGCCACTCCAGCTGTGACTAAAATGGGCCAAAGTACTCCTCAGGCACTGACTTTGGAAGGTACAAGCCCCAAGCCTTGGCAGCTTCCATGCAGTGTGGAGCCTGCAGGTGCATAGAAGTCAAAAACTGAGGTTTGGGATCCTCTACCTAGATTTCAGAGGATGTATAGAAATGCCTGCTGTCCAGGCAGAAGTCTGCTGCAGGGGCAGGGCTCTCATGGAGAACCTCTGCTAAGACAGTGCAGAAGGGAAATGTGTGGTCAGAGCCCCCACACAGAGTCCTTTCCTGGGGCACTGCCTAGTGGAGATGTGAGAAGAGGGCCACCATCCTCCAGACCCCAGAATGGTAGATCCACCTACAGCTTGCAAATTGTGCACCTGGAAAAGCCACAGACACTCAATGCCAGCCCACTAAAGCAGCCAAGAGGGAGACTATACCCTTCAAAGCCACAGGGGCTAAGTTACCTAAGACCATGGGAACCCACCTCTTGCATAAATGTGATCTGGATATGAGACCTAGCATCAAAGGAAATCATTTTGGGGCTTTAAGATTTGACTGCCCCATTGGATTTCAGACTTGCACGAGGCCTGTAGCCCCTTCATTTCAGCCAATTTCTCCCATTTGGAATGGCTGTATTTACCCAATGATTGTATCCCCACTGTATCTAGGAAGTAACTAACTTGCTTTTGATTTTACAGGCTCATAGGCAGAAGGGACTTGCCTTGTCTCAGATGAGACTTTGGACTGTAGACTTTTAAGTTAATCCTGAAATGAGTTAAGACTTTGAAGGACTGTTGGGAAATCATAACTGGTTTTGATATGTGAGGACATAAGATTTGGAGGGGCCATGGGTGGAATGATATGGTTTGGCTTTTTCCCCACCCAAATCTCATCTTGAATTGTAACTCCCACAATTCCCACATGTCATGGGAGGAACCCAGTGGGAGGTAACTGAATTATGGGGTTGGGTCTTTTCCCGAGGTTTTAAAAAAATGGGAGGTTCACTGCACAAGCTCTCTCTCTTGCCTGCTACCATGCATGTAAGATGTGACTTGCTCCTCCTTGCCTTCTGCCATGATTGTGAGGCCTTCCCAGCCATGTGGAACTGTAAGTTCATTAAACCTCTTTCTTTTGTAAATTGCCCGGTCTTGGGTATGCCTTTATCAGCAACATGAAAATGGATGAATACATCTTGCTTTCCAAAGAAAACATTGTTTCAACCAAATCCCACTCCTGCCATCAATTGTTGTGAGGATTGTGTGTCCTCCTGCCTTAGTTCAGAGTCCTCCAAAAGAAGACACTGAGACCAGGTTTCAAGGGTAAGTAGATTGTCTTGGAGGTGACGTCAGAAACCACTGATGGAGAAGTGACAAATGAGACAGAAAGGGAAGGAATTGATGAAAGGGAAACTTAGGTGAAAAAAACCTCAGGACTATCCCATCCAAATAGCATGGAAGAGTGAGTATCATATAGCAACTCCCTGAAAGAGTTGTGAATTCCCTGCCATTTCTGCCCTGCTGGATGGGAAGAAAAGCGGGTCCTGGTAGCTAAGGAAATCCCTCAGGCAAGGAGATATGGGTGCTGCCAACTGGAAGTTGGGCCAGAGAACATGGAAGTGGTGAAGGCAGGGCACAGACAGCATCCACAGCTCAGATCTAGTCATTCTCTCAAAGGGACTTCCATCACAAGATCTTATCTAGTGCAGTTTATTAGAAAAGCATATGAAAAGGCTTTCAAATTATTAATAAGAATGCTTATAGAAATGTTCATCTGTGTCAGGCACCATATTTCTGGCTGGGTGAACATAGATGCCCTTTACTATCGAATTCCATGGGGCCCATGAGAAGAGAATGCAGGACCAGCCAGTTGGCTCATGCCCATTGCCATTTTTACTTTGCTTCTATGTTACAAGCTGACAATTTTGCTCTGTGTGTACTGTAAAATAGCAGACATTTTACAAATTTTGCTCTGGCTTACACTGTTCCTTTTTGCTTTTTCATTTATCTTTCTTGTACCCATAGTTAAAAAAAAAAAAGCATTTCACAGAGGTAGGGTTAAGGCTAGAGACTTATGTGTTCAGAAAATTTGAGCTCTTCTTGAAAATGTTCAAGTGAACCTTGTCCTTCCCCATCTCTGCTTCCTCAGGAATGAGTTTTCAAATATTTCATTCCATTTCACTAAAATCTAGCAAGGCTGGGTCAAGGGCCAAATATCTTTGTTCTAATTCCCACTCTGCAAATGAGTACGCAAGTCTCCCCCACCTGCTGACAGAGTCATCATATAGCACAGTGGCAATGGCTGGCCATAGACATTATCACAGATATCACATTGGAAATATTTATAAATGACAATGGGTCAGATGCCTCAGATAAAGCTATTGCAAAAGACGTAATCACTGTAGCTATTAGACTGACAGAAGAAAAACTATCAGAGCAACTCCAAGGATGCAACTGTGGAGGCTAAGTTGTTCTTCTGGGAATGTGAGTGTCCCTTGCAGGAACACTGATGGAGAATCTCAAAGCCCTGAAGCCCTTAGGGGATTCAAAGGTTTGAGTTGGCTTCGGCAGCAGCACCACAGGGTAGGCAGATGTGGGAGGATGGAAGTTCTTCCTGGGAGCAAGTGAACAGGGGTGAACAATTTCAGAACTACAGTCTGAGATCTCACTGAAAAAGCCATTCATCCAGAAGACAGGAAATCAAGAACAGGTCTATGATACGGCAAAACTGGGGTCAGTTGGTAAAGATGGTGGCCATAGCCCTTAATCCTCTGATCCTATTTTTCACATATTTTTCTTTGTTTCATTAATAACTTTTTTTTTTTTTAAGAGACAGGTAAGGGGCTCACTCTCTCACCCAGATTGGAATGCAGTAGTGTGATCTCAGCTCACTGAGCCTTCACCTCCTAGGCTCAAGCAATCCTCCCACTTCAGCATCCTGAGTAACTGGGACTACATGCATGCACCATTACACCTGGTTAATCTTTATATATTTTTTTATAGAGACGGGATTTTGCCATGTTGCCTGGGCTGGTCTGAAACTCCTGGCCTGAAGTGATCCACTTGCCTCAGCCTCCCAAAGTGGTGGGATTATAGGCATGAGCCACCACACCCAGCCCACAACTAACCTTTCTTGAGCATTACCTAGGTGTAGGGACCAGTCTCAATGCTTTGCTTGTGTTAATACATGCAATCCTCACTATGCTATGATTCTGGTATTATTATCATCCCATTTTACAAATGAGAAAAATTGGATGCAATTAAGGTTGTAAATCTTTCCCAGTGAGTGAATGGGCAAACAAGGAGGGGAATGCAGGCCATTCGTATTGAATTGTACCATGTGCTTCCTCCATGCAGGCAGGTGGAAGGGGACGAATAGAAAGGGAAGGAGGAGGATGTGTGGTGCTATGGGCACCTTTGCATGGGAACAGAGCATCTTGAGTGGATGGTTTCAACTCAGAAAAGGAAGGCAGGCTACATAGGAGGATAAGAAGAATTGATAAGAGAGACAACTCAGTACTTCGCTGTAGGTGAAGAAAAGGAAGAGTGGCTGAACTCAGAGTAGTGGCAGAGCAATGAGGAGAGAAAGTTTGGAGAGAAGGGACCCTGTGTCTTAGGGAGAAAGAATTTAAGGAATTTGATGACTAGGAGGTGATTCCACCCACCCCTGACCAGACGTCCACTGCCACTCTCTGGTGGTACCTGGTTGTGTTAATTCTTCCCAGTGGGAAAACCTGTAGAGTGCTGCCTTCTCTGTGGGTGTGCTGGCTGTGATCACTGCCTCCTGCCTTCCTGCAGCTCATGGGGACCCAGCTGTGATGGCAGTGCTGATCCACAACCCAAGAGTATGGGCTTTCTCCACCCACACTCTTTCTGAGTAATTGCTAGAGAAGATTCACATCACTTCAGGATTCTTCAATGGACCCACTTAAACATGAGTTAAGTAACTACCTATGGAAGCATTCATTTGTTGTGTGCTTCCTGGATATCAGGCACCATGACTAGCACTGTGCAGGCCCTCTCTTGCTTCTTAATTCTCACAGCAAACCTTAAAAAAGTATATTACAATCCCTGTATTGATAATGAAGAAACCAAGATGCAGAGAGGTTAAATAGTTATTCATCTGTCATTCAGCTTGGAAGTGCCAGAGAGGCAATGATTGACTTGTGTCTAGAGCCTACTACCTGGAAGGCCAGACCAAACCCCCTGTGTCACCAGCAACTCATGCCTTGCACACCTTGCACAAAGAAGTGCATCCTTCATCCATCGGTTCATATTAATTCCATATTTTCTGACTTCTTCTCTGGGAAGAACCTGTACTAGGCCCTGGAGAATCAAAGATGAAAGAGATACAGCTCCACTTATGAATGGCATGAGGATCTCTGATGTTCAAAGAGTGGACAAGAAAAAAGAAACCTAAGAGGCTTGGAAGAGAGAGAGTGATCAGAGAGGTTGGAGGTTGACTAGAATCATGGCTTCAGCTCATTCTAGAAAATTATTTTTCTAATGATAAAATAGAGAAGCAAAAATGATTTGGGAAAATATAAATTTAGCTTACAATTCCAAGAGGCCATAATAAGGCATTCAGGGTTTATAAACGATATTACAGGAGACCAAGATTAGGTTTATGTTCTGACCCACCACTACCCACCCAGTTCCTTTACAACCCCCAGCTATCTCTTAGAAAAACACAACTCATAAGCCAGTTGGCTCTCAGCTCTCATTTGGTGCCTGGAATCAGAATTTCAACATGAATATGAAAGCTTAAAGGAATTCCATTTGACATCACACCCATCAATTTGAGGTTTATTTGCCTGAAGGCCTATGACAGATATAGCTATCTCAATTGGGTTCTGTGCTTTTATGAGAGAGTTTTGGCAAGAAATGCTATTTTAAGCACCATTTAGGCTTTGCTGAGACTGTTTTTATGGGGAAAGTTATGACTCTTGGTAATTGCTAGAGTTTACTTTTAGAGCCTCCTCCTCAGACATCAATGTGAGCTTCTTTGCCTTTCTGCACAATCCTATCGTGGTTGCTGTTGCATGGCATCGTCTCTAGGTCTTTAGGCTGATGTTATTTATAAGCTAATGACAGAGCAATAAATATTGTAATAAATAGTTGTGGGGTGTCATTTGCTGAGCCAAAGTTATAGGCAGCTGGAGAGTCTTTCCCTGTGAAATTCTTTCTCCATTCTTCCTATTACAATGGCCTACAGCATAGATCAAAATACATCTGCCACCCCCTCCCCAAATGCATTGACATTTCCTTGTAAGATCAATATACCTTTCAGTGGAAACCACTTTATATGCATTGTGTCCTACAGAATCCCTTGGCAATTTCTATGTGAAATCCAGGGGAACCTGTGCATATTCTGAATGGGTATATTTCTAATTTTTTGCATAGGTTCAATGAACTACGTTTATTAATGTCTACTGTGTGTGCATATATATATATATATATATATATATATTCTGGTTGATGATTAAAATGATGCAATACCTTTCTTTAAAAAGCTCACATTTTAGAGAGAAGGAAGAGCACATACAAGCAATTAAACACATGTAAAAATTAACAAGGGCTTTTAAAAAGTGTAGAGAAAGTGGCATAAGAGATTAAGAAATTATTTTTTAACTCTCTAGGACAGGGAAATACTACTGAATGGGACCACATGTATCTTATGTCTTGACTGACGTGTAGGATTTAGCCTCTCCCTCTGATGACTATAGATTTTCAACTTCTGACTGGTATCTACACTGCTACTTTCATTGGATCCTCATTTCTTTTGTTTCTCCAGCATTTAACTTTAAGAGGTATCATCCTCTCCAGAAACCCTCCCCTGGTAGCTCCAGGCTTGGTCACTTACCTCTATTGTGCTTCTACAACAGGCATAATCTATGTATTTTCTATTTGTATTATTTAAATATTTACATATATATAATATACAAATACTTTTTTTTTTTTTTTTTTGAGGGACAACATCTTACTCTTTTGCCCTGGCTGGAGTGCAGTGGCGTGATCATGGCTCACTGTTGCCTTGAACTCCTAAGCTCAAGAAATCTTCCTGTCTTAGCAGCCTGAGTAGCTGGGACCATAGGCACATGCCATCATACCTGGCTCATCTTTTATTTTTATTTTTGTAAAGATAGAGTCTCGCTATGTTGCCCATGATGGTCTCAAGCTCCTGGCCTCAACAATTCTCCTGCCTTGGACTCCCAAAGCACTGGGATTACAAGCATAAGCCACTGTGTACAGCCCTATATCTGTACATTTTCACATTGCCTGGTAATATGCGTGTCTTACCCCCCAGTTGTAAATCTTTTAAAATATAGACAGTATCTCATTGTTGCTCATTGTTGCTCCTGTAGCAGTACCTATCTCATCACATGGTGATTAATATAAATAATCAATGTGTAATCAGCATGGCTGGATGGTTAAGTGACTGAATGGAAATGAAGGGCATTCCAAGTGTATGGATCTATAGGAGCAAAGGCCTTCAAGCAGGAAGTTTAAGATATGTGAAAAAAAAAAATACTAGGAGACAAGGTCCTAAAGGAAAATTGGTGCTATATCCTAGGGATGTCAGGCTGAGAATTAGAAAATATATCTTGGACACAATAGGCAATCATCAATCAACAGAATATTCCTGTGGTTATGCTGCATTCACCCTTGTTTTTTTTTAAAAGAAGACCTACCTCTATATTTGCTGGATATAGGATTCAAAAGAGAACTCATAACCTTTGCACATGATCTTATCTCCTTGCTACAGCAATTGGTCAAAGGGTGGACACTGAACTAACCAGAGAATGCTGTCTTCTTGTTTATCCAAGGATGTTGCTGGGCTCAGAAAATAATATCCCAAATGGTGCTTTGGCATGCTGAGCACTTTGAATTTTGAATTAAAGGAAATTGGAAGGCCTTAGAAGCTGCCTCAAAATCAAAATCTTTCTGACCTTTCCTTGTTTCTGTCCCCAAGTGTGGGGAGGGGCTCTCTCTGAGTTCCTTTATCTGACTCAGAAGTACTTCCAAAAGAAACATAATTGCCTTCAATCTCCTGTCTGAAATCTCATTAACTAGGAAAGATTAATCACTGAAGAAGAAACTAAAGGTTATGCCACACTCCCTTTAACCGACTTTTCATCTATTCTTCTGAGGGTGGCTATCTGAAAGACTTTATCTGCATAAGAAAACCTTTGTTGGCCGTGCAGTTCTGCTCCTCACCTTCCCATAACTTCTTGCCACCTCCCCCAGAGTCCAGAGGAAATTTGTCCCAGGCTATTGCCTGTTCTTGAGGCTCATTCATCTCCCCTAAACATTATTTACTCTTTCTTTAAAAGTGCTTACACCTCCCACTTTTCTCTCCCCTATGAAGAGGTATTTAAGCTTCAAGCATCTGGCCTCCTCCTTTGAATTTCAGGCTAAGTGTGACTCCCATGGGCTTTCACATTAATAAATTTGAACATTTTTCTCCTGTTAATCTGTCTGTTGCTAGTTTATTTTAGCAGATGTAGAGATGAAAGCCTTCAGAAAGCGAAGTTAGAATTCCTTTTGCCCCTACGATGTGCACATAACCAAACTCAGGTCAATCGAGGGACTTCTCTGGGATAATTTTCTAACCTGCACCAGGAAAAGAAGTGTCTTTCCCTATAAGGGTATATGCTGTCATTGGCCAGGTTCCCCATCATGGACAAAAAGTGGGTCTAAAGTTAAAGAAACTCAATGCAACATGCAAAGAAGAACAAAGATAAGAAGGAGCAAGAGAAGTACTTGGTGCCTGTTGTCAGGCTACTGCCCTTTTACCCAGGTAGGCCAGTTGAATCTGGGCCTCTATAACCTACAATCAGGTACTTGTGATTACATAGCTTCTTTCTCATTGCAACAGCACCCTGGACTTTAAGGAGAGTCCAGGAATGACTCTCTGGCTCAACAACACATGTCTCATCACTACGTGCTGCCCAGAGATTTATTTCAAAAGGGAGACTATAATACCAAGGGGAGCTTCCCCTAAGAGTCATCAACATGAAGCCCATCATGTCTATGTCCCCATTTATTCTCTTTTTAAATGTTAAACTTCTTTAAATAGTTATAAATAGAAGATTTCAAACAGGAGAGATGATACACAGATACAGAGATAAACTAAACCAGATTAGGTGTTTAAAAGATGTAATAAAATAGCATCATTTTCACCAGATTTTTGAAGACAGTGACAAGGGGTGTTGGGAACTGTGCATTAGAAGTATAACGCTATAGAAAGACTTTTGTATCTATTTCAGAATTTTTGCTATGTAATACAATAACAGTAAGAAAAGAAGCAAGAGCTAGCTGAGAGACCTAATTTTAAAAAAAGACATTTCAGACTTCTCTTGGCACGAATTTGCATCTTATTAACATCGAGCTGATAAGAGGTCTTATTTTCACATTTATTGAAGAAAGAATTATCTCTTTTCAATGATACTTGAGTCCAATATTATACCATAGCACATGAAATGCAGATGAAGTTTCAAGCCCATCATATCCTAGGTTTGACAAGAATAAGTGAGATGACAACAATTAAACATAATTTCTGAAGCCACAGACCAAGTGTCATTTAATTTATGTAGTCTTCCCAAGTAACCCTGGAAGAATTAATCACTTCCTCTTTCTGGTCCAATAACATTTTTGAACACACTTTTATATCATAAGGTAGACTGTGTTAGAAGCAGCATAGAGTCACAAGTTGAAATACCGTTGTTGTTTCCTTCACTGCGAAATGGATATATTGTAGAATATGCAATCTACAATTTGAGAGAGAAAAAATAAGAAAAAAATGCAATATAAGGTAATTATCAAAATTTCTGGCATTAGGTAAATTATCCTAAATTAGTCAGTATAATAGTTCCCTTTTTTTGGTTCAGATACAAAAGTTGGCCAGCCCTTTCCTGCCCACCAACATATCACTGCAAAATAACCACAGTTATAATGACTAGGTGTCTATTTTTAATTTTTTCAAAGAAAATAGGTGATGAGACATGAACCCTATCCTATATCCTATTTGAGGAGACTCTCGACAGGTGACCAGACTTTAACCTAATTGCATGATTACCTAAATACAGAGATAACATAAATAAATAGCAAGAAACAGCATACCCATCAACAACTGTCGTTTTGCTTTCTTCTTCTATATGGTTATGGAATATGTGTTGTTCTCCACATTACGGTGCAAGGTACTTATTGTGATGCCACTTTCAATGCCAAACTATAGTAGTGTGTTCAGAATTTAATGCAAATGAAAATATAAAAGTAGTATTATAAACAGTTTATATGGATGAATGCAGCTATTTTTTCCTAAACTGAATGTGGCTCTTTCCTAAACTGATTATTGTGAGTTTTCTGACTTTCCTCTATAGCCTATCTTCTTAAATATTATATCAGCTATCAGTTACTTCTCAAAGTCTATCTGCTTTAATCAATTCTGAACATGTTATTACTATCTTAAAGCAAGAATACATAAGATCTAAATGAAGCCTGGAAAATGCATTTATCCAAAAAAATGTGAATGTAGTGCAAGCATTTTTTGATGTGTATTTTGGCTTTTGCTTACCACTTCTGCTTTAAATAATTGACGTTGACTTAAACACTTCTGATAAGATGTCCTACATGCTTATAATCTATTTGTCATATATACTTTTTAGGATGATATAAAGTACATGAAGCAAAAAGATGCCATCATCTAATCATGTTACTGTGAGCAGAGAAGAATTCAAATTCAGGCATCCAGGGTAACCAATTTTATGGGACACATGTGACTCAGCCTTAGCCTCCTTCTCTACAATTACATTTCCCCACCTGGGATTTCACAGATCAGCAGTAAACAAACTCCAAGTTTCATTTCCATAAAGTGACAGAAGATGGGTCCCCTGAGTGAAGACGGCCTTCTACCCTTCATCTGAGAAATTTAAACCAGTAGGTTTGATAATAAATGTTAAGGTGTTCAATTAACATACAAAGTGGCAGCTGGAAAGGGCACCGCAGACAGATGTCTGGCTAGAGTCAGTTCTGTGCCCAGGAGAGACAAAGTAGCTAATAAATGCTGTTCTCTATTTATGTGTTGACTTCTGAGACACTCCACTTTGAGTGTTTTCTTGGTAAAGAGTTCATCTGATCTCAAGAACCCACCCCCCAAGGAGGGAAAGTCCATTGTCTTTGCCTTAGATTGGCAGGTAGAGTAAATGAAAAATTAAGAAATTATGTGAATTCCCCCAAAGAGAAGAGAAGGGCTAGAGTGACTATTTTATGTTACGTGGAGATGAGGGTGTGCTTATTCTTTCAGCTGACATAATCTATTAACATATGTAAAATGCTTATAAAGAGTCTCTAGCACATGTTAAGTGCTGAATAACACAGCCACCACCATCACCAGCATCACATACTATTGACAGGCATTGTACTAGCTTCCTGGGATTCAAACATTAAACATACGTATTAAACATATGTACAAATAAAACACCTCTATGTGTTCAAAAAATAC
The DNA here is from genome assembly GCF_028858775.2 of Pan troglodytes. Taxonomy (NCBI): domain Eukaryota; kingdom Metazoa; phylum Chordata; class Mammalia; order Primates; family Hominidae; genus Pan; species Pan troglodytes. The sequence continues at coordinate 144,375,723 of NC_072405.2, forward strand.
ATGTATACAAATGAATAAGTCCAATAGACTTCTATGAAAAGTGAATCTACAAAGACTCACATAAAATCATGGTTATGGCTGGTAGACTAGCAGGTTAAGTGAAGGAGGTCTTCAAGGAAGAGTTAGCACAATCTAGGAACTGTTCACCAAGCAGATAAGAGAAAAAGACCTTCACAAACAGGAAGAAACAAACACACCCTGGTGAACTTGGGGAATTATAAGAAGCCCAATTTGACTGTTGACTCTGATGTGATGGGTTAAGGGGAAGAAATGAGGCTAGGAGGACTCACTTTGTGGAAGTCTTTGCTGCCCTACTAAGGAATTGGAGCTGTATGTCATAGAAATCCATTTGACAATTTCAAGGGGGCCATGTTACAGGATCTCTAAAGATAGCATGCCCTTCAATTTGCAAAAACACATGCCATTTAAACTCCGTATGCTGACTTCCTCACTAACAGAGTGAAGGTTATTACGGATGGAAGGAGTAACATGATAGAAGCAAAAGCAATGCTAAAACCTTACAGGGATGTATGATATACTAGTTTATTTTCACACTACTATAAAGAACTACCTGAGACTGGGTACGTTATAAAGAAAAGAGGTTTAATTGACTCACAGTTCCACATAGCTGGGGAGGCCTCAGGAAACTTACAATCATGGAGGAAGGCCAAGGGGAAGCAAGGCATGTCTTACGTGGCAGCCAGGGAGAGAGAGCAAGGATGAAATCATCAAATCTAGTGAGAACTCACTATCCTGAGAACAGCTGAGGGAAATCCACCCCCAATGATCCAGTCATCTCCCAACAGGTCCCTCCCCTGACACATGTGGATTAAAATTCTACATGAGATTTGGGTGGGGACACAGAACCAAACCGTATCAAGTGAAATCACAGAATTTTGTGTTGCCATCAAAAATTTGAAAAAAGCAGGGTGGACGTGAGTCTTATCACATCTCCATTTAATTTGCTTGTCTGATTCTTATAGAAGTTGGATGGGTTTCAGACACAGCCAATGGATTATTTCAAACAAAACAGAGTTGACTCCAAAATTGCTATAGCTATTCCAGCTGTAGTCATTTTACTGGATCAAATAAACACAGCTTAGGAACGTAGTATGGAATTACACAAAAAAATTGTTTACTTCTATCCCAGGGATCCACAAGCAATACCCATGGGTAAAATCTGATCCTCAGTTTTTTATAAATAAAGTTTTATTGGAACACAATCATGCCCATTCCCTAACATATTGCCTATGGCTAGTTTTATGCCACAGTGACAGAGTTGAATAGCTGCAAGAAAGATTGTGGCTCACAAAGCTTAAACTATTTAGTATCTAGCTCTTTTTAGAAAGTTTGTTGACAACTGCCCTATCATAACGAAGACGAGAAGCAGGCTGCTTTCACGTAGCATAAACATCAGTATACCTCTCCTGAAACTATCCCAGGCCATGATAACTCTTATGTGCTCTTCAAAACTCAGTCCACAGAATTTTGATCATTTTAATATGCCACAGAACATCTTACTGGTCCACATACACATTTGGTTTCTTGCTGATAGGATCTGGTGAGCAGAAAATAGAAAGTGCCTCTGAAAGAGAAAACCTGCATGATCTTGCTTGTTTATAGATTATAAGTGTCAAACTCTTATAAGCAAGTTGAATAGTGGTTACCAGAGGCTGGGCTAGGGGTGGAGGGGAAGACCGGGGAGATGTTAGTCCAAGAATACGATATTTCAGATCAACAAGAGAAAAAGGTTCAGGATAACTATATTATACAATACAGGGACTATGGTTAATAATAATAATGTAACATACTTGAAAATTATGAAGAGAGTAGACTTTAAGTGTTTTCACCATAAAAAACATTTTTAAGGTAATGGATATGTTAATGAGTTTGATTTAGTCATTACACAATGTATACACTTATCAAAACATTATATTGTATGCCATAAATGTGTACAACTTTTGTCAATTAAAAAATAACAAAGTAGAAAATGCCCTAAATATATTGTAAAGTAAGACATAAATGCTAGAGGGAAATACACCCCTTAAAAATAACCATGCTAATGATGATCTGACCTATTTACTGAGTAACTATAAGGCTGTTAGGTTTATGGTGGGGCTGTCATGAAGACTCTCCAGCTGGGACACTCTGCTGTTCAAGCAGCTGCCTTTTGATCCACCAGATCCAATGGTGCTCAAAGTGTCAGTGACAGGTTAATAAATATATGAAGTCTATTGCAAACTACAATAGGATAATTAATAGTACGTGCCTAGACTTTTGTAAAAAGCCAAGCCCTTTAGGCAACCAACAATTCTCTTGTTGATAAAAATGTCTGAACTTATTACCAGACACTGGTAGAATCACAAAACCATAAACTTGCATGTGCCATTATTATTTGTTTCTTTCTCTATCCTGCTGTCTGGAAATCAGATACAAACTTGAATGTCACATGCCAGGGATGATGAAGGGGTAAGTTTAAAGGCACTTGGATCTATGCGGGCTTCATGGAGTAGAGAAGCCTTACAAGACCCTGCACTACAAAACCCTAAATGAAGATTCTGTTGCTCTCTGGGGTAACACACTTTAGTACAGAGAAATATGAAATTATTGCCTTAAATCTAGAAACGGCTAGAAAAGAGTAATGTGTGCCCTTTATAGAACAGAGGAAAATCTGAGGAATTTTCATTTACAGAATATGTGTTAAAAGAACACAGGCTTTGCAGTTTTACAGATTCAGACTCCAATCCCCTGTGTGCTACTTGACAACTTTATGGGCTTGAGAAACTCACTTAACTTCTCTACGCATGAATTTCCTTATTTACCAGATACAGAAAATAGCTACCTTATAAGGCTCTTGTGAGAACTAAATGATAACCTATATGCAAAGTATAGTAGGGTTTCTTTCATTTAATAACAAATGAGAGTTGCAATCTCTCCATCTCTGTCCCTATATACCTCCCCACAAAAACTAACAACCACCAACCAAACAAACCAACGAATCATCTCTCTGAGTGGGCAGTTATAATACTTTAGTAATTGTAAGATGGATACCAGAATCACAGCTACCAGATATGTAAAATTTAAATCATGGGTGAGAAATGGAGGGAGAGTAGCATAGAGATATAGGTTTGTATAACATGATCTAGATCTAAAATGATCTGGAGTGTGACTTCTAGAAATGTACATAAACATCATACTTGAAGTTCCATAATTTTATAAAGAGGACATTATCAGGTCATTTGCTATGTCATTTTATTGTAAAACACAACTTACATATATTTCTTTAACTTATAACAGTGTAATAGCTCAGACATGACAGTTATCTCAGATAAATGGAACATATAAAATGCTACAGCAGTTTATGAGATGGGTGTTAAGCGCATATTTGAAAAGCAGGGGAAGACAAGTCACATATTGGAGAACTTATGATCTGTCCTATATTTGTTTTATACAACTGAGGAAAGAGGCCGTTTCAAAATTGGCTGAACACCTAGACCATAGGTGTGGTAACTGTTCATGGTAAATAGTAGCCTATCCTTGAGTTATCACTTGGACAATAAAAATAAGTGGAGAAAGAGCTAAAGAGGTAGTCTAGTTTTCCAGCTAAGAGCATAAAAAGACCATGTTAAATAACATGAGTTGTTGGAATGTCTCCTGTTCCACTTCCTTGCCATAAGACATCTGATGAGTTAGTTAACCTCTCTGCATTTCATTGTCCTCATCTGTAAATCAGGGGCAATACTATCAAAGCCACATCAATGCATAGAGAGGAACTGAAATAATGGATGTGAAATATTCAGCACAGGGGCTGGTATACGATACATACCCAATAAGTGGCAGCTACTTATTTTGTTAAAGGTCAATATACACGGTGATTAAAAACACAAACTTTGGAGCTAGAATAACCTAGATCTTAGTGCTAGTTCTGCCATTTATTTTCTCTGTTTCTTTGAACAGGGATTCTTGCTAGGTTGCTGTTCTCTCATATGCAAAATGGTGAAAATGAAAGTACCTATTTCATGAGATTATTGTGAGCCTATCGTTAAAGCAGTCAATAAGTGCATATTATTGCTGTTATTAAGTGGTTAATAACTGTTAGCACTTATTAAGTACTTACCATATAACAGAGTTGGGTAAAAATACTCTTCATGTACTGTTATTTGTCTCTCACAGAAACCATTTAACAGCATTTTCCTCATTTTAGCAAAAGAAATTGAGGCAGACTTAGTAACTTGCCTAAGTCCTACCTATAGCATTGTCAGAGTTAGAATTCAAACCCACTTTAAACAGGTAGAAAAAGAACAAATTAAAGGAAGTAATCTAAATAAAGATAAGACATGAAATCAAAACAGAAAATGGACAAGCAACAGAGAAATCAGAGTAAAAATTGGTTATTGAAAAAGACTAATAACATTGCAAATCACTGGAAAGAATACAAAGGAGAGAACACAAACTATCATTATTAGAAATAACAAAGGTGACATTACTATAAATTCTACAGACATTAAAAGGGTAATTAGAAAATATCAATAACTTTATGCCAATAAGTTTGATATCTCACATAAAAAAACAAATTACTTAGAAAAATTATAACTTACCAAATACAGGAAACAGAAAAGAATAAACCTATATCTTTTAAAGAAATTTAATTTTAATTAAAAATATTCACCCAAAGAACACACAAGATCTATAGCACTTGTTAATTCTATAAAACACTGAAAAAAAAAGAATACTAAGCTTGTCTTAACTTGTTCATCTGTCCATTTCAAGTACAACACCAGCAAAATCCTGTTACTAAAACCAGAACAAGATATTTAAAACTACAGACTAATATCTCTCAAGAACATTGGCACAAAATTTCTGAACAGAATATTAGCTAACCAGATTTAGCTTATATAAAAGAATGATATATCCTAAGTAGAGATTATTACAGGAGTGCAAAGATGGTATAACCTATGAAAACTAATCTATATAGTTCACAAAATGATTACAATAAAGGTGAAATTGTATGATCACTTTAGTAAGTGCAGAAAAGATCATATAACTCCCTCATGTTGTAAACTATCCAAAAACTAATAATAAAAGCAAATTTTCTTAATCTGATAAGGACATCTGAGAATTCCCTATAGCTTGTTTCATGCTTAATTATGAAATATCAACATTTTTCCTCTAAGACCAGCAACAATGCAAGGACGTCTGCTCTCACCATTTATACTTAACATTCTACTTACAGGAGGCCTTAGCAATTATAATAAAGACAGAAAAATGGACTTGGTCTGAGACTATAGTAGATAGCATGTGATATTGTTGAAAGAATAGACAAAAACATCAAAGGAATTGGAAGAGTGTCCAGAAATAAATCCACATCTATACAATCAAATAATTGTCAATAGGGCTCCAAAGCAATTCAATGGGAGAAAGAAAAGACTTTTCAATAAGTGGCAAAAAATGAATCTCAACTCTTATCTTATACTATATGCAAAACTAAATTAAAATGAGTCATAAATCTAAACATAGACACTAAAACTATAAGTTTTATAGAGAAAACCTAAGAAAAAAATTTTATAACGTTGGAGTAGGCTAATAGGTTTCAAGAGGTAAGGGAAAACACTCAACATTGATAAACTGAACTTTATGAAACTTTTAAAAAAGTTGCTTACCAAAAGACCTTGTTCAGAAAATAGAGAAGCCATGGAATGAGAGAAAATATTTGCAGCATACATGTCTGACACAATATTTTTATCCAGAATATACAAAGGAATCTTACAACTTAATAATAAAATGGAAGACAATTCAATTTAAAAACAAATGGGCAAGAGACTTGAAGAGACACTTGTGAAAGATGATCTACCAATGACCCTTAAGCACATTGTAAAGTGTTCAACATTATTCATCATCAGGGAAATAAAAACTGAGACCACAATGTGTTTCCATGGCACAGACACACTAAAATCGCAAAAAGACTGTTGACATGGGTGAAATGCAAGTGGAACTCAGCACTGGTCAGAGGGTAACCACTTAGGAAAACTACCTAGCAAATCATTCGCTAAACCATATACACCTGGAAGTAACACACATTCCTTTCTTCATTGCCCAGAACTAGGCATGAAGCCAACCCAAATGCAAGGGAAGCTAACGAGAATAGAGGAACACATGGATGCTGTTGAATAAGAACTGTCTCTGCTTCATGGAGGTTTTACAGTACCAAAGGTGAGAGGTGAAGATGGCTTGAGTTAGGGTGGTTATGATGGAATAGAGAGAAAGGCATAAATGCAAGAGATGTTCCCAAAGTATCATTGAAAAGACTAAAAGAGTGTAAGTTGGGGCAGGGAAGAGAGAATTCTGGAGAAGAGAATGAAGAAAAATAAAATGTATACAGTTAAACAACCAGTGTTTATTGAATGCTTATGGCAAAACTCCTCTCCAATAGTTCATCCTTAGGAAGGAGTGAAGGAAGTTAGTTAATAATTAGGTTATTAAAATTCTGTTAGTTGTCTACCCTGATTTTACCTAATATGAAGCAGAGGTTTATCACATCTGGGCTAGTGACCTATAACACACAGACTTGTAGCTTTCTTCAATCACAATCAGCCCTCTGTATTAGTCTGTTTTCTCACTACTATAAAGAACTTCCCAACACTGGGTAATTTATAAAGAAAAGAGGTTTAATTGACTCACAGTTCCGTATGGCTGGAGAGGCCTCAGGAAACTTGCAGTCGAGGTGAAAGGGAAAGCAGCATGTCTTCCATGGCAACAGGTGAGAGAGAGCCCGTGTCAGCACCCGAAAATCTACCACCACATCTTGTGAGAATTCACTCACTATCACAAGAACAGCATGGGGAAAACCACTCCCACAATCCAATCACTTCCCACCAGGTCTCTCCCTAAACACCTGAAGATTGCAATTCAAGATGCGATTCAGGTGGGGACCCAAAGCTTAACCACATCACCATCAACTCAGTGAATTTGGACCACCTGTACACTCAGTGCTACCTTATTCAGCCAATCATTACCTTAGTTACAGGTGGGCGTAATCTACAGCCTCAATCTGACTCAGGGCAAGAGTAGATTCAACTCACTTAAGGATGAGGTCTGAATGCCAGAATTGCAATAGCCTCGAAAGAACTAAGAAACTGTTAGCACACCAAGTTGCTGCCTTCATGCTAAACCGCTTCTGCATGCTCAGGCTAACTTTCAATTTTGCTTAATTTTTTTCCTTTCAACCTCATATTTTATCTCTCAGTCTTAGAGCCTTAGCACTTAGCCTTTTCCCCAGGGGTAACCCTTGTTCCTTGAATCCTGTGTCTCAGCAGGGCCCTCCTGTGATCATACAATCTACCTGAAAGCAGGATACTGAGAATTGAGTGTATTCATGCTCGGCCTGCAAGAACAGCACTCTCAGCACTCTCAGGCCAGTGTCATGCCCTACTGGGCAGAGCCAAGCATATAGTCTACAAGAAACCTGTGCTTAATGAAAGAAATATATGATTTAGTGATTTAGCTTTGTCTTTTTCCTACCAGCCTCTTAACAAGGTCCTAGCATGCCTCAACAGGGACTTACTGGAATTGTTCAAGATAGGGCTAAATTTTATTACTATAAAATAAAGACTTTACTTTTTAAGTAAAAATGATAAATGCTCATTACTTTTAAAAGCAGTGGAAAAATAGAACAAAATCTACATACTTATGTTTTCTCCTATTTCTCTTCTCTCCAACCTCTATTTCTTGTTTTCTCCAATCCTTAGCATATTGTTTTGAATGACATCTTGGTCAGTTGAATTTTGTTACTCAGAAATTCTTTTAAGAAGTGTTCATGAGTACTGTATACTGGAGGATGTTCATCTCCAGCCTCTATGCTGGAGGAACAACTTGGTATAAAATGCTTGGGTAAAAATTTCTCTTGGAACCTTATTGCTCTACTCACTTGTGTGCTTCATATTCCTGAAATACATGAACCCATCTTGAAAGGTTTCCCTAATTTTTCAGAAGTTTCCTTCTATTGGATCTTCAAATACATTCTTGGACTTTTCCTATTCTATTATCCCCTGATGAAGCACTAAACCGAGTTCAGAATGTGACTTGCTTGCCTCCCTTAGCTACTCATTAGCTTCCCTATAATAATTTTTACCACTACTCTCCTCCACTTTGTGTTAGGCACTCTCTTTAAGACAGGACAACGCATGCCCAACTGTTTTCATTTGCATGTATTTAGTTGCTTCTAAGGTGGCTTTAATCATTTTTATAATTTAATCTATTTTATACCTTTTCCCTCAGCCTTGTAGCTAACTTACTTGATTTTAACCTTATTTGTTTGCCTTATATTATCCTCCTGATTTTGCATCTCTTTCTGACCTTTTTTGGAGAAACCCTTTTATCTAAAGCTGCTTTGAGTTTATAATGAAGTAGTTGTACAAACCCTTCCAGAATTTCTTTGGACAATTAATTCTTAGGATACATGTCTGTTTCATCTTACTTTTACTTATATTTTCAGTTCTTGTGCCAAAGGCCAGCATTGACTTCTTTCTGGCTATCACTTATCTGTAGAAGGGGCTAAGTTACTGAGGATGGGCACAAGAAGGGAGCAATAAAATCCTCTGCTCCCACTCAGCTTTATCGTCTGCAATGTGATTTTGCCAAAGCTTTTGTTTCTGTTTTTTGGGTTAGTATATTTCTTAGGTTTCATACACTCATTTTTTATGATTGAATCAAACATTGTGTTATGAATATTGATGAAGATTTTATATGCCAACTCAGTCCAGATTTGGGGGATAGGTTGGTGAATAGGATGAGCCACATCTGACCTTTAGGTCCTTTTTTTCTTTTTAAACCAGTGAGCGTGGTTTTGTTGTTGTTTTTGTTTTGCTTTACAGGCTGATGAGGCCCTCATTTTTTAATGGGGATGAGAGACATTAAACAAGTAAACAAATAAAACATATGATTACAGTTTCTTATTGCTATTAAAGTTGGTTTAGAAATTTACTTGTGTGAGTTAGCACAAATTAAAGCTTTTGTGAGTCAGGGGCAAGTCACAGAGCTCCGAGTTTTCTCATTTAAAAATTCATACAAATAAACCTACCCACTGATGGTTTTGAAGGGCCTTAAGTGGGATAATATATGTACAACGACTTTGGAAATCAGTTATATAAACCTTGAACATTGCTAAAACAAACATTTTTTTCCAACTGTACTTGCAGCTCTCTTTCTCCTTGGCTGATGATAGGTGAATGTATGTAGAGGAAAATCACGGGTGCTTCTTCGATTGCATCTCCCCGTCTTCAGCTCCCTCTCCCACACCTGGGAGCGGGGAGGCTCCTGCTATGATTGAGAACCACTTTATTTCCAGTTACTGCTGATGCAGGGACCATGCTCATCTTCCACAGGGACCTTAGCACCAAGATGTGCTGACTCTGGACAATTTTCAGTGAGAATTAATAACAGAACATTATAATTTATCAACTGGCTTGACTTGAGGTAATTTAATTAAAATCAATTCCCCAGCATCTAATTATGCATGGTGAAGCAACCCCAATGCCGATTCTGAATCTGCAACCTTGGGAAATACTGGTATATGGTTCAGAGACTCCCCGATTCCCTCAACTCCAGACTTCTAATATAGTGTCTCTGTTGGAGTTAGAGTCTAAGGTAAAACTTTCAGAAAAGCCTTTTGAAGGGTGAGTGTGGAAGCCAGGATAGGTTCTTCAGCATGTTCTGTTAGCATAAAGAGTGCAAGAGATAATGAGAGGCTCATGGGTACACTGCCCAAATTCCTGCAGGAAAAAAATGTTAAATGCAATTAGCAGCAGTTGAATTATTGGAGCGAGAAACTATCATTGGCACAAAGGCTGTGTGATTTGAAGGGGAAGAAATTATTCAGACCTGAGCACCTGCTATATTCCAGTCCCTTTGTGTGAACAGGGTTTCATTCCTCCTCTGCAGTCCAGCGAGGGAACAGAAAAATTCAATATATAGTAGGCATTGTGTTGGGGAAACGGACAAAGTGCGCTTGGAATCCAGATCAGTGCCCGATGGGGTGGGGAAGAGATTTCTCAGAGGTTCACTTTTGATGTGGCCTTAAAAAGGAGTGGTGGATTGTCAGCCAGAAAAGGAGGAGAGAACTTTCAAGGCAGCAGGCATGAACACCCCAAAAGGTGTGTGTATTCATGAAACAGAGTCTTCTAGTGTAAAGAAGAGAGGAGGATGTCGGGGGCAGGCCACGAAAAGCCTCAAATGCCAGGTTTCGTACAGTCCAGATTTTATTGAGGAGCTCAGTTTTAAAAGTTAGCCAGAGAGGTGATATGATTCATAATATACGAGAAAGATGATAGTGACAGTAGTGTGGTGAACAGTCTAAAAAGAACAAGGCCAGAACCCACAGACTGGGAAAGTGGTCCTGGTGAGAGGTACCAGCCAGCAAATGTTGAGCAGTGGCCACAAAGCAGCATGCCAAGCACTGTATACATAGAACTTCCTATAATCTCTACAACCCTATCAGGATCCACAATCTCTCTCCCTTGTACAGATGAGGATGATGAGAACCAGAAGGATGAATTGTCCAAGGTAAGACATGTAGTAAGTAAGCGATGAAACTAGAGCTTAAGCCCAGGTTGAATGACTCTAGGTTGCATGTTCTTAACCACAAGGAAGAAAGTTCGTGCAGGATGAACAAGAACTTTCTAACAGACCTATGTCATTAGGTTACTGGGAAGAATAAATGAGATAATGTACTTAAAGGAGGCTCTATGAGATAGTGAGCTCACATCCAAAGAGGTGAACAAGCAGAGGCTGTTTACTGAGACATGAAGTTGAAAGCATAAGTCCCCTACCCAAACTCACATGGCCAGTAGTAGACCAGTCTATAATCCAAATCCAGGCTCCTCTGACCCCAAAGCCTGTGCTCTGAGACCCTGTTTCACACTGACATCTAATGTTCCTTCAGCATTGATGCTACGTTTTCATGATTTATCCTTTCGTTTCCCTTAAGTGGATTACCTACAATAGACCAGACTTCAAAACCTCCGCCTTCTCTCTCCTTAATTGGGGCTTTTCTGTGCTGAGAAACCGTGCTTAAAACCCCCACAGAGCTACAGATGGAGTGCCAACCCCTGGGTTGCCTCCTGGTCCCCTTTCATCTGGTTTCAAAGAGAAGACATGATGGATAAGAGCCAGATTTATTTCTGGTTATCTTGCTAATTCTAAGCACCATGTCTCTGCTACAGGAGCAGAATGTTAAGGTAAAAATGTTCAGACCGGCAAAACAGAAACCCTCTTTGTAGATGAGCAGGACTATGCTAGCTGAGTGGACCTGAGCTTGTAAATGTGCAGATTTAAATGTGTGTATGTGTGTTCATGTATTTGTGTGTGTGGTCGCTCTCTAAAAACTGACCAAAGAAAAAGGAATGCAGAGAAGTAAAAAAATGTTTAGGAAATTTAGAAATATGGTGTAGTCTAGAAGAAAGGGCAAGAGTTTGGAATGTAAATGACCTGAGTTTAAGTTCCACATTGGCCCCCTAGATGCTGTGTGACCGGAAAAGTTAATAACCTCTCTGACGCTCACTGATAAGATATGGAAAGAGGAGCATGGAAGAGGTATGAAAGGATGTCCATTCAGAAGAACCCCCTTTTTTCTAAGTTGGACCCTTTGCATTTCTGGACATCTGGGTTCTTACTCTCACTCATTTCAGTGGATACTGCCTCACATAAGGGCTGACCTCCTGAAGATACTCCAGATAAACTAGCTCTACAGGGGCTCATCTGTTGTTTCTTCCATATGCATACATTTTGGGCCCCCATGTCAATCGCCAGCGCAGTCAGCCTTGGCAGGGCTGCCTCTTTCCACATGTGGGATGCGGCAGCTGTCTGGCCCTTTTCTATGCTGGGGGAGGCAGAGCAGTGAAAATAGCCTCACTCCTTTTTACGTTTTGGCCGTTTTCTTCTGGTCTGTATTTCTCTCCCTCTAAGAGTTCTCACAATCTTAATTGATTCTGGCATTGGTAGATGTCTTGCAATAAAGTTTATAGTTTTCATCTTAGAGATCACCCACGCTGTGGATATGCGCTGGGCATGGGGCCAGTGAAGACACTGAAGGTGTGGCTCCCTATAAATAAATAACCTATAAATGACTCTGAGAGTCTATTTTTAATCTTATTTCCTGCCTTTCACCATTAAGAAGTTTCCTATAATCTATAGACAGTTTAATTATATTTTTTTAGTATATGACCTTAAACTTTTATAAGCACATATTAGTTAACAAAATCTAAATTTAATTAATATCCCTACCCTTCTCCTCTTGAATTGTGCATGGATCTTAAAACTCTTTAATTCCAATTATACCTCTCCTGCTTTACTAAGGATGCTATTTAACATTTTAATTTCCCGTTGTATGTAAACTCTAAAATTAGTCATTATCATTATGACAAAGGTTGTTTTATTTGATCAATTCTTATTTGGGTTTTCTCACATGTTGATCAATTTCTTTGCTTGTCCTTGCTTCTTTCAGAGTTCAGTTTCTAATAGGAAAGTGAACTAGCTATCCAGGGGCTCGTGGTCTGACGTTTCTTCTATATGTATACATTTTGGGCCCCCATATCAATCACCCGTGCAGTCAGCCTTGGCAGGGCCCCTACTTTCCACATGTGAGATGGGGCAGCTGTGTTCCAGGCTTTGGTGTATCCTTCACTGAGATAAGTGAGTGGCAATCCTCTTGGAATTTTCTTTCTTTTGGGGAGAGGAGAAGTTGTAGAAATGCCTATTTCATCTATTCTTGAGTGATAATTTAGCTCAGTATAAAATTCTTTGTTGACGTGCTCCTCTGACACATTGAAGATGTGATTACATCATAGCTAGCTGTAGTTGTTTTTCTTGAGGAATCACTGAAATTGCATCAGTGGAATTGATGCCTTTTTGCAGTAAACCTCTATCTTCTCTATGGTTGTTTTAAAAGTCCTCCTCCCCTTCCCTTTGGTCTTCTTTTCCAACATTAAATGTCTAGGAGTTAATTCATTTTTCTATTTTGTCTCTGTATTTATCATTGTTCTTGAATCTGAGGATTCATATTTTTCACACATTCCATAAAATGCTCAAACATTTCCCCTTTGAATATGTCTTTCCCTCTATTTTCTCCATCATTTCCTCCTGGAAATTCTAGAGATAAGTTGGATCATTTTATCTACTACTATCTGTGTCTTCTAATCTCTCTTTCAAATTTCCTGTCTTGTAACTATGTGCTACAGGCTTGGTAATTACCCCAGGATTGAGCTTCCAGTTCACTAGTTCTTCCTTCAGGTGTAACTAATTTGATGTTTAATCTACCCATTCCCTGTGAGCTTCTTCCTCAATAGGAATATTTTTATTGTAGAACACTGAATATATTCTTTTTCAAATTTGGCAGTTCTTTATTAATAGTGTTTCTGGATTTTCTGTTCCAATTTTTAATTTTTATGTCTTTAATTATATTACATACACACATTTTGTATTCATTTTCAGACTTTTATCTCATTCTGTAGTAGTCTAATCAGTTTTGTTTTGTCTTCACTGTTCCACAAGTGAATATTTTTCATTTTGTTGTTATTATTTGTTTACTTTTTTATAAAAACACTTTATTATATAAAGCTTTTTAAAAATTTTCCCCTGAAAATCCTTCCTGTTGTGTGTTTTGAGTACACTTGGCCCTCCAATTTAGTGGGTTCCATATTCATAGATTCAACCAACCTCAGATAAAAAAATATTCAAAAACACGTTTTGTCTTTATTAAACACACACAGACTTTTATTCCTTGTCATTATTTCATACTCAATACAAAGCAGTTATATCGTATAGGTATTATTAATAATATAGACATGATTACATGGGAGGATGTGTGTAGGTTATATGCAAACACTGCACCTTTTTATATCAGGGACTTGAGCATCCTCAGATGGGAAGTCCTAGAACCAATTCCACATGAATACCAAGGGACAACTCTATTTCCCTCAAGATGTCTGAGCTCCAGTGGTTATCTTCAGCCTGAGACTGACTTTTATGCTACTTTCTTTGAGTGGGATTTCTTACCCCACACAGGTAGTGTTAAATCAAGCCCCAGGTCCACATGAAGCCCAATGCTGAGTTTTCTATTCTCAGGAAAGGCTCTAAGTTTCCTTCCCCATACCCCAGGCAGAAATTCTCTCTCTCTTCTGGGTTTTTTAAGTTATGTCCTATGGAGACTTTTAATTATAAACATTATTTCTTATTTCATCCTTGGCTAGAAAATATAGTTGAATCAGAATCTAAATAAAACCCTGTTAACAGTTAATAAAGAACTTTTAAAAATCGAGAGTCTGTTGATTCAGATACTTTGAGATGATTAACTGTGAGCTAACCAATATACCTTCTAGATAAAAAGGGAAATATGAGCAAATATCGGCATACCTGTCAGCATAAAAATTAAGTCAAATCTGTGTTTATTCTGGATCTTGTTCATCATAGGGCTGAGTTCCTTTCTAAATGACTTGCTAAAATAGGCGAAGGCCTCTCTTATTATATTGAAAAGAAGTTTACAAAAATACCGCAGTTACAAGAACTCCTGAATCGCAACCTTGAGACTGGCACTAGGCTATATTTGGTGTAAAACAAATGTTCTTAGAATGTATATTTTACACTGTATATTTTTGCATAACTTATAAACTATGTCTATCATATAAGGTTGATCTTACCTACCTACCATGGTGATAAAGTGAATCACTATAATTTCCCCACTATGACATCACTGATATTACCCCAATTAGCTTAATCTTTGTGAAAAAGATGTAAAGGCAGTCTTAAAATGAGGCAGGCAGCTAACATCATAGTTCACTTTTTAAAATATATGTACAAATGAAAGCAGGTGACCAATAGACTCACTTGAGAATACAATATATCTCAAATCGGCCCTATAAGCCACTCTACAGAGGGTTCAGAGCTTTATGCAAAGGTCTAGGTTCTAAGTCTCATGTGGGTTGGATCCAGAACCTCTTTCCTGTCCTCACTACTTTTGAGACCTAAGCTGTCATTTACTGTGGTGGCTTTCTGCTCTGTCAGCTGCACTCAGATGGAATGGCATCTTCTAGAATCCCCTTCCCTGCATGGCTAACGTTGCCCTCAAGAAACATTTTGTGCAAGACTTAGGAGGTTGAAGTGAAGTGGAAGCCATGGTTATTCTCTGAAGTCCATGCTCAGGGACCTTATCACGTCCTGCTGTGTCCCTTTGTTGGCATATGGTGGCTGCTGGCCCTTCCTACAGCTGAGTCTACATTAATTACAAAAGTTCATGAAGATGGCTGAGGATGGCTCATGTGTACCATCTCCAAAGCTTACAACCATATCCAAATATATTAATCACATCATTTTTCCTGATGGAAGTTGTTTGGTTTTGGGCAATGTGCATAGGATGGATGGAGCTGGAAAGGGAGAATGCTTGAGGAAGGTCTGAGTTCATCTCACTACCCAAGAAGGTAGGAAAGTGGGGTAGAAACTGTGTGTTAAACTTTCTCTGGGACTCATGCTTTGTAGATGTGAGTCTTTGATCATGCCATTTCATCTACCTTGAAAACTATTTCCCCAGCCCCATTTTGCGCCTAGCAATATGTTTCTATCTTTATTAAATAGGTAGCATATCATCTCCTTTTGAGGCTTTTTCTTGTCCTTCCTTTGTTAGAATGTTCTATTCAACCTCCAACAGAACTAGATATAATTATTGCCTCCTTAGAGTTCCCTTTCTTTTTGTTTGTACCCCTCCTGCAACACTTGTCAAGTTTCTTATTTTATTGTAATCACATTGAATACATTTCCATTCTCTCACCTCCCTCTTTACACCATAAAGGAGAGATAGAGAGAGAAAAAAAATAAAATAGAGGAAATAAGGAAACAAGAAAAATAAAGTGGAAGCAAGAATGTCAAGTTGTGAGAAGGTAGTTGAAATCTATACAATTATAACAGGTGTAAGTATAGAGAAAAGCATGCTCTACGAATCAGATTTTATAGATTGGCAAAAGAAGATAATCATGAATTTTGAACGTGGTAGTTTCAGGATTAATGGGTATCTGTGATGTTTGTGCTAACAGTTAGTGTTTACCATGCACCCATGCGACCTTTGCTCTCAGGCAATATTTGATAAAAATCTTGAGAGATAACTCAGACTGTTTTTATTTATTTGAATTTTGAAACTGAGGGAATTGAGTCTCAGGCAGGTGAAGTAATATGCCACATCACTTCATTAGTAAGTGGCAGAAGTAGCTCTAAAAATATTGACTCCTGTTTTGGTAATGTGTCCATTAAATATGATGTAGTTGCATTAAGTTGAACCATATAAGATGTAACCATAAACCCTAGAAAAAGTGAAATTATTTGCAAAGTGAAATTATAATGTAGAGCAGAGAGAATAACCACAACTAATTGGGAAGCAGCGTCAAACAGCCATCTTTAGCATTTGGAGAAAGAAATCATGCAGGCCAATGACTACTTTCTCTACCTTTGGATCTTGGCATCATCATTCACTACATACTGGGTTGCATGAATCAGGTCTGTGACTCTGGGCTCTAGTGTGAAGAGTTCTGTGACATCGAAGATAAAACACATCTTCAGCACTCACAAGAATGGCTTTTCCAGGTTGAGAACTCCCATGTGGCAATGAGGTATAATGTAGAATATATTTTATCAGAGGCCTGGGTTTGAATCCCAGCATTGTTGTTATCACCAAGTCCTTTCACCTAGCTAAGCCTCCATTTTTTCACCTGCTAAATTAAAATGATAATCTGCACCACGCTGGGAAAAATAAACAAGATTTTGTGTGTAAAATACCCATCACATAATAGGAGTTTAATGAATCCTCCATCTCTATCCCCACTTGCATGAGAGAAGGAAAAAAAAAAGAATAAAACAAATAAGCTCATATGTGTTTTGTAGGGCGAGTTCGTCTTTTTTACTTCAATGTAATATACTATGTGAATGTCTAAGGTGGCTGAGTAGCTAATAAATGCCTGTACTACATGTCTCAAAGTTGTCAACTAGCAGTTATGTAGAAGTGTAAATACTTTAACTTTCATATTGGCTGAGACCTTGTTGCTCATAATTCCCTTTAAGTAAGTTCTTTCTTGGCACACAAAATAACAATTCCTTCCAAATGTTTCACTCTGAGCAGCTTATTGAAGCTATTGTAGATATAATGTTCTACACTGATCTATCAGCATGATTACTTAATTCTAGTTCTACATCACTAGCTAAGGTAGAATAAAGGTTTGCAAGACAATTCTAGGGCTAAACCCAATGCTGGCTTAGGATCTGCAGAGCCAGCTGTATTTAAAATGTGTATTTTGGGTTACAAAAGCTGCAGCATGCTGTCTAAATGAAGGGGCCCTTGCTTCTGTGTGATGTGTGCTACAGAGTAATAGAAACTTAATAGCAGCCAAGTGATAGAAAAACCCTAATCACAAAAAAGCAGAAGGGGTAAAAAAATGGATGAAGTTTGCCTCAAGAGATTTCAGCAGAAAGCTCTCTAAGAGAAGGTAATAAGGTTGAAAGTTTTTCAGAAATTGGTAGTAGGCAGCATTGCTGGTGATTAAAGTAAGAAACTGGGAATAAGATGGTCTTGACTCAACTTCTGAAGGCAGGGCTATTTGGCTGGTGACTCACAAAACAGAACTTCGCATCGCTGATGGTCAAATTCCCTCAGCTGTAAACAGACACCATATCACAGCAGTTAGCAGTATTTCTCTTTATGTGGCTCTGTCTTTAAAGGGCAGCGTGGAATAGTTGAAGGAGCTCGGGCTTCACATCAGGCTCTATGTCACTACTAGCTGTGCAACTTTAGGCACAGGAGTTCCCGATTACCTTGCTGACTCTCTCTAAATAGGACTCCGAATGCCTATCAGACAGTGATGTAATGAAAAACAAATGGGAGTGTATATATTCAGCCAATACAATAAGATTCTGTTCTCCATGAACCATGTTAAGAAAAAACTATTATAATAATTTGGCCTGTTGCCCTATGAATTTCCCTCTTGCCTTTCTTCCTCCAAGCCCACTCACTAGCCCCTGGATACGTGCATGATACACAAAAAAGGATGGGAGTGAGAACCCCTGAGCTGTCCAGGCTCCAGCATCCAGCTGGGGGATGCAGCAGGTAATTTAAACTCTCTGAGCCTCAGTTTCCTCATCTTTAAAGTAAATACGGCAGAGTTTCCCACATTTACTGGTTGTTCTGTATAGCAGAAGAGATACAGCATGTGAAAGCATTTGAAGACTTGTAAAGCCCATGCATATATTAGTTATGCATCTTTATGGTTAAAATTGCCTAAGAGAAATCAAGGCCTCAGGGATCCTAAGGGGCTCTCCCAAGGTCACGCAGGAGTGCAAAGACAGAGCAAAGATTGAGATAGAAACTTTGGACTGAAGGACCGGGAAAATAAAATTTCATAGTTCACAAGAGACCATGAGTGATGCTATAGGACTAAGGATTACATGGCATGATTTTTAAAGCCCATATGTAACCCATATGCCATAATGTGCATATGATAGATATATATGTATAGTACACATATGTATACTACATATATATCATATACATGTATCCTAATATGTATAAAAACGTGTATAGGTGTACATATATATCTATGTATAAAGAGAATGAAAGAATGGAGTTCCAGATTTTTTTTAGAAGGCAAATTTAGATTTTAAAAATTGTAAGCAGGCTCTGCTTCTAATGTAGCAACTAAAATTCAGCTTTGGGGCTGAAACTTCCTTTCCTGGGGGAGGGGCTGTGAACGCAATCAAGTTTTCCAAAAGCAGCTGCCTCAGACTGAGATTTCTCTTCAGTAAAGCCAATAGGATACAAAAGCCATGGGATACCCGGGAAGGTTTTAAATTGTTTTTTTTTTTTCCTAAAATTATCTTCAGACTGCCATATTCCCGACAACCACAGGAAAATCTTTATAAAACCATCATTTCTGTTAGATTGAGAGGTACACTGGGGCTGGGTCAAAAATGGCATGAAAAATGACATGATTCACCCCAGGCTGGGAGGCAGATTGGAACAGGTCTAGGCTGTTTGTCTCACTCACTCACTTGGCATAAGTTAGGAGTCATGCAGATTTGAGGGGGTGTGTTGTGGCAATAGTATTGTCTCAATCTCGGGGCTGGACCGTGCCCTTGTGCCTGGTGTCAGGTTTACCCTGAACATTCCTACCTCCCTTTTTTTTTTTTTTTTTTTTTGCATTTGTCACAAACCTGAAACATTACAATTCTGAAATAAATGTTCTAAACATAACTCAAACAAAACCTTCAATATTCATTCTCATCAGAGGTCTTGCCTATCAAAAGAAAATGTCCTTTATAAAAAGAAGATGGGGGGATTAGGGGAGAAGACTTTCACCTGAATGGGACTATGCCCTTCAGATTTTCCCTCATCTCATCAGTTTTCACGTGCATGGGAGGGCGGCTCAGGCTAGGGAAGAGTGAGTGAGGATGCAGCCCTGCGGAGGCTTGAGTGGTGCTAACTGAGCAGAGAGTAGTCAGTGTGGTCTGCAGTCCAGTAAGGTGGAGGAAGGACAAGTCCTGAGAGAGAGTGGAAGAGAATAATTGTCACCTTGGGGTGTGGAGGTCATATGGACCTATTGGGAGCGTGTAAACAGGGTGGATTAACTGAATATCACTCAATAGGGCATAGAATTAAGGGATAGAAGTGAAGTGTGCTTTCATGGACACTTGAAACAGGCCTTCTGCTTTGGCACAAGAGATGAGACCAGTTAGCATCTAGAATATGGGAATGAGCATGATCATTTGACTTCCGGAGTGCTGGGGGTGACAGGCATTCGTGGTAGAACAGAACTTCATGGCATCTCTTGGTAGCCAGTGCTTACACCGGCAGGGTACTGTCTCCTGGTGATGCTCTTCTTTTTTAAGGGTTTCAGAGATAACTCTTTCTGAGTTAGTTACACAAAGGGATATTGCCATTTTTTTGTGAGGAAGGTTGGACAAGACTCCATACAGGAGGGAGCATTTGGACCGGAATCTGGCAGTGGAGTAGGAGTTCCCCAGGTGGAGACGGACATCAACAAGGTAAGCTCTGTGACTGAGAGGCACTGTTTGATTTGCTCACTACTGTGTCCCCAGAACCTGGAGTAGTGCTTGGCACATGGTTAGTGCTCAGTACATTTTTTATGTATGAACAGTGTAAAGTGGGAGGGACAGAGATGATTTGTCGGCAGAGTGGTCAAAAGTAGCAAATGGACATCTTTGCTGGGGCAGAGGAATGACAACAAGAAATCATCAGGAGCTGAGGCTATAGAAAGTGAGAGGGGACAGATTGGAAAGGCTGTACTGGGGGAGCTGAGCATCATCTTGTAGGTGTCCTAGGGAAAAACTGCTATCTGATAAGAAGGTTCTGGGTGCAATGCCAGGCATATTCAGATGCTGTCAAATTGCCCTGGAGCCATTCTTGTTGTTTACCTCTTCAGCTGTAGTAGATAGAATAATGGCTCCCCATAATGATATCAGTACCCTAACCCCTAGAACCTGTGAATACGTACATGGTAAAAGGGCCTCCATAGATGTAACGCAGGTTACAGGCCTTAAAATAAGTAGATGAGCCTGGATTACCCAGGTAGACCCAATTGAATCCCCAGAGAACTTTCTCTGACTTGAGACAGGATAGATGTGGCAGAAGGAGAGCTCAGAGATTTGAATCATGAAAAGAATTCGCTGCACTATTGCTGGCTCTGAGACCTAGGGGCCACATGCAAGGACCAGAGAGAGGCCCCTAGGAGCCCATGGAGAGCACAGGAAGGGATGTGGGTGCCCTGGACGAGCACAGGCTGGTCCTGGCTAACAAACAGCATAACCCTGTCTCTCCTCCTCACTTTGCCTTATTTTTCTCTATAAAACTTACCCTCAGCTGACATTTTGCACATTTTCTTAATAGTCAGCCATAGCACTTACCTCTTCCCTAGCATCTAAGCTGACAAGAGCAGGGACAGTTTAATTAGGATGCTATCTAAGTTCCTAGAAGAGTGAGTGGTCTATAGCTGCTGCTCAAAAAAATATTTACGTGAGTAAATGATTTCTATCATTACATCCTCCCAAGAACCCTGTGAGGTATGCATTATTATTCTTGTTTTATGGAAGACAGCAACGGGGCTCTGGGAAGTTGCAAGACTGTCCCCAGACCTCCTCAAATTGCCCCAGCTTCTCAGCTCAGCACTAGAGACAAGGTAGGAGCCGGCACGCATTCTCTGATCAGCTAACCAAGGTGGCTGCATTGGAACCCAGGCCTGTCTCATGGCAGGTACAGGCAATGTCCACGACACCTCGTGGCCTGCCCTGCTCTGGTAGCACGCAGATGTGTCAGGTGCCATGTGAACCCACCTCTGCCAGCCTCCGTTCATCTTCCTGCCGAAATGTCCTCCTTCCTTCAGTTTCCCATTTCCTTCCATAGTAAAGATTCCGTTTATTTCATGCCAGAGTAAGATTCAGCCTTGAATCACAACAAGGGATGTTATCTGACATCAGTTGCCACCTCTTAAAGAGGTTTAGGCTTGACGGATTGTAAAGCCATTTGCAGGGGCTGGAGCTGAGTGACAAAACGCCCGTCATGAGGCGTAAACCTGTCAACTGCAATTACCCACAATGGATTCCAGAGAGGCAGAAGAATTAAATCTTGTAAATCCAAAAGGCCTGATTGGAGTGACATATTTATTGGGCATCACTTAATGAGGGCTCCCAAATGGACTTTGTTCCTCTCCTTGGGACTTTGCTTTCTTCCTTTTTGCATAACACAGATATGTACATGCAAGGGGAAGGGCAGGAAAGGGTGCCAAGGTACTGTGAACTGGTCATATGGTCGGTTAGAGCTAGAGAGTCCAAAGCCACCATCTGCTAGGACCGCTGGGACCACTGGGACCACCAGCCACAGCATCACATCCAACCCCTATTAACAAAGAGCCCTAAAATGCTTCTGGCTCAATCTTGAGAGACCCCACCAGACTACTCAACAAAATACTGTATCTTTTCATAATGTGGCGGTGTAGCTGGTGTAACCTAAATAATTTCCCAGGCTCACTTTTCATTAGCTAGGAACATATGTATATGTTCTCCATAGAGTCAAAGTGACAACCATGTCCACCTCTCTCACGGTTTTTCCTTACTCTCATCCCATCCTGGCAGGCAGATATAGGGAATCCAGCAGAATGGTTTACAGCTTCAGGGTTGAGACAGCCTCACCATGGAAGGAAACTGAGTCCCTGAATGACTTCTTGGAGCAGAACTCCTATATGGTCCTCACTGCCCCAGTTTCTGGTAGAGAGTAAATATTAAATAAATGGTAACTGTAGGCAAGGAAGGCTTTAAACTATTCTTTGAAGAATTAGTAGAGTTTCTGTAGTGAGAAAATATGGAAAAAAAGTGTCTGTATTGGAGGAAAAGTTTTAAGTCGTAGGAAACTTACATTTTTAAAGAATCTACAAAGTGGCCTGATTTCACACTTGGATGTGTAATAGGTATCTCAGACACAAACTAAACTCTTGTTTCTTAAATCGCCTGCTCCCCTACCCCATGAAAGACCCTTCCCTTCTCATCTCTTCCAGTAAATGGCAATTCCACTTTTCCAGTTTCATATGTAAAAATTATCTGTGCCAAGCTCAACCCTTTTCCTTTTCTCTCACCCCACATATAATCTAGCAGCAAATTTTATTAACTCCACCTTCAAAAGACAGCCAGATCCTACCACTTCTTGTCACTTCCTAGGCAAGTAACACTCTAATTGAAGCCAAAATCTTCCACCTAGACAGCTTCTAAACCCACTTAATTGATTTCCTTGCTTTCATTCTTAAACCCCTTAACTCCACCACTATTTACTGTCCACACATCCAAGAGACTATTTGAAAACATGAAGTCACAGCATGCCCTTTTCTGCTTTCTGAAGAGTTTCCAGTCTCATTAGTAATGGGACTGAAAGTCCTAACTATGGGTTTTAAGGCCCTGTATGAACTGCCTCTCCATGACTTCTCTGGCCTTGTTTCCCACCACTTGGCCCCTCACCACCTCCTTTGCAACCACCCTGGCCTCCTTGCTGTTTCTCAAGCAGCAAAGCTCACTGCTATCTCAGGGCCTTCAGACTTGCTGTGCATTCTGCCTGAGAAATCTCTCCCCAAGTAGTGCACAGCTCACTGTTGCTTCTCAGCCACCCCCTAAGCAGGGCAACCTCCTCACTCCCCATCACCCTGCTTGAAATAATATCCCTGCCACTGGCTATCTCCATGCCCTGGTGGACAACATTTTCTTGCATAGCCTGAGATAGCTCATCTATATTTATTATCTAGTTCCCCCCATGGGAGCACAAACTCCAACAGAGCAGGGACTTGAAGCTGTGGCAGGAATTCATTGCTGCATACATACATATTTTTCCTGCCTTTTTTGCTTAGCCTTATACCATAGACTTTTTACCACATTGTTCATTAACACAAAACAAGTTGTGCTGATGGTCTTACCAGGTTTCCTATATCTCGTGACACTTAGTTGATGCATTGAAGAATGAGAAGCACTTCAGCAAGGTGAGGAATCCTACCCCAGGCAGAGCCAACCACACAGTGTTAAAATGTAGTATCTATAAAGTCAGGGTGCCTATGTGTTTTATTCACTGTTGTGTCTTCAGCAGCTAGGACGGTGCCTGGTGCATAGTGGAAACTCAATCTATGGAATAAATGAAATTTCAATACGCAAAAGTATAGAGAGGCAAAACTGTTTGATTAATTCAGAGAAGAACCAAATGCTATGTGGTTTACACACTGAGATTTACTGAATCACATTGTCAAGACACTTTTGGTGGCAAGTGCCAGAAACCCAACTTGAACTAGCTTAGGGGAACAGGAAGATTATTTAGATGAATACCAGGGTCCTACTAAGACAGCAGGGATTGGATTGACCAGTAGGCTAATGCCCTCCAGCCAAAGACTACCAGGAACACACTTGTAGTTAAACAAGTTGGATTAAGGGAGGATGAGTAACTTGGGAAACTGTAGGGCATCTCAGTAAGGGGGTGGCAGAAAGAATACAGTTTGGGCTTTGGTTGGGTGATTTTGTGGAGCTTTAAAGAAGTGAAGGTGTACCCTGGATTGAATGCTGTCAGGCGGCCAGGACAATTCTGTGATTGAGTATTTCAGTAAATCTCATCTATAAGGATGGAGACTAGAGAAAGGCTAAACCATAACTGATAAAATAGTACAGTCACTCATATCAACCAGGATTGGGGAACATTTGTTATTTTGTGGTCT
Source organism: Pan troglodytes (assembly GCF_028858775.2). Lineage (NCBI taxonomy): Eukaryota > Metazoa > Chordata > Mammalia > Primates > Hominidae > Pan > Pan troglodytes. Next base: position 144,399,995 of record NC_072405.2, read on the forward strand.
GGACAAAGTTTATGCTCCTGATGGAGCTGTCTTGTTTTCATCTTGATCCATCATGGTCACGGCATGGCCTTGTCTGAGGTTGCTATTCTGTGAAATTGTTTATGTTCAACAGGAGTGAACCAAGGTCTAGCTGTGTGGGCCAAGCCAGCTCCCAGAGGAAAGAGCTGTTTTTCTGAATTATGAGGAATGACAGGGATGCAGCTGGGCTCCAGGAAGAACTGACACCAAGGATGTTAGCACCTCAAGTGTCTCCCTCGGGCTGAGTCTCCTTTCCACCTCTCTCCATGGGGGAGATATTCTCTAGGAGAACAGTAGCTCTCAATTTTCATTCAAACAAAATTCAATCAAATGGCAGTGGCAAGGGACAAAATCAGAAATAATCCATTTCCCCAAAAGTCTTCCATAAGAGTCTACTACAAAAATGCAATTTATCTAAGATGACTTTTTCTCAAAACTTACTGAGTTTGGGGAGACTCTGCCACCTTTACTCTTTGTTCAGATGATCACAAAACAAGTTTTGCTTTATGTCTTGTCCCTGCTAACACATGGCAGGTCTTGCCCTAGCAACTTCACATGTGCTCTTTCTTAGAAATTCCTGCCTTTTCTTCTCTGCAAGGGGTCATTTGCTGCATTGGACAGTAGCTTTCCCTGTAGCAATCCCAAGCTCCTCAATGAGATCACAGGCCATTTCACTTCATAATAGGGTTATTTTATTATTTCCCCAAGCATGCAGATCAAATGGCATCTGGGACTCAAATCTTTGCTCAGCGAGGAAAACTAGCAGAAGGCTCCAAGCAGAAAATGGCTTTGCCAGTGACGGCTGCATCTGTTAATGGACCTGCTCCCTGCCTCTCCCCACCATTCTATATGCTTCCTTGCCCTCCTTCCAAAGTAAACATGTCTCAATGTCAATTTGCTTTAAGGATAAGTAAAAGGGTATCTTAAGGGGAAGGGAAACAACTGAGAATTTATTGAGTACTTACCACACAATGAGCACGGTGAAAGTGTTATTTCATTTATTCTTCTCAATGGCCCTCTGGAGGCAAATTTTAACCCCCAATTTACAGATGCAGAAACCAAAGCTGAGTGAGTTGGAGTTTCTTGCTCAAGGACACACAGCTAGCCAATGACAGATCAGGGATTTTACCCCACCCTGCCTTTTCAGAGGACATCATCAGGACAGGAAGGACACAGAGGCTAGGATAGAGACGATGTCCCTTAGTCAGAAAAGGACCTGGTGTTCAAACTCTGGCAGACCACAGTGGGATGGGAGGACATCCCTTCTTGCAATTTAGCAATTTGGAGAGAACAAACTAAAGCCAGATTCTGGAAACAAGAGACAAGTAAATATTAGGCTGGGAGAAAAGCCTGCCTCTCCCCTCCTTTTTTTCTTCTTGTCTTCTTTCTTTCTTTCCCCTTTATCTTCCTCTGTCACTTTTCTCCCTCCTCTCCTTCCTATTGTCTCTTGCCATCTTCTTCCCTCACTCCCTCCTTTCCTTCCTTACTTCCTTCCTCTCTCCCTCCCTTCCACCCTTCCTTCCTCCTTTTCCTTTCTTCCTCCCTCCTCCTACCCTTCCTTCCTTCCACCCTTCCTTCCTTCTACCCTTCCTTCCTTCCTTCTACCCTTCCTTCCTTCCACCCTTCCTTCCTTTCCTCCCTTAATCTCTTCCTCTCTTTCTTTCTTCCTTCTTCCCTTCCTTCTTTTCTTTCTACCTTTTTTCTCTACAAGTAAATGTCCCTACCTATACATTATGCTAGGAACTAGAAAACTGAAATAAATTTGACAGAGGTCCTACTTTCAAAGACCACCACAATACAAAAATTAGGATCTGGGATCAGTCTCATAGTGAACTTATGTGGGATCCAGGATCCTGAAAAGATTCTGTTAGGCAGACAGAGCAGTACATGGGAGGATGAAGGACAAAAGTGTGCAGTGTGGAGTTTATGCAGGATAACATGGTAGAACTACAGGACCACATAATATAAGAAAAAGAGATGGACCCCCAGCCCACCTATGAGTGGGGAAGAGTGACTTCTGACTCAACAAAGCAGGTTTCTGGTGCTTTAAGGAATGGGCAAATGGGGATTGGCCTGCAGACACTTTCAGGGGGACTGACTGATGAAGCAGGCTGGTGCTGACAGCAACAGAGCAATGGCCTCAGCTGTGGAAATTCAGCGCCATTCAATTCTTTCAGCACTACTGTCACACCTGCTCCGTTTTTTGCCTAGGTTTATGTCCTCCCTCCATTCACTTAAGGAAGTGCTTATTGAATACTTACTATTCATCAGTTCTTCTGTTAGCCCCAGTGGTATAATGGTAAGCCAGATGGAGACAGCCCCTGTGCCAACTGATCAACATGGTGGAGAAGTCAACAAATCAACAAGTGTACATGTAAAATAAATAAATGATCATGCTTGTGATGAGAGCTAGCAAGGATATACACAGAGTGACACAGTCAGAGATCACTGGGAAAAAAACTCTTTCAGCATCCTGGTGCCTCATCTACTCAATTTACATTGCAGAGATTAGAGAGATTTCTTCTTCTCTCACTTACATTGGCTTCTCTCATATTCAACTATTTCAGGGAGGAGGTACTCAGCCACCCCCTCTTACTAGAAGAAGCAAGCCTGGAATTCAGGATCTAATGAAGCTATACTCCAAGAATCTCCCATTGTCAGGATCTCAAAGGCTTCCTTTTCCAGTTCTGTGATGCTCCATTCTGTGTTTGAGTTTTCTCAACAATAATCCCGCCAAGAAGACAGGTCACCTCTGCTTACAGCCCTCCAGGCATGAGAAATGATGCATATGCCAAAACAGTCCATTGAGCCTCCAGACAATCTTTTTAGAAAGATACTTTTAAAATTATTCTGAATCAACTTTTCCCCACTGGTCTTAGTTCAATTTCTTAGGACCTAAAATAATATGTAATCTGACAAATTATTTTGGGCACCTCCTCTGTGTCAGTCACTACATCACATAAATTCCTAGTTATCCTCTTGGCTAAATCAAAAGAAAAATATTTTACCCCATGAATTTGGGTTTATTTTTGGTTGATATAACTGGAGTTATATCACATATATATATATATATCATATATATATACATCTTATATATATAATATATATACATCTTATATATATATCATGTATATATATACATCTTATATATATCATATATATACATCATATATATATCATATATATACATCTTATATATATATCATATATATATACATCTTATATATCTACTACCATTATAAGCACCAATTATTCATACATATAAAATGAAAGTCCTAAAACCCAACCACAGACAATTTTACCATTACCCATCCAGAGACAGGCTGGCAAAATGGAACGAGTATTGGCTTTGGAAACCAAGACAAGTGGATTTCAATCATTGCTTCTTCACTTACAAGCTGTGCAAGTGTCTGAGCATCCCCAAGTCTCATATTCCTTATCTATAAAATAGAAACAGTAGAATCTAAAAATTAGTCTGCAATGAGAATTCAGGATTACTTAAATAAAGCTCATGATGTGGGACCTTGAAAAGCAGCTGTTAATATTAACTCTAAGCACAAGCCCTATTTGCATTAAAGAATCTATTTGAATTCATAGGGTGGTGCAGCAATGAAGAAGTTCCAAGATCATTCAGTCAAGCACCCTTCAGTTAGCAGGTAATGAAACTCAGCCTCACATTCTTTGCTTAAAATTATACAGCAAATCAGAGGAAGGACTCCTGGCCTGGTGATCACCTTGCTACCCCTGTGAACTCCAAAGCCTTGGGACTTGGCTTGGAAGCCTTGTGACACTGGGATGGATTCAGGGAAATTTCAAGGGGCATGACTCTGCCCCATTACCCCAGAGCAGCTCTAAATTTATCCTTTCAATATATTGGTATTGTCCCAATGTTTTCATTTGAAAAAAAAAGTTTTACAGCTTTAAAATCAACAAAAAAATTTTAAAAACTACACATCTTTTTAGAACACCGTGTTCCAATGCCTTAGGGAAAGAATATAGACATTTGGCTAATATGCGTCCCTGTTGTGTTTTATCTCTAGAGAGCTGAGTTTTTAAAATGTACATATTCACATAGCTGTCAAGTTTTAATTAGTCTGCCTTTGATTGTGAAAAACTTTACTTAGATCAACTTATTCCCCACCGCCTGTCTCCCCCATTAAAAACCCATTTTAAAGGTTTAGCTCAATTATCTGAGTTGAATGGTTGATATAGAAGTATTTCAAATAATAGAGGCAGGCAGATAATTGGAAGCATTTTTCATGGGTGAGATAAGGAGTGGAATATTGAGTCCCTGTAAGCACAGGGTGCAGGGTTTGCCTTAGAATTTCATTTGAAAAGATCTTCCCGCTTAGTACAGAGAAACTGCTGTCATCCAAAGTCACAGAGCTTGCTTCTTCCTGTGCAAGAAAGCATGAATTTGGGTAGGAAAAAAAGAGATCTGAATTTAATAGAAAACCACAGTGATGGAAAAGAAATTTAATTGTATATGCATTTTTTTTTCTCTTGGCTTATCCTAAGAAGCATCCATTGAAGATAAAAGGAAAAAAATGCTTTCTAAAATCGGGGGTGGGGTCTCCTGGAGTCCCTTCTTTGCTCTCCCACCTCAGCTGCTACCCAGGCAGTTGACACCCTTTGCCAGTCAAGAAAATTTCTCCTAAACCCAAGAATAAGCTATGCTGTGAAGAGCACCATCTTTTAGAACATGCTTTACCTTCTACTTAAAATGTCCTTTCCCTGCTCGTCTATCTGGTAACCTCAGGACAAATGCCCCGTGGGACAAATGTCCCTCGGGGCAGCCTTACCTCGACCCTACAGCAAATGGAAAGCACTTACTCTAGTCACTCAGTATGCATGGTTGCTCCTTCATTATAACACTTATTCTTTAGATCATAATTTAAATAGAATGATAATAGTAATAGCAACCATTGAATGTCTCTTAATTCTCGCATCAATCTATGGTCAATACTATTTCCATTTTATGGTAGAGGAAACTGAGCTTAGAGCGGTAAAGGAATTTGGTCAAAGTCACACAGCTGGTGAGCAGTGAAGCCCTAATGACAACTCAGATCCAATGACAAGGTGAGAACATCCCTGTCTTTCTCTCCTGGAAACATGAAGTCCCAGAGAGCAGCAGACTCTGTCTTCATCTTTATATTCCCCAAACCAGGAGAAGTGATGGTAATCAATACATACTTGCTGAAGGCTTGTGAAATGCACACATCTGTTTTTGCTCACTTGGGTCATGCCAATCTCACTATTGATTTGTAAATATGTAATAGGTCACCTCTCCTCAAAAAAAAGACCTCTTCTGAAGTCTTTTGCCTTTGACGTTAATTTAGGAGGGGAAGCAGAAAAGCTTGCCCCAAGTCACCTCCATTCATTTCCATTCTCTATGATGTCCCAAGAAGATAATAACATTCTGTTTTTTGACCACTTCCTTCAGAATTACAAATGCATTAGTTGTGTAATCTGCATCCCAAGTTCTCACAGGGTAAATATTTGTCAAATAGTTGCAACTGCATAAAATAGGTCTCCGTTTTCCAGCCCTTAATAATAGCTTCCTCACTGCCCACTAGCCAGATTATAAACCAGTAACACTGTTATTTTTAATATTTTATAATGGCAACACCCTCACTTTTAGATGTCAATTTCTGTGTGAATCAAAATAAGTTAAATTGTTCTATGATAACAACCTGGAAATTTCTGCATTAAGACCAACCAACGTCTGTTGATTGTTGATGCTACTGTTGCAAAGCAGATTGGCTGGGAGGCTCTACACATTCTTGTCACCTATGGAGAAGCCATATCAAGATGAGCTTTGACAATCTCCACAGTAGAGATGAGGAGATGTGAGACACACCCTTTGGGTCTTAAGGCTTCTTTCCAAGACATCGTACATGTCACTGTCACTAACATCTCATTGGCCAAAGCAAGTTACCTAGCCATGTCTACTCAATCCTCGTGCCCAGGAATGGAGTCCCAGAATGTTAGTGGGTGGTCCTAACTACTCCCATGCCTTAGACGTAATGATGCCAAGATCATCAGCTTGAATAAGACCTTGAATAACTCAAGCAAGAGTTGAATAATTTAACAGCTTGAATAATTCAACTCAGTACCTAGAAAGATTTCCAAAGGATCTGTTTGAGGAAAGGTATATGCTATAACCTTATCTCAGAGAGAAATCGACCTGTAAGGGCAAAACTCAAGGCATAGCACATGGAAGTTACAGAAAGGGTTTGGTTTTCCATATATAGCTCAAAATTGTTATGGGTATTTAAGAAATATTAAAGATGACAGTCAATAAGCCCTACTGCTCACATTTGGAATTTGTTGTCTGGCAACTTTGCTTTATAGCAAAATAATATATTTCTAACATGGTATAAGAGAGCAAGATAATGATTCTGAGTTTTGTTTCTATTTTTCCTTGTTTTTGCTTTTTTTTCTAGCTCCAAGTCAACTCTTGTTTGTAGCATCAAGCAAATCACACAAACTATTTTCTAATCTGTAGGGACATAGTGATCCAAGTCCTACTCAGATTACCTGATGGGGTTGTTAATAGGATTAAATATAATCACATGTAGGAAACCTTTTAATCAATTTCGAAGTAAATTCACCACTATGACAGTCATGGGGAAGACGGCCATAACTAATCACAAACTCAATCAGTGTCCACAGAATGGAAAGGTTTATTAACCAGGACAAAATGTCATTAAATTGTCAAGTTCAACTTTTTAAAGTAAAATTTCATCATGTTCATATAGTAATAATGTCAAAGAATTTACAAAAATGTATTTGTATCTCATAGCTAAATTCTCAAATTTTTCAACATATTAATATATTGATGAGTATAATTATATAATCATTCTAGTCCTATCTGGGCTAAAATAATCAAACCATCTAACACTGTATGCTAGACACTCTTCCCATTTTACATATAGTAGCTAATTTATTTCTTACAGGAAACCCATGTGGAAAATGTTATAATCGTTATCTCCATTTTACAGATGAGAAAACTGAGGCACATAAGGGTTGAACAAATTGCTAATATCACATATTCAGGATACAAACTCAGTCTGCCTGACTCCACAGTCTTGATATAAAATCATTTTTTCTATATCCCTGTTCCACCTATTGAAAGGGGAACATTGAGGTTTTGAGAGATTAAGCATACCAGGCGGTGAGGAATCTTTGGGATTTGCACACCACAAAAGAGTAAGAGGATGATACAGAAATGATAGACAAGGACTAGGTCATTTGGGGTCTGTAGGTCATGGTAAAGACATTGGGTATCGGGAGGCGGAACTTGCAGTGAATCGAGATTGTGCCATTGCGCTCCAGCCTGGGCGACAGAGCGAGACTCCATCTCAAAAAATATATATATATATATATGGTATTATGTTGATTGGGGAGCTGAAAATCCCAGCATTCAATATCAGTCCAGTTCAGAAATGAGGAAAGTGATGTTAATTGGCCTGTTCAATCAGTGTGCTACTAACTGGCAAGCCATGAGTGGTCTCAAATCCTCCTTTACTGAAAAAGAGGTAATGGCAATCATGTATGTTTCCATGTGGAGGAGCTGAAGGGAAACTTGAAACGACTGCTGAAGGGAAGATGGAATTGCATGGGGATATAGATGGGTGTGGAACATTCCAGGAAACTGGAATTGTATAAATAAAAGTATATAGAAAAGGTCGAAGGCGAATTCAGTACCCTGTGAGCAAATCATTTTTACTGGAGTGAGAGGTGTCCACACACAGTATTGGAGCACAGGTTCAACTACTTTGATGCTGTCATAAGGAGTTGGACTGAATTTGGTGGGCAGCAGAGAGTCATGAATGGTAATTAATGACCTGGTATGATCATGATATGACATGATCAAAGCAGTGAGAACAATCACTCTGTGAAGGAAAGGTAGATGGACTTGCATACAAAAAGCTGAGAACACAGGCAGGAAACCCAGTTGGAAAGTGACCGCTGTTCTGCCTTCCATACCATACCAGCCAATACCATGTGCAGCATAAGATTTGCCCAGCTGAGCCCTGCCTCAAATTTTTATTCATGAAATCATGATATAAAATAAAATGGTTGTTGTACTGAGGCACTAATGTTAGGGGTAGTTACTATGCAGCAAGAGACAACTGGATCAAATGCCAACAGGGGTCAGACTGATACATTAGGTATACATAGTATGAAAGCTTGGGTCTTACATTGCTATACACACTGATTTTTTCAAGAGAACAAATTAATTTTTATGTGAGATCTTTGGATGTTTAAATGTTTGCACTTTTTTCCCCAAAAATCACAAGAGGGCAAAACAACACATTTGCCTTCATGGCCCCTGATTTTGAGCCCAAACCCTGTGGTCATATAGATAAGGTTCTCTACCCTACCTCCCCCATACCCCTTCCATTAGACTGCCTTCCTGGGTGTTGATGACAGAACCAGGATCTGAGTCCACGTTCTCTGATTTCAAGGTCAGAGCCTTTTCCACTGCAGTATTTTCCTGCAAGTACTCAGAATACGAAAGTCATGTATTTTATACATCTTTCTGTTCATCTATGTCTAACTGAGGGTTGGGTTTCTGATGTGTACTCAGTAGGCACTCATTGGAGAATTTAAAGGGCACCTAAATTTGTAAAAGACCAGGAAGTCCTGCTTCTCCACAGAGTCTATTTGGAACTGAAGCCAGGAATCTAAGTGGCATGTAGAATGATTGGAACTGATGGATATATCAAATTGGGGAGCATTCTTCCTAACCCCTGGGTAAGATTTGCTCCAGTGGGAACCCAGACATAACACCAAAAGCAATATTAAAATAAGGCCCTAGAATATTAAAAGAGATTCCAGCTCTCAGACCTTAATTACACAGGGCCTTGCACAGGAGCCTCCCAACAAAGCAGGTTGGCAAAACATGCCCAAGGACTATTAATATTTTAGGTGCTGGCTTATACATTTCCATTGCCTATGGAGCGCTTCCCCTGAAACAACTGCCCCTTCCTCCCGCCCCCACACATACACAACACTGCTGCTTTGTTCTCCAATAGCACTGGATACCTCTCTCTGTAGGACTATCGCCCACCTCCCCACCCTACCTTCCCCCTTCCTGTTAACCTGATCGCTTCAAGTGATGCTGACTGGCATTCCTCAATGGTATCCAGGTGGTGACTGAGCAATCTGCAGGGTGCAGGACAGCCTCACTCATGCCTGGCACCCTGGGGAGCGGGGTGGCTGGAAGGCTGGGTTCAGCTGGGCCCCTCTATTTCTTGATGCAATCTCAGGACTTCCCCAGGTAATCTCTTCAGTAGGGCATTTGGATATTTTACATGTTCCTGGCTCCAAGAGAACAAGGCTGAAGCTAACAGACTTTTCAAAATGAGACCCACAATTGAGAAAACATCACTTCCAGCATCCTCTATTTACCACAGTAGTCATATACCAGCCTAGATTCGATGGGAGAAGAAATAGACCCCATGTTTGAATGGGATGAATGCCGAGACATTTTCAGGTATCTCTTATCTGCTACAACGTATGAATGCACATCCTCTACATTATCCCATAGATCACTGGGAGCCATTGGAGAGTTATTAGTGAGAGAGTGACTGTGAAAGATCACTGTGTCAGGAATGCGCACCATACGCAGGAGGGGTGTAAGACTGGGGTCAGAATCCCAGCACTTTGGGAGGCCGAGGCAGGCGGATCACGAGGTCAGGAGATCGAGACCATCCTGGCTAACACGGTGAAACCCCGTCTCTACTAAAAAAATACAAAAAAATTAGCCGGGCGAGGTGGCGGGCGCCTGTAGTCCCAGCTACGCGGGAGACTGAGGCAGGAGAATGGTGTGAACCCGCGAGGCGGAGCTTGCAGTGAGCCGGAGCTTGCAGTGAGCCGAGATGGCGCCACTGCACTCCAGCCTGGGCGACAGTGAGACTCCGTCTCAAAAAAAAAAAAAAAAAAAAAGACTGGGATCAGAAAGGCCAATTAGGAGACACTTCCAATCCTAAGGGGAAGAGAGGACGGCAGCTCTAATCAAAAGTCAGGTGGTTTTCACCAAGAAAGATGGATTCAGTTAATATTTAGGAGACAAAAGTCAACAGAATGTGGGGGAATTGAAAACCAAGAAGAGTCAAGGCAACGCCTAGTAGGAGGGAAGTTCAGGCCAGCAGCCTTGGGGCACTCAAGGCTGGAGTGGAGGGTCTTCTTTTACTTTTCTCTCCTTTTTTTCTACTTTTCTTATTGCTCTTCTGTAAAAATCATAAGAATATGGATCAACTACAGCATAAGATCAACTTTAGCCAAAATTTCCTCACTTAAAACTTAAAAACTTTTAATTAAGATTTAAATAGTTGAATATGTTAGAGAACCTGTACACTATATTCTGCTGATAGTTCCACATTTTGCTGGCAATCTTTATGTGCTTCAAAATAACTCAGTGTAGGGTTGAAAGGATGCACAGGTGTGGGAGGTACACATGAACCAGATGGGCCATGAACATTGAACACTGTGGAAGATGGCTGGGGAGTATGTGGAGCTTCACAATACTGTTCTGTCCACTTTTGGGTATGTTTGAAATTTTGTATAATGGAACGTTTACATTGCATTACAAGTTGGCTAAATATGTTACAACTGTGCTGCTCACATATTGATATTTTGGAGGCTCTTGTTATTAACAACAGTGATGAGTGCACTTCAGCCTCCACTGTGAAGCCAGAGACATGGGGCTCAGTCCACAGACCTCTTCTGAAACACAACCACAGTGAAGGCTTCTAGCTGAAATGAGAAAAGGAAGAAAAAGATGATTTGGTCAGCATTAATGAAATGGAGCTGAAATGTCAGCACTTGGGATCTATTTCACTTCTGCTTGAAATGAAATTCCCTTTTCTTTTCTATTTGTTTAGTAAGAGAAGAGAGTGAGAGAGAAAGGATTTGTTTTCAAATTCCACCCCATGAAGCCTATTCACCATAGAAATGTGTGTATGTTTTTCAGCCTTACAGAGGGGTGGTTGGGACTCAATTTTTAAAATATTCATAAAGCTCATTAAGGATGAAAATCAGTGTGTTGTGTGGTGATTATTATTCTGATAGGACTAGAACTTTGTTTTCAGCGCTGAGATCTAAGGAAGTTAGCTGAGTCAACTTCATTAACATATCGGGCAGTGCATGGCCAGTTCTACCCTCTGACATCTTCTAAGAAATCCACCTGAAAGGACAATTCCAAAGCATAAGATGACACTTCTCGTGAGTTAGGAAGAGGGTGGGAAGGGGAATTACAGTTTAGTTTCTCTGCTGTTACCCACTTAACCTCTGCTGGGGAGAGGGTTTGCGGCCACCCAGATGGAATCTGAGATTAAAGCTGGTATTGGGGAGAGGATAGTTTGACTTTAGGAAGTCCAGGTTAAAACCAAGTGGTCATACTATTAATGACAGTGTTTAATTTCGTGCAGTATTCTTGCTTTAAAAAAATGAGTTTCAAAACCCACCTTTTCCATCGGAGGCACTGTGCTAGGCACTATGATGGTGTAGAAAACATTTTCTGGCTATCAGGCTTGGATAAATGAATTCATTTCTCTGAGCCCCCGTTTCCTCATAAGTAAAATGGAGATGATAATCAGAGCTATGTCACAGGGTTGTTTGTAAATATTAAATTATATAACTGGATGCGCATTGTTTATTGCCCCAGCTGGCACAAATGGCTTGTAATTGGTAGCTATGCACCTTATTATTATTGCTGTAGGAATCTACTGGTATAGAAATAAATGTAGAAATTATTACACTTCTCATGAGTTAGAAAAACAGTTTGAAAACCAAAACAAAAAAGATCACATAAATGAGTATACTTCATGCAACCCAAAAAATGCATTACATGTAAATAGATCAGAAATAAAATAATAATGGTTCCACTATAATGAACATAGAAATGTAATCCTTGGAAATATAGTGTAGAAACAGAATAAAGGATTTAACTCTTTTCAGAGTAGAACTGTTGCATAGAGATATAGCAGAAAGATAGTGCAAAAATTACTGAGTCTCACTCTTGGCAATAAAGCCAAGCTCTTTTATTCATTCTGCAATAAAAATTAAAAATGACCTCATGTCGCAATGTCTAAAGGATCTTTCACTTTTGAGGCATCATTGATTAGGAAGAAGTGTGGAGAAGCTCAATGTTTTGCATGCTATTAAAACAAAGAAAAGGTGGATTTCTTTTTTTTTTCTTTTTTATATTTCCTTTTTTATTATTATTATACTTTAAGTTCTGGGACACATGTGCAGGACGTGCAGGTTTGTTACATAGGTATACACGTGCTGTGGTGGTTTGCTGCACCACCAACCCATCACCTACATTAGGTATTTCTCTTAATGCTATCCCTCCCTTAGCACCCCCAACCCCCAGCAGGCCCCAGCGTGTGATGTTCCCCTCCCTGTGTCCATGTGCTCTCATTGTTCAACTCCCACTTAACAAGTGAGAACATGTGGTGTTTGGTTTTCTGTTCCTGTGTTAGTTTGCTGAGAATGATGGTGTCCAGCTTCATCCATGTCCCTGCAAAGGACATGAACTCATCCTTTTTTATGGTTGCATAGTATTCCATGGCGTATATGTGCCACATTTTCTTTTTTTTTTTTTCTTTTATTATTATACTTTAAGTTTTAGGGTACATGTGCACATTGTGCAGGTTAGATACATATGTATACAAGTGCCACGCTGGTGCGCTGCACCCACTAACTTGTCATCTAGCATTAGGTATTATCTCCCAATGCTATCCCTCCCCCCTCGCCCCACCCCACAACAGGCCCTGGTGTGTGATGTTCCCCTTCCTGTGTCCATGTGTTCTCACTGTTCAATTCCCACCTATGAGTGAGAACATGTGGTGGTTGGTTTTTTGTTCTTGTAATAGTTTGCTGAGAATGATGGTTTCCAGCTTCATCCATGTCCCTACAAAGGACATGAACTCATCATTTTTTATGGCTGCATAAGATTCCATGGTGTATATGTGCCACATTTTCTTAATCCAGTCTATCATTGTTGGACATTTGGGTTGGTTCCAAGTCTTTGCTATTGTGAATAGTGCCGCAATAAACATACGTGTGCATGTGTCTTTATAGCAGCAAAAATCACAAGCATTCTTATACACCAACAACAGACAAACAGAGAGCCAAATCATGGATTTCTTTTCATTACTCAAATTCTGATGCATGTCCCAGTAGCAATACAGATAATGTTACTGTCTCAAGGAAGATTTCAACATTTCAAATGATACACATGTCTATGGAGTGTGAATGTGAGGGACTGCACTTTCTGACCCTCAGTATTGCTGAAAGGGTCACAAGTGTATCAGAAACCTACCCTAGAGTAGGCATGGTGGCTCATGTCTGTAATCTCAACACTTTGGGAGGCTGAGGCAGGTGGATCACTTGAGGCCAGGAATTTGAGACTAGCCTGGGCAGCATAGGGTGACCCCATCTCTACAAAAATAGAAGAAAAAAAAAGTAGCCAGGCATGGTGGTATGTGCCTGTAGTCCCAGCAACTATGGAGGCTGAGGTGGAAAGATCATTGGAGCCTGGGAGTTTGAGGCTGCAAGAGCCGTGATCACACCACCACACTCCAGCCTGGGCAACAGAGCAAGACCCTGCCTCAAAACAACAACAAAAAGATACCTACCTTACACAAGCTATAGCTTTCTTAAAACCACACCAATCTGGAGTCCATGCGTCTTCATTACTGTTTTTGTTCTTAGAGTATTTTGTTTATATCTTCATCATTGTACTTTTATAGACAGGTAATTTTGAGATACTACTGCAGGTTGATTTTTCCATATTTTTTGTATCTTTTTTTCTGCTATTCAGGCAGAAGAACAGCTTTCTAAATTCACTGCATTCATGGGAAACAGTTATTTAACCTGGAAGACAAAAAGACACATTTTTTAGATTTTAATTCCAAATAAAGTTTCTTAAAACATACAACAAAGGAGTCGGCTTAAAACCAAACCCACAAGATGATCACAGGAGGCATAATGAGGAACAGTGGCCTTATATCAAGGATATTTTTATTTTGTCCTTACTTTGAAGCTGGACATAATATTCTATATTCCCTTTAAAAATAGTAAAGGCATTATTCTGTTGGCTTCATGCCTCCAAACACTTATGCAGTGTTGCTGTTGACAACAATTTATTTCTCCTTCTTTTGTGTGTGATATGATTTTCTCTTTGAAGGCTTTTGGATTTTTCTCTGTGATCTTCCAAAATTTCACCTTTTTTATAGCAAAGTGTTTTCGTTAACCTATGTCACCCCATGTGCCCTTTAAAACGGAAACCTTCTCAGCCCAACATTTCCTCCACTATTTATTCTCTGCTTAATGTTTCTTTCCTCTCTCTCTCCTCTGGAATTTATGTTTTAAAGATGTTGACATTGTATTTCTACACTTGTATTTAGTAGCTACATTGTTATGTTTTCTGTCTCTGTATTTCTTAATTTTGGGGGTGGGGCGCATGCTCTGCTGGACAGATCCTTAGCCTGGTCTTTCAGATCAGTAACTTGTTCTTTGCAGACTTTTGTGTTTGTCCTAGCAAATGTGTCCATTGTTCTTTATAATTGCTTGTCTCTGCTTCATGTTACAAACACTTTTAAAAAAATTATTTGGAAAATGTTTTCAATACCTGCTTTCTCGGGTTCATTACCTTTGGCCCACTTGCTCTAGATCCTCTACTCTGTTTTTATTTTGTTGAAGTTGTACTCCTCACATCTCATGATATTTCCCTTGTAAACTCATAGTCCTCTGGTGAAAATTTGAATGGGGGAAAAGCAAAAACTTCCCTTTAACTACATTCTCCTCAGATAACAGTGTCTCTCAAGGCTGTGCCCTGTACTTTTGAGCACCGTCATGCTCTTCATTCAAGATGATTTATGAGGTGCAGAGGAGTGAGCAGAGAAGGCCAGCTGGTTTACCTGCACATGACCTTAGGCACGCCTTACCCACTCAGGCCTTAGGATCCCTGCTATTTCCTTGTCGTCCTTCACCAGTCCGGCCTGGTGTGGCGTATTTTCAGCCACAGGCAATCTTGAGGAAGAAAGGGAGCATATCTAGAATGGAAACCGGGTCTATCCCCATCTGAATCATCCCAATGTGTCTCCCCATGCTACTCTCTCTGCCGACACGGGACCCATCTGTGCTCTGTCTTCCCTAGGATATCCCCATCATTTCATGCTCATTTCTCAAATCCATAGGCCTCATAGTCATTTTCTGTGTTATCACAAGGTTGAATGTCAAGGAAATAGCCAGAAACCCATATTTGTTGGTCAGCTTGACAACAACCAGAAATTATCCTATTATCTGGGCATTTTTTATGTCCTCTTTTGTAGTCACTAGATGATGAATTCCAGGACACATAGGTTGAACTGAGTAATTTTTAGATGAGAAGAGAAACTTTAATAATGGAAAAGGTTAGGAGCCCTTGCTTTACTTATCCCCTAGTGGTTTCAAACTCATTTTCTTCAAGCCGTAGGGGTTCAGCAAAGGACCCAGCTGAAGTGGATGGGTGTTTAGTATTTAAGCTTCCTATTTTAACCACCTGTCTTATTTATAGCTGATCTACATATGGAGGTTTCACTTAAGATTTAGATGAATAAAAGATTTCAAAGATAAAAACAAGGTTTGAAAATCACAATCAGGCTGGGTGCAGTGGCTCACACTTGTAATTTCACCACTTTGGGAGGCCGAGGCAAGCAGATTGCTTGAGTCCAGGAGTTCGAGGCAAGCCTGGGCAACATGGCGAAACCCCAACTCTATAAAAAAATACAAAAATTAGCTGGGCATAGTGGTGTTTGCCTGTAGTCCCAGCAACTCAGGGTGCTGAAGTGGGAGGATCACTTGAGTCCAGGAGGTGGAGGATGCAGTGAACCATGACCAGCTCACTGCACTCCAACCTAGGCAACAGATCAAGACCCTTTCTCAAAAGAAAAAAGAAAATCACAATTGTATTGTTTTTACAGTTTACAAAGAGCTCTCATAGACAATATGCCATTTGTTTTTCTCTAGATGCTTTGGAGACTGTAATTTTACTATAAGGAGCATCGTTTCAGAAAGGTGACTCTTATAAGATCACATGACAATCAAGTAGCAAAGCTCAAACTAGCAGTGGGGTTTATCTATTTAATAAGTGTGTTTCTTCCTTCTTCTGTATCAGAAGTTGGCACACTTTCTTTATATATGACCAAATGGTAAATATTTTAGCATTTGCTTGCCTTATGGTCCCTGACACAGCTGCTGAACTCTGTAGTTACAGTGCAAAAGCATCTGTAGATAATATGTAAATAAATGAGCATGACTGTGTTTCAATAAAACTTTTCTTATGAACACAAATTTGAATATCATGTATTTTTCATGTGTCACAAACTATTATTTTTATTTCTATCAACGATTTAGAAATGTAAAAACTACCATTAGCTTGCAGGTTGTACAAAAACAAACAGTGGACCAGATTAGGCTCATGGGACATTGTTCACTGACGCTTGGTCCACCTGATTGTAGAAAAACTAGAAGTAACAATAATTAATGAATATGACACAGCGGCCCTCTGACACGCTTGGTTCTGGAAGAAACCTTATGCCACCATTAAGTGGTCGTGGTTGGGAAAACTAGGAGCAAGAAACCAAGTAAGAAATCCAAATGTACCAAGGCAAATGGGAATTGTGGAGGCAACAAGCATTCTATAGTTTATATTTTAAAAATTATTTGATCTTCATAATATCTCACGTGCTTATTCCCGATCTCTTCATACAAATGAAAAAAAGGTGTTGGACATGTTAGTGATGTGTCTGAAGTTACAAAAATAATGTATGTAACCAGGATTCAACTCTAGACCTGGTGAAATGAAAGCTCCTCTTCCTGCCCAGGGTACCATATGGCCTCACGTGGGATGCTAAAAAAGAGGAAAGAAATAAAGTGAGAGGTACAACTTTGTGAGAACTTGGTGTATTTTCAGGGAAGAGGACCATTATAATCTAAGACTCACAACTTAGTATAAAAATAGCAGTGAAATATTGCTTAAAGCCCAAAGTCACTAAAAAAATGCATTCTGAGTTTTTTTAAGAAAAATAAATTTCCTGTATCAAATGCTTGCTATTTCACATCTTTGAACTCAGGGTTGAAAAATACTATTTGTTTTGAAGTTATAAGTGAAAAAAATCAGATTAAAAGAATATTAGCTTTGTAGCAAAAGGAAACAAAATGCAATTAGAAGTGGTCATCTTGGATTTAAAGGAAAATTAAGAAGAAAAAGTGTCAGCTTTAGTTTTCTTAAACTCTCTTTTCTCTAACAGAAGGAGATGGAATAGAGACCTCTCCATTCTTTGTGATGCCAGCAATTCTGTACTCACAATAAGAGAGCCATTTCTTTTCATGTTCAATTCACCATGCGTTCTAAAGTAAGCTTTACCACATATATTTTAGAACTAGATCATTATTGCTTCCCAATGTCAAAATACTGACCACAAGATCTTTGATAACAGAGAGGCAGCCACATAAGTATTTCTTTCCAGCTGTTACTAGTTTTCAGAGATTGCAATATGGCTGTGTTTGGAATAGAACTGCTGATATTATTAACTGACTTTTTGGTGCCAAGCATATGAAACAGGAAAGAAAAAATCCCTGCAACTTGATTTCTTTCTGTCCAACATTCCTCACCAGAACTCTAGGACTCTAACTCTGCGAGGGAGCTCAGCTCACCCTTTCTTGTTTCTCCCTCCAAGGAGAAACAGATTGGTCAGATTCCAGGATGTTGATTGAGCCAAGTCTTCAGTAGTGAGCAGGGTCTAAAGATCTCCTCCCTTGATGTGGGTTACTCGACTTCCCCTGCCATCCATGAGAAGGGAGCAGTGAGATCCCCTGTGGTTTCCTTCCTGATGCTGAAGGCCAGCAATCTCTCTCTTCTCTCTTGTCTATAGTTTAGAAGTGTCAAGTAGAGGACCTGCAAGTGGTCAACCTCTATCTTTATTCTGCTTCTTCCTTCTCTATATCTAAAGGAGGAGAGATGTACCTGTGCCACAGTCTGTGTTTTCTCTGTACCTATTCTGTCACTGTTCCATTTTCTCTCCCTCCATGATATTGACTGGAAGATGGTAAAGTCATGAGACTCAAGTTAAGCCCTAGTAAGTAAAGTGAAGACCCCAGTAGGACTTGAACCCAGGTCATAGACTTTGAACCAGCCTCCCAGAATTCTAATAAAGTAGAACCTTTTGTCCCCCTATATATTTCTGTTTTCTGTGTGCACATCTTCTTACAAACTTCATAGAGATAATAAATATAGTGCAGAGTAGGATTCCTGGATCCCTGCAGTTCCCCAGGATTCCCTAGATGACATTTTAAAATAATAATTTAATATTTTCAAACATTCTAAGAATTTGTTGAGAGAGGAATTCTATTAGACTAAAAGTAGATTTATTTCATAAGTAATAACGATGTGACTTTTTAAATGTTTTCATTTCTTCAAGCATCTTTCTTGGGTTTAATATCATTTCAAATTCATTTCCTATTTGTCCACCAAAGAACAGCTCTGGAATGTGTTTTATAAAATCAGAGTATTGAAGTTATATTCATAAATATTTTAAAGTTGTCCTTGATTTTTTTATTTTTAAATTTGAATTTAAAAAAACCTGCCTAATCAAACCCACATAAATATCATAAAGATAAAAATGCAGTAAGAGGCTGAAATGCTTTGAAAACTGAGAAATGATACAAATAAGAAGACATTTAAAACAATAAAAATGATGCATTATACAACACAATATGAGTTAAAAATAAGAACTGCAGTATAAAAGGAAATATAAAAAGCTAATTGTGTTTCCTCAATAGGAGAACTTCTAGCTTCTTATTAATCCTCTGAGCAATCCCACCATTAGACTTTGCAAATCTAATTTATTTTTGTATCCAGGAAGTTGTTAAATTATTTGGAACAAGGATCTTTAAACGTATACCCAGCACTATTGGTTCCCAATTGCTTTATTCTTACCTTGATATACCTCGTTTTCCTCCAAAGTGGGGGAGATTGAGATGTGACTAAAAGTAGGGGAAAAAAATTACAGACGTTAAAAAGCCTGCTAGCTTGCAGAGTGTGCTGGCTGTTTGGGGGAATATGTTTCTCTGAAAGTCAGGGATGGGAATCAATTTTTATTCTCTACTATCAAGTCCTAAGTCCAAATAATACATAGGGTTGAATACTAGAGGGATCAGAAACTAAGCTCTTTGTAGCTAAGCTCTCATTCTAGTAAAAAAAAAAAGAAAAAAAGTTTTTGAAGGTGTACATTGTTATTTCTTGCTTTCAGCCCAGTGGGAGCTTCATAGATGTTCAAGAATCTAGTTTAAGATTCTAGCTCTGCCCTAAACTCCTTATTCCAAGCATGGGACGAGGAGTCCACTATGGCATTCAGATGTGTGTGGAAGGGACTGCTTTGTATTGCAGGTGATGATATTGTTTCTCTTAAACAGCATTGCAGAAGAAAGAGGGGGAGTGTTCCAGAAGAGGTGTTGGGAAGATTGGGGACCTCACATCATGGACCACAGAGCATGACTAATGTACCAGCAGGTATGTCATAATGTTATGTAGTGTGAACTGGCATTTAGGAGGGCAATGAAGAAATTATGTTGGTTCCATATGTGTAGAATCATAAATGGTGAGAAGGAATTATGAATATTTTTATCACACTGAATTTGGTAGGGTGTTTTTCCCTGAGGTGTACCTAAAACACACCGTACTTTATCTCACTTCATGCAGTTTCCTGTGCTCAGAGCTTACCCAACCTGTCATCTACCTCACTACAGCTTTATCTTCCTGATTCCAGATTGTTACTTAGTCATCACTTCCTCTAAAGAGGCCTCCATGTCATTGAATCTTGCTGTTTAGGCTCATTTCATTTTTGTTTGGGCTTATTTTAAAGTTATATAAAAAACCAATGACTCTTAAAGGGGCCTGACCATCCTCTTCTATGTAACAATAAAATAATTTTATTGGTATGGATTTAATTTGGATATCTGACTGTTCTCCTGAATTCACCTACCCCTCATTCTATTATTTAATGAGACTGATTTATATAACCTGTAAATATACCATAGTACTAGAATTCTTAAGCCATGTAATAGCCCTCTAAAAATTAAAATCACTTCCTAGCCAGGCTAATATTTCCCTCTCCAGCCTCAATCTCTTCCCTTTGTTGAAGACAACCAGAGCCAGACACTCATTAAGGGGGTAAAGATAAATTTTATTCAGAAACCATCTTAATAGGGGAAAAGAGACTTCAGACAAGAACTGAGCACAATTCACAATACAACCAGGAAGCTTTACGGTTTTCAGCCAAGGAGCAGGAGAGGGTGGTTGGTGGATGGAAAATTACTAAGAGGAGATATCAAGGGTAGGAGGATTCTTGCTAAACTAAAAACAGGATTCTTGCTGAAGACAGCCCAGGGTGATGAGTGGGGAGTGAGGAATGTGATCAAATATCAAGGGTGGAGGCTTCCCACTAAACTGACTTAGCAGGAATCTTGCTGCAGCTGGGCTATACAATTCCAGCAAGGATGGGGGCAAAGGTTGACACCTAGCTGAGCAGGGGATGAAGAGCAGCCTGACTAAAGTTTGGTGAAGGAGAGAGTCTGTCACATTTCACTCATCAAAACCTACATTCCAGTGATGTCATTCCTCCTCTGAACTCCTTCCTCTTCAGAACCTTGGCTTATGACAGTCTCTCAGTCTGATCCCTGTTGCTCCTCATCTCTTAGTTTGGATGTTCCTCCAGGTGTCAGGATAGATGCACCTTTCCCAGGATTTTTTTCTCTGATGCCTTCAAGTCTCAGCCAGCGGCCTCTCACAAGCACTTCTCACATGTGGTTGAAGTGATCCAGTTCACGAAACTACACATTCCTTAAAGTCAGAGGCCATGTCTGTCTTGTTCATTGTTGCATTCCTGGCATCCTCCTTAGTATCTGCTACTCTTAGGATCCACCATGTATTTATCAAATGAATAATGATCATGACTCGTACTGTATCCTAAATTCCTGTAGGGGTGACTAAACATAGAATTAGCAGCTGTTGGTATGGAAGCAAGTCCCACTTTAGGGCTCAGAAAGGCCTCTCTTGGGCCTTTTCAGAATTTTCTGTAGCTGAAAATTCCCAGGGAGCTCTTCTAGGCTGGGAAGAGGGCCATTCTTACTAATTTTGTTAGGACTTAGGGGGCTGGGAGGACCAGCCTAACTAGATAGTCCAGGGAAAATTATTTCAATCTACTAAATAGGATGACTTTTCTCAGCCTACTGAGAATGAGCCCTTCCTAAGGTCTGTTGCCAGGATGACTGTGCATTGGGAAAAAGGAAATACTCATACCTTCTGGGGATTACTGGGCATAGGCTCTGAACTGATACTGTTTCCAGGAGAACAAAAATGTCACTCTGGTCCCACCAGTCAGTCAAAGCGGAGAGCTTAAAATCCACTGTAAGTGAGGTGATCAATGGAGTTTTAGCTCAGGCCCATCTCATGAGACCATTGGATCCCTGAGCCCATCCTGTGGTTACTTCCCCAGTTACAAAAGGCATAATTAAAATAAACATACTCAGCAACTGCAGGATCCCCACTGTGGCTCTGGGAGAAGCTGACTGATCCCCTTTCAAGGGAATCCTTCAGAGAGATGACGACCACTTTTTGCAGCTAGAAGTCCAACGGTCACCCTTTTTTATTCCTTTAAAGTGTCTGATCAATGAAGTGCATGTGTAAAGATCAATTGTCAAGTAAGAACAAAATGCCATCTTTATTCATCTATTTAACCATTGAAAATTTCATATTCAGGAAAAACACGAGGTTGAGCTTGTGGATAAACACTGGACAGAGACCTAGTTATCACTCTCATTAACAAGAATCTGCTGAGAAAGATGATAGGGGCCGCGCTTCCTAACCCAGGTGTAAGAGTCACAGAGAGAACTAGGGCCCTCCATTGTGTGCTTGCTTACCAGGAGCCAGAGGACAGGAAGACCGATGTTTACTCCTCCAGGAAAAGAAAGAGGAAGAGCAGGACACGCAATTGATACGCTTGTGCTTGTAATGCAGCGGCCCGAGCACAAGTAAAGCATGACCCCCAAAATCCAAAAACGCTTGCAATCAGTAGGAGAATTAAAGTTCCTAGGAATATGTAGTTATATATACACATCAAAGTCAAAGAGATGCTCCAAAAATGTGAAAACTGAGAGAAGACATTTGAAGTCTTCTGGTCTAGCAAGACCCTCAACCACTAGTTCCTTCTGCTGCAGTTCTTACAGCCTCTCGTGACCACTATTAGGGATGGAGAATTATGGCCCCTGGAGGTCTATTACTCCTTTTGTAGATGGTTTTCTTTTTTTTTTTTATTATACTTTAAGTTTTAGGGTACATGTGCACATTGTGCAGGTTAGTTACATATGTATACATGTGCCATGCTGGTGCGCTGCACCCACTAACTCATCATCTAGCATTAGGTATATCTCCCAATGCTATCCCTCCCCCCTCCCCCCAACCCACAACAGTCCCCAGAGTGTGATATTCCCCTTCCTGTGTCCATGTGATCTCATTGTTCAATTCCCACCTATGAGTGAGAATACACGGTGTTTGGTTTTTTGTTCTTGTGATAGTTTTCTGAGAATGATGATTTCCACTTTCATCCATGTCCCTACAAAGGACATGAACTCATCATTTTTTTATGGCTGCATAGTATTCCATGGTGTATATGTGCCACATTTTCTTAATCCAGTCTATCATTGTTGGACATTTGGGTTGGTTCCAAATCTTTGCTATTGTGAATAGTGCCGCAATAAACATACGTGTGCATGTGTCTTTACAGCAGCATGATTCATAGTCCTTTGGGTATATACCCAGTAATGGGATGGCTGGGGCAAACGGTATTTCCAGTTCTAGATCCCTGAGGAATTGCCACACTGACTTCCACAATGGTTGAACTAGTTTACAGTCCCACCAACAGTGTAAAAGTGTTCCTATTTCTCCACATCCTCTCCAGCACCTGTTGTTTCCTGACTTTTTAATGATTGCCATTCTAACTGGTGTGAGATGGTATCTCATTGTGGTTTTGATTTGCATTTCTCTGATGGCCAGTGATGATGAGCATTTTTTCATGTGTTTTTTGGCTGCATAAATGTCTTCTTTTGAGAAGTGTCTGTTCATGTCCTTCGCCCACTTTTTGATGGGGTTGTTTGTTTTTTTCTTGTAAATTTGTTTGAGTTCATTGTAGATTCTGGATATTAACCCTTTGTCAGATGAGTAGGTTGCGAAAATTTTCTCCCATTTTGTATGTTGCCTGCTCACTCTGATGGTAGTTTCTTTTGCTGTGCAGAAGCTCTTTAGTTTAATTAGATCCCATTTGTCAATTTTGTCTTTTGTTGCCATTGCTTTTGGTGTTTTAGACATGAAGTCCTTGCCCATGCCTATGTCCTGAATGGTATTGCCTAGGTTTTCTTCTAGGGTTTTTACGGTTTTAGGTCTAATATTTAAGTCTTTAATCCATCTTGAATTGATTTTTGTATAAGGTGTAAGGAAGGGATCCAGTTTCAGCTTTCTACATATGGCTAGCCAGTTTTCCCAGCACCATTTATTAAATAGGGAATCCTTTCTCCATTGCTTGTTTTTCTCAGGTTTGTCAAAGATCAGATAGTTGTAGATATGTGGCATTATTTCTGAGGGCTCTGTTCTGTTCCATTGATCTATATCTCTGTTTTGGTACCAGTACCATGCTGTTTTGGTTACTGTAGCCTTGTAGTATAGTTTGAAGTCAGGTAGTGTGATGCCTCCAGCTGTGTTCTTTTGGCTTAGGATTGACTTGGCGATGCGGGCTCTTTTTTGGTTCCATATGAACTTTAAAGTAGTTTTTTCCAATTCTGTGAAGAAAGTCATTGGTAGCTTGATGGGGATGGCATTGAATCTGTAAATTACCTTGGGCAGTATGGCCATTTTCACGATATTGATTCTTCCTACCCATGAGCATGGAATGTTCTTCCATTTGTTTGTATCCTCTTTTATTTCCTTGAGCAGTGGTTTGTAGTTCTCCTTGAAGAGGTCCTTCACATCCCTTGTAAGTTGGATTCCTAGGTATTTTATTCTCTTTGAAGCAATTGTGAATGGGAGTTCACTCATGATTTGGCTCTCTGTTTGTCTGTTATTGGTGTATAAGAATGCTTGTGATTTTTGTACATTGATTTTGTATCCTGAGACTTTGCTGCAGTTACTTATCAGCTTAAGGAGATTTTGGGCTGAGACAATGGGGTTTTCTAGATAAACAATCATGTCGTCTGCAAACAGGGACAATTTAACTTCCTCTTTTCCTAATTGAATACCTTTATTTCCTTCTCCTGCCTAATTGCCCTGGCCAGAACTTCCAACACTATGTTGAATAGGAGTGGTGAGAGAGGGCATCCCTGTCTTGTGCCAGTTTTCAAAGGGAATGCTTCCAGTTTTTGCCCATTCAGTATGATATTGGCTGTGGGTTTGTCATAGATAGCTCTTATTATTTTGAAATACATCCCATCAATACCTAATTTATTGAGAGTTTTTAGCATGAAGGGTTGTTGAATTTTGTCAAAGGCTTTTTCTGCATCTATTGAGATAATCATGTGGTTTTTGTCTTTGGCTCTGTTTATATGCTGGATTACATTTATTGATTTGCATATATTGAACCAGCCTTGCATCCCAGGGATGAAGCCCACTTGATCATGGTGGATAAGCTTTTTGATGTGCTGCTGGATTGGTTTGCCAGTATTTTATTGAGGATTTTTGCATCAGTGTTCATCAAGGATATTGGTCTAAAATTCTCTTTTTTTGTTGTGTCTCTGCCTGGCTTTGGTATCAGAATGATGCTGGCCTCATAAAATGAGTTAGGGAGGATTCCCTCTTTTTCTATTGATTGGAATAGTTTCAGAAGGAATGGTACCAGTTCCTCCTTGTACCTCTGGTAGAATTCAGCTGTGAATCCATGTGGTCCTGGACTCTTTTTGGTTGGTAAGCTATTGATTATTGCCACAATTTCAGATCCTGTTATTGGTCTATTCAGAGATTCAACTTCTTCCTGGTTTAGTCTTGGGAGACTGTATTTGTCCAGGAATTTATCCATTTCTTCTAGATTTTCTAGTTTATTTGCGTAGAGGTGTTTCTAGTATTCTCTGATGGTAGTTTGTATTTCTGTGGGATTGGTGGTGACATCCCCTTTATCATTTTTTATTGCATGTATTTGATTCTTCTCTCTTTTTTTCTTTATTAGTCTTGCTAGTGGTCTATCAATTTTGTTGATCCTTTCAAAAAACCAGCTCCTGGATTCATTAATATTTTGAAGGGTTTTTTGTGTCTCTATTTCCTTCAGTTCTGCTCTGATTTTAGTTATTTCTTGCCTTCTGCTAGCTTTTGAATGTGTTTGCTCTTGCTTTTCTAGTTCTTTTAATTGTGATATTACGGTGTCAATTTTGGATCTTTCCTGCTTTCTCTTGTGGGCATTTAGTGCTATAAATTTCCCTCTACACACTGCTTTGAATGCATCCCAGAGATTCTGGTATGTTGTGTCTTTGTTCTCATTGGTTTCAAATAACATCTTTATTTCTGCCTTCATTTCGTTATGTATCCAGTAGTCATTCAGGAGCAGGTTGTTCAGTTTCCATGTAGTTGAGCGGCTTTGAGTGAGATTCTTAATCCTGAGTTCTAGTTTGATTGCACTGTGGTCTGAGAGACAGTTTGTTATAATTTCTGTTCTTTTACATTTGCTGAGGAGAGCTTTACTTCCAACTATGTGGTCAATTTTGGAATAGGTGTGGTGTGTGGTGAAAAAAGTGTATATTCTGTTGATTTGGGGTGGAGAGTTCTGTAGATATCTATTAGGTCCGCTTGGTGCAGAGCTGAGTTCAATTCCTGGGTATCCTTGTTGACTTTCTGTCTCATTGATCTGTCTAATGTTGACAGTGGGGTGTTAAATTCTCCCATTATTAATGTGTGGGAGTCTAAGTCTCTTTGTAGGTCACTCAGGACTTGCTTTATGAATCTTGGTGCTCCTGTATTGGGTGCATATATATTTAGGACAGTTAGCTCTTCTTGTTGAATTGATCCCTTTACCATTATGTAATGGCCTTCTTTGTCTCTTTTGATCTTTGTTGGTTTAAAGTCTGTTTTATCAGAGACTAGGATTGCAACCCCTGCCTTTTTTTGTTTTCCATTGGCTTGGTAGATCTTCCTCCATCCTTTTATTTTGAGCCTATGTGTGTCTCTGCATGTGAGATGGGTTTCCTGAATACAGCACACTGATGGGTCTTGACTCTTTATCCAATTTGCCTGTCTGTGTCTTTTAATTGGAGCATTTAGTCCATTTACATTTAAAGTTAATATTGTTCTGTGTGAACTCGATCCTGTCATTATGATGTTAGCTGGTGATTTTGCTCGTTAGTTGATGCAGTTTCTTCCTAGTCTCGATGGTCTTTACATTTTGGCATGATTTTGCAGCTGCTGGTACCGGTTGTTCCTTTCCATGTTTAGTGCTTCCTTCAGGAGCTCTTGTAAGGCAGGCCTGGTGGTGACAAAATCTTTCAGCATTTGCTTGTCTGTAAAGTATTTTATTTCTCCTTCACTTATGAAGCTTAGTTTGGCTGGATATGAAATTCTGGGTTGAAAATTCTTTTCTTTAAGAATGTTGAATATTGGCCCCCACTCTCTTCTGGCTTGTAGGGTTTCTGCCGAGAGATCCACTGTTAGTCTGATGGGCTTCCCTTTGAGGGTAACCCGACCTTTCTCTCTGGCTGCCCTTAACATTTTTTCCTTCATTTCAACTTTGGTGAATCTGACAATTATGTGTCTTGGAGTTGCTCTTCTCGAGGAGTATCTTTGTGGCGTTCTCTGTATTTTCTGAATCTGAATGTTGGCCTCCCTTGCTAGATTGGGGAAGTTCTCCTGGATAATATCCTGCCGCGTGTTTTCCAATTTGGTTCCATTCTCCCCATCACTTTCAGGTACACCAATCAGAGGTAGATTTGGTCTTTTCACATAGTCCCATATTTCTTGGAGACTTTGCTCATTTCTTTTTATTCTTTTTTCTCGAAACTTCCCTTCTCACTTCATTTCATTCATTTCATCTTCCATCGCTGATACCCTTTCTCCCAGTTGATCGCATCGGATCCTGAGGCTTCTGCATTGTTCGCGTAGTTCTCGAGCCTTGGTTTTCAGCTCCATCAGCTCCTTTAAGCACTTCTCTGTATTGGTTATTCTACTTATACATTCTTCTAATTTTTTTTCAAAGTTTTCAACTTCTTTGCCTTTGGTTTGAATGTCTTCCCGTAGCTCAGAGTAATTTGATCGTCTGAAGCCTTCTTCTCTCAGCTCGTCAAGGTCATTCTCCATCCAGCTTTGTTCTGCTGCTGGTGAGGAACTGTGTTCCTTTGGAGGAGGAGAGGTGCTCTGCTTTTTAGAGTTTCCAGTTTTTCTGTTCTGTTTTTTCCCCATCTTTGTGGTTTTATCTACTTTTGGTCTTTGATGATGGTGATGTACAGATGGGTTTTTGATGTGGATGTCCTTTCTGTTTGTTAGTTTTCCTTCTAACAGAGAGGACCCTCAGCTGCAGGTCTGTTGGAGTACCCTGCCATGTGAGGTGTCAGTGTGCCCCTGCTGGGGGGTGCCTCCCAGTTAGGCTGTTCGAGGGTCAGGGGTCAGGGACCCACTTGAGGAGGCAGTCTGCCCATTCTCAGATCTCCAGCTGCATGCTGGGAGAACCACTGCTCTCTTCAAAGCTGTCAGACAGGGACATTTAAGTCTGCAGAGGTTACTACTGTTTTTTTGTTTGTCTGTGCCCTGCCCCCAGAGGTGGAGCCTACAGAGGCAGGCAGGCCTCCTTGAGCTGTGGTGGGCTCCACCCAGTTCGAGCTTCCCGGCTGCTTTGTTTACCTAATCAAGCCTGGGCAATGGCGGGCGCCCCTCCCCCAGCCTCGCTGCCGCCTTGCAGTTTGATCTCAGACTGCTGTGCTAGCAATCAGTGAGACTCCGTGGGCATAGGACCCTCCAAGACAGGTGTGGGATATAATCTCCTGGTGCACCCTTTTTTAAGCCCATGGGAAAAGCGCAGTATTCAGGTGGGAGTGACCCGATTTTCCAGGTGCAGTCCGTCACCCCTTTCTTTGACTCAGAAAGGGAACTCCCTGACCCCTTGCGCTTCCCAAGTGAGGCAATGCCTCGCCCTGCTTCAGCTCGCGCATGGTGCGCGCATCCTCTGACCTGCGCCCACTGTCTGACACTCCCTAGTGAGATGAACCCGGTACCTCAGATGGAAATGCAGAAATCACCCGTCTTCTGCATCGCTCACGCTGTGAGCTGTAGACCGGAGCTGTTCCTATTCAGCCATCTTGGCTCCTCCCCCTTGTAGATGGTTTTCACTGTCATCATCCTGAGGCTGTTCCCTGTAACTTCTTCCCTTTTATGGTTTCTTTTCTTTTCTTTATTTTATTTTATTTTATTTTATTTATTTTATTTTATTTTATTTTATTTTATTAGATGGGGTCTCACTCTGTCACCCAGGCTGGAGCACAGTGGCATGATCTCAGCTCACTGCAGCCTCCACCTCCCAGGTTCAAGCAATTCTCCCACCTCAGCCTCCTGAGTAGCTGGGATTAGAGGGGCGTGCCACCACACCTGGCTAATTTTTTATTTTTAGTAGAGATGAGGGTTCACCATGTTGGCCAGGCTGGTCTCGAACTCCTGACCTTAGGTGATCCACCTGTCTTAGCCTCC
Source organism: Pan troglodytes (assembly GCF_028858775.2). NCBI lineage: Eukaryota > Metazoa > Chordata > Mammalia > Primates > Hominidae > Pan > Pan troglodytes. The sequence goes on from NC_072405.2 coordinate 144,428,775, forward strand.
CAAAGTGCTGGGATTAGAGGCGTGAGCCACCACACCTGGCCCCTTTTACAGTTTCTGTTTTCATCCTAACACCTTTCAACTCAGAGTGTGGCCCAACAACCAGCAATGGCAAATTCTGCTTGTTAGAAATGCAGACCCTCAGGGAACACCCAAAACAATAGTAATAGCGTTTCTATTATAACAAGGTCCCCAGCATATCTGCACACATACTAAATTTGAACATTAACCTACGCCTTAATCTGCTCAGGCTGCTGTAACCAACTACCATAGACTGAGTGCCTTCAACAACAAACATCTATTTTTTCACAGTTTTGGAACTTGGAAAGCTAAGATCAAGGTGCCAGTAGTTCCAGTGTCCAGCCATGGTCTTCTGGGTTCATGGATGGCCATCTTCTTGTTGTGTCCTCATGTGGCAGAAAGGGTAAAAAGGCTCTCAAGGGTCACTTACGGGAGTGAACTCTCACAACCTAATCACCCCCAAAGGCATCATCTCCTAATATTATCACCTCGGGGGTTAAGATCTCAACATGAATTTTGAGGGCATGCGTACATTCAGCACACATGGCAATGCATTATTCCAATGTAAAAGTTGAATGTGACTTCACATATTACCCCTTCAATACTTAAAAACGGCACCATGTCTATGTCAAAATACATCAGGATCAGCAAAAGAAAAACAGAAGAGATCTACACTTTTTAATCTATGACAACAAAATAATTTTTGGACTTCCGATATTACACTGTAGTCCATAAATTAGACCAACAAGCCTTGGTAGGCAAAAATCAATTGTGTTTTAGTTTTAATGCTGCCATTTATGTGTGATAAGTTAATTTGCCCAGTAAAATTCTCTCTCATGTAAAATTAAGTTAAAAAGTGAGCAGAGCCACTTAAAATAAATTGGCCGAATATTGCTCAATTTTTAGCCAGCTGTGCCCAACTCCTTAGGACAGTGATAATCAAATGAAGACATTCTCTGATGTTCTTGATCAAGCAGGAAACTATAAGATGGTCTATTCCAAACTCTGACCTGACAACAAAGACAAGCTGTAGGAAATGTTCTGGCATCCTGAGTCTAACAGACAGGTCAAGAAATAAACTAAACCAATTTGAAGAATTCTACAAAATCAGAGATGGAAGAGACTATTTATTTATTTGGTTATTTAGAGACAGAGTCTCACTCTGCTGCCCAGGCTGGTGTGCCGTGGCATGATCTTGGCTCACCGCAACCTCCGCTTCCCAGGTTCAAGCAATTCTCATGCCTCAGCCTCCCAAGTAGCTGGGATTATAGGCATAAGCCACTGCGCCCATCCCAGAAGAGACTTTAGAAATGATGTAGTTCAGCCTTCTCTAACCACATATGAAAAAACCGAAAATCATAGAGATATGAAGTAAAATGACTTAAGTCAGAGATAAAAATGTGACTATGGCTGTATCTCAAATTAGGAAACCTGAATGCATGTTTTTAGTTACAAGAATTTTACTTTGAAAAAATATAAAATAAATTTGCCAATCACTTCCCTTAAGACAAAAAGTAATTGGTGTGTCCTTTCATAGCTTTCTTGAAATAAAATGTGCAATTCACCCATCATAGGTATATAGTTCTATAATTTTCAGTAAATTTTCAATTGTTCAACCATCAATACAATCCAGTTTTAGAACACTTTCTACATTTCCTAAATTTCCCTTATGCTCCTTTATAGTTAAATACCTCCTATTCCCAGCCCTAGGCAACCACTGATCTGCTGTCTGTATAATTGTGCCATTTACGGCCATTTCATTGAATGGAAATGTGATATGGGGTGTTCTGTGTCTGGCTTCTTTACTTAGAATAGTATATTTAATGTTCATCTATGTTGAAGCACGTATCAGTAATTTGTAACTTTTTATTGGTGAATAGTACTCCACTGTGTGTGGCATATCACATTTCATTTATCTGACAGGTAATAAAACTTTGGTTTGTTTGCAGTTTTGGTTATTATGAATACTGCTTCTGTAAACATTCAGGTGTGTGTCTTTTGTAGACATGCATCTTTATTTTTCTTGAATAGATTCCTAACAGTAGAATTTTTGTGATACATATATCTCACAGGTTCAGGTTTAATGTTTTTTAATTGCCAAACTGGCTTTCAAAGTGGTTGTACCACTTTACACGCCCACCAGAAACATACTAATGTTATGGTGGAGCATGTCCTCATCAAAACTTGGTATTATCTGTCGTTATGGACTAAATATTTGTGTTCCCCCCAAAATTCCTATTGATACCCTAGCCCCCTATGTGATGGTATTTGGAGACAGGGCCTTTGAGAGGTAATTACTTTTAGACGAGTTCATGAGGGTGAGGATCTCATGATGAGATCTGTGTCCTTCTAAAAAGAGGAAAACAGACCAGAGTGTTCCCCACTCCGACTTTATTTTAGGTTGATGGGATGAGAAATACAGATTTGATTGCCACAGTGAATGAACTAAATTACTGGGAAAAACCATTTGGAAGAGTCATCTATAAGAGAGCTTTAGAAGTAATAATAATAACTACCATGTTTACTTTTAGCAAGTCCCATGTGCCAGTCATTAAGCACTTAGCACATAGTAATTCATTTAACTTTCCAAAGTTAAACTTACCACACCGTCTTATAATAAATTGCCTATGAATCTTCTTTCCATGATAGCAGGAGATAGGCTTTATTCAACTTTGGATCCCCAAAACTTATCACAGCAGTTGGCACAGAATAAGTGCTCAGTGTCTGTGTGTGTGTGTGTGTGTGTGTGTGTGTGTGTGTGTGTGTGTGTGTGTGTATTTTTATTTTTTATTTTTGGAGACAGTCTCATTCTGTAACCCAGGCTGGAGTGCAGTGGCACGATCTCAGCTCACTGTAACCTCCACCTCCTGAGTTCAAGCAATTCTCCTACCTCAACTTCTCGAGTAGCTAGGACTACAGGCGCCTGCCACCTTGCCTGGCTAAGTTCTGTAGTTTTTATAGAGATGGGGTTTCACTGTGTTGGCCAGGCTGGTCTCAAACTCCTGACCTCAAGTGATCTGGCCACTTCAGCCTCCCAAAGTTCTGGGATTACAGGTATGAGCCACTGTGTCCGGCCCTCAGCATATATTTTTTGAGTGAATAAAAGAATGAATAGGAAAGAGACATCCCATTTGCCCCACATAAGTGAATGCTTTATTGTACACTGCTTTTGGCATATTTGGTATCAATTAAGAATGTGAGCTTTGAAGTCACAGACTCTGGAGCTGAATCTCCACCCCACGCCTTTGATAAGGAATATAGTTATATGATAATATTATATCAGTTAATGTCCAGTTAAAGAGAAACACTCTTGTAATTTCAAGAAGACTGGGGCTTAATGCCAGTAATTGTTTACGATGGTGTTGGAAGAGCTGAAGGTGCAGAAGAGAAGAGACTGTTACTCTTAAGTCAAGAACCTTCTGCTGCCCCTTGGCTGGAGCTCATGAACACCACCAGTGCCAGGTCCCTGCTGCTGTTGTTACTACATTACATCACCACCACAAGCAGGAGCCCCAGAGCCCCTACTCACCTGGAAACTCACAAATCATGATCACGTGCTAGAGCCCACAGTAGCCTGTCTCAAATTCACTGCCCCTGCTCCTGCCTCTGTAGGAAATGCAAAAGTGGACAAAAATAGCTCCTTTCTTCCTCTTACCTTTTTATCTCCTTTAGTGCCTCCCACTGGCAAAAACTTTAGAGGAAGTTTGCTGGCAGTGGAGTCTGTTAAATGCAATTTTTTCAGTTCCCAGCTCCAGAAGTACAGAGCAGTACTGTCCCCTGGGGAACTGGCTAACATGCAGATTTTGAGTTTGCCGTTGTGGTGAGGGGGTCTGGGAGTTTGTACTTCTAAGAAGCTCCCAGGTGATGCTAATGCTGCCAGTCTGCAGACCATACTTTCAATTGTAAGGGGTCCTTCAACAGATGCTCTGAAGAGGGCCTATGGGTGAGAACCAGGGACAATTAGCACAGTCATCTGGGATGCATGTTCTCTCTCTGAACTTCAGCTTCCTCATGAATAAAGTGAGACAACAACGTCTGTTTTCTCTCAGATGCTGGTTAATCTCAAAGTGCCTCATAATTCCCTGGATAACTACTGAAATAGAAATTTCATGTTTCTATCCCAGAGATTCTGTTCCGACAGGCCTGGATTGGAATTCATTTTCATAAAGCTCTTCAGTTGATCTCATGGGCATATAGGTTTGGGGAGTCTTACCTACCTCAGGATTAGGGTTGATGCAGGAGTTTTCTCGGTCACTTTGCCAGCTGGGGAACTCCAGCTGGCAACGCCCCCGCCTGGACCTTGCTTGGGCACACTTCCTGCCACAGGAGGTGGCCTGCCCACTTGGCCCACCCAGGCCGTGCCTGGCTTGTGCATGGGCTGAGCCCACAGCTGAGCTGGGCGTGCCCCAGCCCACCTGTGTTATAGCTCATACTCACTTTCAGCAGTTCCCAAGTCCTTGTCCTACATCCAAGAAGAATGAAGATACACTGACAATTGAAGGATAAGGAGGGTGGAGAAGAATTTTATTGAGCGACAGAATGGCTCTCAGCAGAGAGGGGACATGGAGGTGGTCCCCCACCCAAAGTCCAGTGCTTTCTCTCCTAGTGTGGCTGACTCCCAGGCTTTTATGGGCCCAGAGTAGGGGAGTGCACGCTGATTGGTTTGTGAGTATGCAGAAAAGTTAAAGGCAGCACTCAAAGGTGGGCATGACTGTGTAACATGCCAATTAGGGAAGGTAGGTATATGTAAAATAGGTGAAGGGTAGGGACAATCAGAGGAAAGCACATCAAAAGGAAAGACAGATTCTCAATCCAGTCCGTGGATTTACCTGGGACTTACAGCTAGACTTTAAATTGTCTTTGTCTTGAAGGTGGAGTTTCACTGGGAACCCAGCCCTGTCTTCCTAGGCATTTGTCTGCCTCCTGCCACTCTCAGGGTGTATATTAAACCAGGTATCCTGGAAATGTCCTAGCCTAGTCCCCGACACATTTACCCGCATTGCATCTAGCCCAAGGTGGCACCAGTAAGAATGACGTTGAGATTGATTCTTTTTCAGCACACAGATTTTCACTTTGGCTGATTATCAAAAAAGGAGAAATAAATAACATTTGAAATGGGATCTATAAGTCACAGTCAACATGTGGAGTGTGAAATCCTATGAAAAATACCAAGATCACTTTATGAGGACATGGTGCAAATGGCCCCCTAGGCAGATGGTCAAAAGCTTTCCTTCCTAGAAGAATATTTTGAGTTGAGAAATGGAATATCTGCTCTGAGCCTTGTATCGTGTTGTCAACAGAAGGAATTTCTGGCCAATTTTGTCTCTGCATGTTCTGAGTCTGACCCTTTCGTATTCTTCTGTAGACCTGATTTCATATTCCTCTACAGACCTGATTTGTCAAAGAGGCTAGTCTGTCTGGATGTCTTTATAAAACTTTATAAGGTGATTTTTGTTTGTTTTTCTTTCTCTGCTGACTAGTGTTTTTGCTTAGGAAGAACATTTTTTAAGACTCCAGACAATCAAAACTGTACAGGCTAGGTCAATCTCAAAATAGAGATTTCATGTCAAATGATTTTTAAAAAATCTTTAGAGTTTCTCTGAGATGAATGATATAAAAATGTACCTAGGAAGTAAAGTGCTTCATTAAGACATTAAGGAATCATGAGCTAGCAATAACACCACCTCATACAAAATACTGCACAATATATTTAAAAGGGGGAAAAAACATGTAATGAAATGATGATTGGCCTTGGGCAAACTTGTGCAGTAGAGAAAACTTCTCTGTTGCAAATGTCTGATCTTATACCTCATTATCCTTGTGAAGCCTTTTCCCCTCCATTACAAGGCCTAGTAGCTGCTAGTGTCTGAAATAGATGAAGAAATACTGAAGGCACCCACACTGATGCATTGAAATCTAACAGATGGACTTGCATCCTGGCACCACCATTTACTAACTGGGAGACTTGGACAAGTGACACATTATCTGACACCTCAGTTTTCCAATGTGCAAAATGGGACCAAAAAAATCAAATATATGAAGTGCCTCGGAAAAGTCTGCTCATTCTTAGACCTCTTTATTGACCTTTTATCTTTGCTCTGCCAATAGAGAGAGGTCTTCCAACAAATAACTTGTCCTCTCAGCTGCAATTTCTCATCTGTTCAACGAGCGTGATAATCCATGCCTTAGCTTTACCCTCAGATTGTTGGGGAGGTCAAGGGGTATGTGGGCACACTTTGAAAGGGGTTGTCCATGGACATGGGAGGGGCCTGTTTCATTGTTTTCCATGGCCATCTTGGGAAGCAAGCGATCACAGCAACTCTTTGCCACAGTGTGTGTTAGTGACCCAGTGTTCAGCATTCCTGGGAGCCTGCTCATCCAAGAACAGGAGACAGTGAAGTGTTACCTAAAAGAATAATTCATCAGCAATGGGGTACATAATCATTGGCAGAATAAATATTTCTATTTGGAGGCATTTCCCAACATCTTCCAATTAGAACAGTACCGTTCATAGGATTGAAGCCTTATCTGGTTAAGGCCATTCCTGACACATGTATTTGCCTTTAACGGGTTTCAAAAGACTTAGCATTTGAAATTTCAGGCAAAATTCAAGGAAGCTGTATATTTGATTATTCTCAGGTAAAATCTGAGAATGTGATTTATTTGGTAACAGAAATAGGAATTGAGTGAGCAGATAATTTTCTTTTAAGACCCCTGTATACTAAAATTCTTCCAAAATAGTGTTTCACATAACACCTGTTTGTTGTTGTTGTTATGTAAATAGGCATTTCTTCATGAAAGGATTCTGTAGTAAAATTCATTCTGGAAACACCAGTTAAAACCCAGCCAAATTTCTGCAAGACTTTGATAGTCTCTTACAGCATGCTTCATAAGACTATAAGAGCAGCTAGGTTATTCAGCAGCCTTCACACTTGTTTAGCCGTTGACCCTTTTCTCCATAGTGTTTCACTAGAAAATTGTGTTCCATTGTTCAAAATGTGACTTTTCAACCAACAGCATCAGCTTTACCTGACCCTTGTAAGAAGTACAGACTCCCAGGACCCATCCCAGACTTCCTGAAGCAGAATTTAACAAAAAGCCTGGGCAATTTGAGTATATATTAAAATTTGAGAAGCACCGTTTCACACTATTGCAAACCTCAATTACAGATTATGGAGCAGGAAGGACCACAAGGGCTTTTCTGAAAATTCCTTTCAAGTATACAGATTGAATAATAATCCCTCAAAATGCTAGAGATAGAAATCACCTTGGAAATCATCTACTTCAAAGGTTTGCAAGCTGTCTCTGAGTAGCATTAAAAGACTCGTATGTGGAAGCCCAATATAAAATGGAGAAAATAAGCAGAGCTGCTCTGGTGGAAGCCAGGGGTGGCTCCTTCTTTACTCCAACCATCCCACCACCTCACCCGGTTGTCCTCATTTGCATCCCTAGGATACCACCAGTGCAACCCATTCACTCAGGTGAATTTACAAGAAGGAAAATGACTTGCTGACTTCTACACAGCCTTTTAGGAGCAAATCTGGGGCTACCATCCAGCTCTCTTAAATCTAGCTTTCTTCTTTTAAAATGTTACAATAATGACCTCAATGAGTATGTACCTCTTGACTTCCCTTCAACCTGTGCCCTGGCTACATACTCTTTGCCCATTAGGATGGAAAGCTGGAGTTTGCTGGACCCCTAAATAGCCAATGTCCATTCTTGGGCTAGAACTCAGCCAACGTTTTTCACATCGCCCAGAGCTTAATCACTCTGATGATGACTAATTCCCCACATGCTGTGCCATCTCACAATGAAAATGCACAGATTGTGTTATGCTCATACTTCTCAGGGGGTACTATAATCATTGAGATAGGACTAGAAGATACAACATTGCAGAAAAGCATTCTACGTGTGTAGGGAGGTTGCATAAATGATGAGGTAAGGGTGCTTTGGCATACAAAACAAAGAATACATCATGATTGCTAAAACATAAAGTCTTATGTGTTAATACATCTTATGAGGAATCCTGAAAGGTAATGAGTTTGAACAGCTGGGACTAAATGGCAAAGAGCTTTGAATTCTATGACAAGAAGATTGGATTCTATCCTACTGTTTCCAAAAGTGTGTTCTGCAGAACACGAGTTCCTTTACATGCCCTGGAATAGAAAGGTTTCTGTAGTTGAATATGTTTGGAACCTGCTTTGCATCCCTCTTCTTAGAGACTCAAATCACACATTTGCATGTTTTGTTTTGTTTTGTTTTTGAGAGCTTCAAGAAGTACTTCAGTTTTTAAAAAGCAGATTTTAAAAACCTCTCTTTTATTAATTTCATATACCATTTTTTGGTAACATCTGTTGACATCTTAGGGAATTTAATTTGGGAAATAGCACTCTAGGCAAAGGAAAACCCATTGCTTCTCAGCACCCTCTGCAAGTCTTGCAGCTCCTCATCCAGGTAGGTGTGCACTGTATGTTCTGCCCTCCTTCTAACTTCCAATAAGTCTCAGCCATGTTTGTTCTTTTTTTTTCTTCTTTTTTCTGCAAGACAGACCTATAATATATGACAATCTTAGAAATGAAATAGGCTTATTTTTTCAAATAGTGTTATTCAGTTCTAAAACTTCTATTTCATTCTTTAAGTTTCCATTTCTCTAATGAGACTTCCCATCTTTTTATTGACTACAAGTTTATTTTCCTTGCTTTTTTGAATATAATTACAGTAACTGCTTTAAAATATTTGATAACTCCCATTAATCATTTCAAGATTGATGGATGTTGATTGTCTTTTGAGAATTAATGACATTCCTGGATCTTCATCTGTTGAGTAATTTTTGTTGTCATGTCTTGGACATATTAATGTTAGATTTGGAGGTTCTAGATGTTATATTCTTCTGAAATATAATTTTATCTGTCGGTTTGCTTTGTTTTTATCAAGGATTTAATTTGATTAGACTCAAATTGCAAACTCTAGCTTTTAAGTAAAAGCTTAAATTTCCTCCTTAGCTAGAATCTGTCTCACACTTGCGTAGTTCATGAATCACTTGAGATTTGGACAGAATTTATACTTTAAATTTTTGTTCCCTCCTTCCAGTCATGCTCCCTTATTTTCCAATCATTGTGGTTGCTCCACTCTCTGTCCTTTGGTTCTATGAGCCAGAAAGATGGTAAATTTCTTTTTTTTTTTTTTTTTGGTTGGTAGTTTTGGTTGGTAGTTTTTTTAATTGTTGTTTTTTATTTTTATTTTTTTAGCTGTGTTTTGTTGGTTTGATGTAGCCATCCAACATGGCACTGACTTTAACCTGCTTTCAAGCTAAAAGTGAAAAAATAAAAATAAAAAGGGCCACTTATTGCATGTCATCCAGTCTTCCAGCCAGAGTCTGCCTGGTTTTGTTTATTTCTAGTAACTTTGGGCCATGTTTTGTTTTTCCCTCGCTATTATATTACATTACCTGTTGGAGGATCATGTCTGGGAGGAACTACTTAGACATACTGCATGCAAAACTCCTCTGTTTGTTTTTATTTTTCCTCCTGTAAATGACTAAAGCAAATTCCAATCTACTATTTTAATCAAATAATTAACAATTTATTGATACACCATTTTATGTGCAGTACAATGGTATAAGGGGAAGGGGATAGAATAAGTTCAAAATATGATAGAACCTTCAGTGTTTCAATTTGCTTTTGTAAGAATTGTGTGGCCTTAATGTTTTATCTCAGACTGCCAAAAACCATGGTGGAAAGATTTTTTTTTTTTTTTTCCTGAAAGACAGGTAAATGGAATCTATTTCCAGCTCCGCCACTAACTTCCTGTATAATCTGGGAGATGTTATTTGACTTCACTGGGACTCAGTTTTCTCATCTGATATTAAAGCCAGATGTACTAGACAATCTCTGATTACCTACCAGGTCTAACATTCTCTCATTTTACTGAAGAAAAAATAGCTAATTCTTGGACCTCCCCCAGATGCCTGAAAAGTTGTAATTAGGACTTTTTTTTATGTTCTTGATTTTTCAGATTCAGGGTTATTAAGTACAGCATCCTACTGTGAAAACACTAAGAAGAAGTCTTTTCTTCCTCTGAGGTTAATATATAGGACATTGGTTCTTCTTCTAATTGGACAGGTCACCCGGAGTACCTCTTACACTTTCACTTGCCCAGTGTATAACGTGGCAGACCGGAGCACTGCCTAGAGTTGTAAGACCAAATTCAGATTGTAAACCTAAGCTCATTTATGAAGGAACCGCAGCTCAGGAATTAAATACAACTTAATTTAGTTCTTCACAGAAGATGAGTTTTGCAGTCAGAAATACCAGAGGTTATATCCCATTTCACCATTTAATAACTGTGTGTCTTGAGCAAATCACTGCATCTTTCTGAGCATCAGTTTTCTCAGGTTAAAACTAAACTAGCAATCACTAGTCTACATATTAACATATTCCAAATTATCTAGTACAATGTCTAATTGCATTTGATAAATATGAATTTGTACCACCCCCATGTTAAGCTAGGCTCTGTGCAGTGATACAAAAGAAGGAACAAAGGAGAGGCTTGACCCACAAAAAATTTGCAGTCATAGTTGGAGACAGAAATACTACATAATTACGTGAAATCTAATATGGGTCTTAGACAAGCAGCACTTATTTGTGTAGATTTTAGACATTTTTATTCATAACAGCTTACAAGAATGCACCTGCAAACCTTAAGAATCCAGATACACTATCTCTTAACTACTTTTAGCCACATTTAAAATTGCATTTGTATTTTATAAGCCTCCTTCATATATATTATTGTGTTTAAACCTCAGAACAACCAAGATGAAACAAAATACTGTCTCTTTCATTTTATATTTGAGGAAACTGAAATTTAAATGAGTCAAGAGACTTGCCCAACATCTCATAACTAGAAAGCTGCAGAACTATACTTAGATTGCAAGTTTAACTGACTTTAAGCCCATTTCTCTCTCCCCATTTCCTAGCTGCAGCAAATTCAAACCATTGAATAATTTTGATGAGGTCCAATTACACGATGCATGGGGAAAGAGAGCTTCTCATTTTGAGGTCACATAAAATAAAGCATTTGACATTTCCTAGACAGTTTCTCAAACATGCCCTTGCTTTTTCTTACCTACCATTCTTTTCTATTTTAGATGTAAGTGTTCCTCACAACTCTGCTATGAATGTTTTTTCATGGTACTGGGTGAGTCAGTTAATCTGATTTCCACAGAATTTCTCATTTCTGGGCCCACCTTCCCATCTTCTGACTATTCTCTGTGTTCTGGTTCTCATTGTTTTCCTCCTAGACTTTCCTCTCTCTATTGTACCAATTAAACTGCAACTAAAGGGAGCCTCTTAACGATCAAGTAAGGTCACTTTCTTCACTGGTTCCTCATGGCATTGTGAACCCAAGCCCTTTATCTCCAAGACACTCAAGCCCTTTGTGACTTAGTTTCTTCCTAACTCTCTAGTTTTATCTCTCATTTTTTGTCCACACTCACTGTCTGTTCTGGCCACCCAAAGCCTCAGTATCTCCCAAAGCTAATCATATGGTTTCAGAATTACATACCTGAAAAATGTTCATCTTATTCCTCTTTCCTATAATTTCTTCTTTATGGTAAATAATTTTGAAGCCACAGTTCACCTATTCTTGATTTGGCAAAGATCCCTTGTACCTCAGATCTTTTGCATCCCATGCTCCTCTATGACGGACAGTGGCAGTAACATCAGTCTTAGCAAGCAGAGGTCATGTGCACTTTCACTTGTAATTAACATGGCAGATTGCCTTCCAAAGAGGCTTACAAATTTACACTTCCAACAAAGTGCGTAAAAATGCCTGTATCTCTACATTGTCACACACACTTTTAATTTTATCCATCCTTTTAAAAATTTCATCAATTTGATGGGTCAAAAATGACAGCCATTTTAAAAATTTGTATGTCTCTAATTACCAGTGAGATTGTCCTTTCATTTATTAATCTCATTTATAGTTTCTCTTCCAGAAATTGCTTGCCCATATACCTTTAATCGAGATATTGTTTTGCCTTATTGGTATAGAAGAGTACCTTACATATTATGGATTTTAATAATCTCTCTATCTCTATGTCTATGGCTGTCAAGAGATGTCACATGCATTTGCCTGTCATTTGAGTTTTAACTTTGTTTATGGGGCTTTTTGTGATCCAGAAATCTTCAATAGTAATGTAATAGACAGATCATTATTTTCCTTATGACTTTATACTTTGAGTTATTTAGAAAATCTCATGTACTCCAAATTTCTCCTGTTACTTTTAATACCAACCGCAATTCAATATGAACTGTATTATTGTGTATAGTGTAAAGAAATTGTTTTGTCCAGTATATAGTTGTCCCAACACCAATAATTATCCATCTACTCTTCACTAATTTGATGTGCCAACTTTGAAATATTAAGTTTCCATAGAGTCATGGGTCTGCTTTTAGCTCTCAATGCTGTTAAAATGACCTATTATTTTAACAAAAAATGTTTCATCCAAAGAGAATTTGTTTTCTCTTTGGATGTTTCATCTACATGTTTCATCCAAAGAGAATTTAATTTAGGTGACATAATCAATTGAAATATCTTGATCAAGTAAGGATTTATTAATATCACATAACACAAAATTCAAGGGTGGTCAGCCTAAGCCACAAATGAGGTGGAGTTGCCATCCTTGGCAATAGTGGCTCCCAGAAAACTCACAATATCCCCAACAGATATCTGCTTACACCTCATTGGTCCACAATGAGTTAGGTAGCCTCTTCCTTCCACCTGCAGGAGACATTGGGGAACTGACATATTTAGCTCTCCAGCCTCCATAGTCAAGGAGAACAAATGAGAAGGTGGTGAATCTAGATATTAAGAGACGAACCTACATGTTAGCTCATTGTTGAAATACTTACAGTGCTAGAGTAAGTTTTTCAACTAGTACAGCTAGTCAGTTTCACTGTTATTCTTTTTCAAATACTTCTCAGTTGCTCCTGTTTTTATTTTCCAGGTTCATTTTTAAATCAGTGTAATGAACATGGACATGTTCTACTCAGATCTCCACCAAAAGAATTTGCTGTAAAGTCAGAGTTTCTGACAGCCCTAACTGCTGCCCCCTGAACTCTGAGGCCATGCATCCCCCAGGATGCCCCCAGCCAATGACTGAACATGGTGGAGGACTAGGACCGGGATATTCCTACTCAATATGAAGCAGCCTCTGCTTGAGAAATCCCCATTAGTCTTAGAGTTACAAATGCACTGTGCTCTGAGATTCAAACTTTCCTCTTCTCTATCTCATTGACAGATATCAGATCTGCATCATAATAATCTCTCTATTACTGTTTTCCCTTATCCTTTATTCATTATAGGTTTTTCCCTCAATATATTTCTTGAATATCTAATTCCATATTGGTTTATGCTTCTCGGAGTATTAGAACTGACAGAAATGTCACTGGAAGTAATCTGAGAAAACGGGTAGAATGGGACTTGAGAACTGGATCATTCACCACTTGACTAGCAAGGAAGATAATATCCTATATGAAATGTGGAGTACAGATTGTCCCTGGCATAAAGTGGAGTCCAAATTGTTGAAGATTTCATCAGTGGTTACCTGAAAAAAATGTCATGATGGAGGATAGTACTTTTGCTTGTATGATAATTCGAACACTTGGAAGATATGAAAGAGACAAGGCCTTCAAAAACAGTGGATTTGTAAGCAATTATTAAGTTATACTGAAGTCCTGTAGAGAATTAACGAGATACTAACAATAGCTAATGAAGAGTTAAAGGTTAAGTATCAGAGTCAAAGTGCCCTTTGGTAGCTCACAAAGAGACACTTATATATATCCTGAAATTGAAGAGGACTCACAACTGAGAAGTAGACTCAAAACCTGTTAGAGTCACAGAGGTCCAGAGGCTCTCAAGTGGTAAAAAGAGAAAGCTCTGTTATGCTGAAGTCAGGGCCCTGGTGAGAAAAATCTGGGACCCTAAAAGTGGGATGGGAACATCTGGGTAGGTGTCCCTGAGAATTTTGGCTTTACAGACATCCCTGACCTCAGACGAGTAGAGGTTGCAAAAACAATCCACCCACCCTATTAAGAGCTAGCAAATCACCATTAAAGGAGACTGTTGCAGAGATTAGATTTCTCTCTAACTAGGCAGTAGGAACCCTTATCAGGAGTTGCCTTCTCCTCCCTGCTGGCTTCCAGGTTATTAATAATGGTTAATTCTCAGCATAATTCAACTAGGGGATATGCTGGACCTCATAATGGAAAAAAAAAGAGATTACACAATAATCATGCCCACTTCTGAGGGAGAGTTTTGCCAGATATTGAATTCTTGATTGATAGTCTTTTTTGTTTTTTCCTTCAGTATTTCAAATATATCAACCCATTTCTTTCTGGCCTCCATGGTTTCTGATGAGAAATCTGTTGATAATCTTATTGGGATCCATTGTATGTGATGAGTCACTTCTGTCTTGCTGCTTTGAAGCATCTCTTTGTCTTTGGCTTTCAACATTTTGATTTTAATGTGTGTTAATGTATGCCTCTTTGAGTTTTTCTTGGAATTCATTTCTTGGATGTTTATATTCATGTCTTTTATCAAATTTGAAATGTTTTCAGTCATTATTTCTTCAAATAATCTCTCTGGCCCTTTCTCTCTCTCTTCTTAAAATCCCACAATGCATATGTCATTCTGCTTGATGATGTCCCACAGGTCCCTTAGTCTCTGTTCATTTAAAACATTTTTTTCTTTGTTTCTCAGACTCAATAATTTCTATTGTCCTATCTTCAAGTTCACTGACTGCTTCTTCTGACTGCTCAAATCAACTTTTAAATCCCTTATTTTAGTTATTATATTTCTTGCTTCAGAATTTCTTTTTGATTATTTATTGTGTGTTATCTCTTTATTGATATTGACAATTTGTCAATACGTTGTTTACTTGATTTTGTCCATGTCTTCTTTTAATTTTTCAAGCACTTTTATGACAGTTGTTTTAAAGTCTTTGCCTGGTAATTCTACCATCTGGTCGTTCTCAGGGAAAATTTCTGTTAATTTATTAATTTTCCTCTGAATGGGCCATGCTTTCCCATTTCTCTGTATGATCTGTGATTTTTTTGTTGAAAACTATATATATATGGTATATATATGGTGTGTATATATATGGTATATACATATATATGGTGTGTGTGTGTGTGTATATATATATATATGGCAAATGTAACTGGAGATCCAATTCTTTTCCTTCTCTAGAGTTTTCTATTTTTGTTGTTGTTTTGATTGTTGTAAGATGGCTCTGTGCCAGAGACAGCCTAATGTATAAAGTCTTCCTATTTTCAGAGCCTGTGCCTCTTTCTTGGCATGCACAGTAAATTCCGTTGTATTTGTGGTTATTTTTGAATGTAAATAAGTGTTTGGCTTATTTACATTCAAAATGTAAATAAGTGGCTTTTGTGTTTTTGTGCTTTAGTGGTTTTGGTTAAGTGTTTTGCTCCCAAAGGTGGAAAAGAAAGATAAACGGAAACAAAAAGGATACTCGTCACTGACCCTTTAACTCCCCTGGAAGTTCCTTCCACCAGAGGGAGAGGAGCTTGCAAAAATGACTGCCCACCTCTACAACTGCATCTCTGAGATCAGAAGCAGTAATCATTGATCAGAGCACTAATCCATGATATTTAGAAAACAGAATCCTTTTTTTCCCCACCCTGGCTATTGCAAGTTGCATGCAAGCTACTCTTAGAACACAGGCACAGCTGCCTGTCATAAGGCAGTCTGGGGATGGAGGATGGGTGGCTGCTACCATGCTAAGAGGTGAAATTGACCGAAGTAAACTATAATTTATTTTCCAAGCCTTTCCATGGACGTTGGAAGCTTTCAGTAGACTCCAGAGTTCCAAAATAGTTATACAGAACCTGCTAGTGCACTTGTTGTCTAGTTATAGGGAAAGATTCCTGGTGCTTCCTACTCTGTCCCCTTCCCTCTAGCTCCACTTTAAGTTTATTCTTCAGTGTTTAATAATTTTGTCATTATTGTGAGAGGTATTATTGTTCTTAATAGATAATTGATCATTTGCTACAATGTATTGTGATGATCTATCTATTTGTCTTCACCATATTGAATTTCTTGAGGTCAGGCACTGGGTTGGACTTACTTACCAGTGTATCTCCATTGCTGAGTATACTACTTGGCACACAATTGGAGCTTAATATGCCTTTGCTTGATTAATCATTCAATAAAGTAATAACTGAATTATGTGCTGCCAAAACCCATTGTTCTACCACTAAAAGGAAAATGCAGTGACCATATTTTCACCATATTTTGTCCAGCGTTTGGAACTAATCCTTTTGCTGCAGGGATAATTGAGTACTAGCTGAACAGAGTCCAAACCATATGCTCTGAAAAACATTTCTCTTTGTAAATAGCAGAAATAGTTCTGAGCCTTCTTATTGGATTTTGTGACAAGGTGGCTGCTTTGGGCAATGATGTTTTAATGCTTGCCCACCTCCTTGACTTTCCTAATGCTTCACTGCAACCCAAAATGCCAGACACTGATATGACCCCTATCTTTGTGTCCAAACTATATTCTTTCTGTAAGACTCAGTTCAATTGCCTCTGTCACATTAAGCCCAAGATGGTTTTTGGTCCACTAAGCTTCAAGAAACTGCTTACTCTTCTGCAAATATAGAAAATTATGAAGTGTATGCTTATAGCTAATATAAACATAAATGTTTACATATATTAGCTAATTTCTGTGGGTGCAGAAAATATTTTTAATGACAGAAAATTTGTCAAGTAAAGTTAAATGAAATAAAAATGATGCGAAGCGAAATGAAATAACATACAATGAAATGACACAAAGTGAGAGTTGCCAGGAGGTCTGTATAAGCATGCCTCACTCCATTACCATTCATTCTCTCAAGGGTAGAAAGTCCAGTAAGTGAAGACAGTGAAGAGCAAACTTAAACTGAACATTAATAATGTGTTAGACAGTGCATTATATATTTTAATATATTCATAAGTAAGGATACTAGCAAGAATACTAATATAACACATTTCATAATGGCTTCTGTTCATTGAGTTGCTTTCATGTGTGTGGTATTTTACATACACTATATTTCTCAACTTTACATGACAGATAACATATCAGAGATGAAAAGACTGAATCTCTGACTATATTCACTTGCCTAGGATAACTCAGGTAATAAATTCCAAAGTTTGAAATTTAATCTAAGTCAGTCTAATCTTAATTCTCATACCTTAAAGCATTTATTACATTGTCTATATTTGGTTAAAATGTCAAGTTATACATTGTAAAAATCTGTAAACTTAACGTACTACACAAATATTTATCGTTGCCATGGTTGATATTGCTGTTGCAGTTACTACTTTTTTTCTGGCCTCCCTCACCTGCAATTCAGTTTCGTTAGCAGAAGAATGGTAATAATTTAAAAGTTATAAATATGTGAATTTTATGGAATATAGTGAATACTGATGAAGGGTTTTTCATTGTTGTTATGATTTTAATTACTTCTTATGTTTTCTGACTTTGACAGTTGATTTTTAAATTCAATTGAAAGCAAAATTAATGAGTACTTACTCTGTGTTAGGTGCTACAGATGAACATAAATTTGAACCAGAAATTTGACATAGATAAGGCATGGCTCCTACCATTGAGGAGCTCCAAGTGTACACACACTTGGACAGTCTTGCTCTGTCGCCCAGGCTGGAGTGCAGTGGCATAATCTTGGCTCACTGCAAGCTCCGCCTCCTGGGTTCACGCCATTCTCCTGCCTCAGCCTCCCGAGTAGCCGGGACTACAGGCGCCCACCACCACACCCGAGTAATTTAATAGAGATGGGGTTTCACCGTGTTAGCCAGGATGGTCTCGATCTCCTGACCTCGTGATTTCCACCCCTTGGCCTCTCAAAGTGCTGGGATTACAGGCGTGAGCCACCACGCCCAGCTGTCATCTAGGTTTTAAGCCCTGCATGCATTAGGTATTTGTCCTAATGCTGTCCCTCCCCTTGCCTCCCACCCCCTAACAGGCCCCGGTGTGTGATGTTCCCCTTCCTGTGTCCATGTGTTCTCATTGAAGAAATAGAAATATATTTTAAAAGTAAGTCATCAGGCAAACCAAACCCAACAATAACTTAGAGAAAAACGAAATGTAAGGTAGCAAAGTAAAATGATTGTGATATATGTGACATAATCCATATGACATAGTGTACATGACATCAGCTGTTAATGTTGCCTGCGTAGCCATGATGATAAAAACAAACAGAGTTGGGGATGGGGAAATGGGAAGTATACTTTTTTTTTTTTTTTTTGAGAAAGTGTCTCACTCTGTCACCCAGGCTGGAGTGCAATGGCGTGATCTCAGCTCACTGCAACCTCTTCCTCCTGGGTTCAAGTGATTCTCCTGCCTCAGCCTCCCAAGTAGCTGGGACTACAGGTGCCTGCCACCACACCCAGCTAATTTTTTTAATATTTTTAATAGAGACAGGGTTTCACCATGTTGGCCAGGATAGTCTTGATCTCTTGACCTGGTGATCCGCCCACCTCGGCCCCCCAAAGTGCTGGGATTACAGGCGTGAGCCACCGCACCTGGCCAGAAGTATACATTTTAACAGCTCTACATAGTAGCTGCTGTCAGAATTCAAATGAAGATATCTACCTTTAAAGAACAGTGACTCCTGGGCTCTGTATCAGAACCAAAGCTCAGGTTTTTGGTTTACTTATATGAAAGAGAGGAAATCCTAAGGGAAAATGTACTAAAGCGACAGCAAGGTTGTCCTAAACATCAGTTGTGGGGCAATGAAGTGCATTGAGGAAGAAAATGCAAGAATGCCCTCTTAAGATAATTTTTAAGGTGGAAAGTCATTTTCCAGGGTGAGCAGAGTGAAAGGTGGGGGTGTGCAATCCAGCAAATTCCTCATGTTCTTTTGTGAAAAGTGAATTGATACTACTTCAGAGGGACTAATGAATTGGTAACAATCTACCCAGGCATTTAGAAACACCAATCAGGTACACGAGTTCAAAGCGTGTTGCTTCTGCAGAATGGGTGAAAGGGATAGGAGAGGTTTGCAGCGCCTTTTTATTTTATTTTCCTGTAACAAGCCATGGAGAGATATAGGACTTTGTAAATTCGGTACATACTTTAAATAAAATAAATATAGAAACTAAATGGAAGGAAAGGAAAGGAGGAAGGAACTTTGACAATTGATTTTAAATTCAATTGAAAGCAAAATTAATGAGTACTTACTCTGTATCAGGTGCTACAGATGAATGTAAATTTGAACCAGAAATTTGACATAGATAAGGCATGGCTCCTACCACTGAGGAGCTCCAGGTGTGTGTGTTTTTAAAAATATTATTTTTAATTTTTCTATTTACTTGATGGTAAGACTTTAGTAACTAGTTTAAGAGGCTGCACCATGAATTTTGATGATGTGAAGGGAGACCTTTGTGGAAATAAAAGTGCATTGGAACTCCTTATTGATTTTTGCACTCTTCTCCTGGGAATGGGGTTCCTATGAAACAGGAGATATTTCCATAACCACAGGTTGGCAAACTCTTAATTGAGATAAACCAGAACAATCTTGCTTTGGTTTCTCTTCTGACACAGATTCTAGGTTTCTTAGACAAATTGGGCAGTGTAGAATCTGAAGAGAATATTTTATGAAGTAATTGTTTGCTTACAAATATATTTGGGCATCAGCAGAGGTGAGAGAAGGTTTCACATTACAGGACTGACAGCTCACTGACATTCTGTGGGTTTTCCTTTGATCTATTAATGTGCAAAGCTTTCAGTGAATTTGATCTGAAAATGATATATTGGGCATTTTCTTGCCAGAATGTATAATTTTCTAACATGATGTCTTCGGTAGCAGCACATGTAATGAAGCTGTCTGGGCCAAGACGGTGATATTTTCGGGATAACTCTACGTTTGACGAAATAGGATTGTGGAGGAAAGGAAGTGAAAGAGTACCCTGTTGCAAACGAAACCAGGAGGAAAAAAAGATATTTCGAGATGAAGTTGCATGCAGGATACAAAGTCAAAGTTACTCCATAAAAAGAACATGGATTTTGAGTCCAACAAGCTTGGGTTTAAATCCTGGCTTCACTTTGCCTTGTGACCTTGGCCATATAAAAGTCATCTCTTCTGATGGACTTTTATGTTCCCCATGAAATGTGGAAGATAAATCATACAAGATTGTGAAGATCAGAAATTTTGATGCAAAAAGCCTAACATTGTACCTGGTAGGCATTCAATAAATATCACATCTATGCATACACATACACATACATGCACACGTACCTGCACATACCCACACACTCACACGAAGGTGGCAATCGGTAAGGAGAAGACATAGTCAGATCCTACCCCAGGGAAGTCTTTCTGCCTCTTTCTTTCTGCTCTGCTTCTATTACGTATCTCTTGGAACATCCACCTCTACTCTTTTGCTGTCTCTGTCTGTTCACTTAACATCTTACCGAGGTTACCAGCTGATGTCACTGAAAAGAAATGTACGCAGTGTAACCCCCTCCTTGAGCAGAGCTCATGATTCAGTAGGGAACACAAAGTGGGGAAAAAAGTCATAGTGCAATATAATTGCTTTACTAGATGTAAGGACATGATGCAGACCACCACATAGAGGATCCTCAACTCAGAGTGAAACAGAACATTTTAACAATGGGATGGGATTGGGGTGAAGCTCCAGGTAGAAGGAGATGACTGTGGGTTCCATCCCTGTTGTTTCCAAAATGTGTTCCGGGTGTAAGCTGTCATATGTGTGGCTGGACATGTTTAATGCAAGGCTGCTTCATGACCTGGTATAAACAATTATCTTAATTGCAGGACTGTTTAGGATGGCCAAGAAAGAGGTGCTCATATGAATCTGCTTGCTTGCTTGCTTTTCTTTCTCATTTTTCCTTTCTTATGTTCTCCATTTTGACCCATCTATTCCACTTTGTCAAGACCAAAATTCCATCTCCAGGCTTTCCTCGCATGTCCTTCCTTAAAACTAACTTCTTTTTTCCTTTCTTTTCTTTTCTTTCTCTCCCTCTCTTTCTTTTCTCTTTCTCTCTGTTTCTTTCTTTCTGTCTTTCTCCATATCTTTTCAGAGTCATAAATCATGTCAGGTGTGAAAATACAGAGGCGAAGAAAAGCTGTCCTTGCCCTGACGTGTTAAATATCTAGCAAGGAAGGCTTCCAAGATCTTAAATCAGAGGCAAGTATTTTAACTTAGATACAAATAATGCTGAGTATTATAAAATGACCAAGAAACTTGCCTTTGATGTCAGAAGACCTGAAGGTTTCTGTACAAGTAGGTGGGGGAAGGGAGGATTTAAAGAGGTTTCTGAAAGGCATGGGAATAAGATTTTGGAAGAAACTTGTGGAAAGGTAGAACGTCCCAGGCTCAGGAGGTAAGTTAAGTCCTAGACTTTTGAAATCAGAGATTTATATGGAGAATGGCAACTGAAACATTCTCCAAAGCACAATGATCTTACTAGGGAGCCACCTGTGAAGTGCACAATGCCCAGCTGTTTCTAGTTCCTGACATCAGTCACAGATGGACACGCTCTGCTGCTGGGAGGGGCTCATCCACAGGATAGGCCGTACCACATTAACCCAGAAACTGCTTGGTTTTAGGTGAAATAAGCCAGACCTTAGTCATTCCATTTGATAATGGCTTCCTAATACTAGAAGTTCTCTTTTAAAACTGCGACCCATTTCACAATTTACAAATAATTTTAAAGTGTTACCCCCTCCCTCTCCCTGGGGGATATGTAGTGTTATACCTGCCTTACAGATGAGGAATGCATAGCCCAGCAACCATACATCCAAGAGGGCCATGTGGAAACACAATCCAGAAGTTGGCAGAAGGGTCCAGGACAGCTGGTGAAATGGTGGTGCACCCTGATAGTTTGGGCATGGTTGAAGTTAGCAATTTAAAAGATGGTGCATGGTGGAGAGGAGCAGCTGTCAAAATTCAAAGGAAGATGACCTACCTTTAAAGAACAGTGATCCCTTGGCTCTAGATCAGAATTTAGGTTTACTTCATATGAGAGAGAAATCCTAAGGGAAAATGAACTAAAATATCAGCAAGGTAGTCCTCAACCTTAGTTGTGATGCCCTGAAGAGCATGAAGGAAGAAAATGGAAGAATGCCCTCTTAAGACAATTTTAAACATAGCCATTTTTTAGCATTGCTCCAAGACAAAAGCAGAAGGGCCATTGAAATAAATCTCTAGGTTTTTATACTCTCATGATTATCCAGGGTGGGACAAGAAAGCCAGTTAACAGCATGTTGAAAGGTCACTGCAAAAATACAGAGTCGACTCAGTTTTCCTTTCTTATGTTTACCATTTTGTCTCATTTATTTCCCTTTGTTATGTCAAGGCCAAAATTCTAACTCCAAGCTTTCTTCTCAACCTGCTCCATCTCCCATGTTCCTTCTTAAGCAACCTGCTTATTTTCTTTCTGCTAGATAATGTATAAAGAATTGCCTCTTACCAATGTGAGTTCTTCATGTTAAACTCACAGTTAACTATTGGATCTCAGGCATCAAAGGGGCATTAAAAGTTTACCTTGCACAGTCACTCACCCAGTGATTGGCATGTGTCTGTACCATCCTTGACAGATTGTCAGATAAAACTATACTTGGACAGCTACAGTGATAGGAAACACATTTCTAACTAAGTCTTTGTGTTCCCTCACTGGGCAGCTATTCATTACTAGAAATCTTGGCCTCCTGAATCCCATAGAGCAAGTCTGTCTTTACTTTGGCTTGAAGATCTTTCAAATAAATGATGTAATGCTATCTCTCTCCAACTCTGGAACAAAGTACTGAAAATCTCCCTCAGATTGAACATTCCCATTTCTTCCAACTGTTCTTATATGACATGTTTTATGTTGTTCTCCACCTCACATTATATGAGTCACTCTATCCAAAATGGATCTCAGTTAAAAAGCTCAATAAGCCAAGTGGGTTCTGACATCACATTAACAGAATGTAACTGCTAGTTCTTTATCATTTTTGCCTTTCTAAGGTAATTTTTTTAATATCGAACCTGGGTAAAAGTCAATCAGTGTATCTATAGTAAACATATATTCTTTCCTATCCTGACAACCATTCTCATTGTGAGGCAATGGGCCCATTTGTTATTTGGAGATGCCTGCTCCTCAATTCTCATTCCACGTTGTTTGAGTCAGGTCCGCTCCAGTCCCACAGAAGGAGCAGGGACATGCCTACACCAGTCAGCAGGTCACAGTAATTGGCTCGACAGTGGACCCTTGACTTAAGTCAGTGAGATCAGAGTGAACTGCATAACTTCAACTGAGTGTATTTCAGGTAGCCATTTTTATGCTTGATTTAAGCTTAGAAAAGATGCAGCCTAGATGCCATATTGAGCCAATTGGTGACTCTGAGACCTATTGGAAAATGGAGTCAGCATAGAGGAAGCAGAGCGAAGATACAGAGAAGATAAACCACAACCTGGTGGTATTGCTGAAGCATTGGAGCAAGCATATTTGAAGTCGGATGGATTCCTAGGTACTTGAGTTGTATACAGCCGTACATTTCCTTTTGTAGTCAAGTCAATTTCAATCCGTTTTTTAAAAAAATTTACACCAAAAGAATACTAATTAATAAAAGATAATAGTACAGTCAAGAACTTAAGAAAGAATCTTAAAGATTCTTTGTGTTGGTTCTGATGCAAGTTTATAGGCAATTTTCTGGGCCTGTTCAGCCATCAATAAAATGAATACCTTCATGTCCATTATCAGAGGAAATCCACACGGCTTCTCCAAAGATGCTTTCAAGGACACTTCTAAAACATTAATATAGACATATGAATGACAGAAATTAATCCTGCTACTCCTTGTTGATTTTGAAGATGCACATGGAGGCAACAGTGGGCTGACTCTCAAGACCTGGACAATAAAACTGCTGTACCCTTAAAGCATACCTGGGAAGCCAACACATAATATGCTCATAGAAAATTTATGTTAAATGAACAAATGAATGACTAATTTATCCTAGTTATTCTATTTTTCCAAACCTAGGTCTTTGGAACTAATACATATTCAAGGACAGAAACATGAATAAGATATGGTCTCACCCACAGCCATCATGAGAGAGAGTTTCATGTGGTACTTATCTGACGGTTCCGATGGTAACCACATGGATGGTCTTAAGGAGGGGCAGTGCCCTGGCAAAGAGGTCATTGAGAAGACCAAAACATAGGTATCCACGATGCACAAAAACCACACCTAGGATGCACCGTTTTTCCAAAGCCCACTTTCGCTTCCCAACCCTGTCCTACATCCAATAACATACAAGACTCAGACAAGCAATGGAGTCCCTTAAGAAGGTGGAGGGCTCCTCACAAGTCCTATAAAAGCATCATCTACCTGCTGTTGCAAAGCTCCTGGCCTAGTGTGAGGCAGAGCAAGGCTCCCTGGAAAATTGCATCGGCTTACTCTGACTTAGAGGACTTAATGCATTTTTACAAATGGAAATAATAAACCCTCAGGAAATATTATGAAAATGAATCTGTAAACACTGAAATTGAATCTAATCATGAACAAGTCATAGCTTAGACTAATGAAGAATAAATTATGCTGAAATACGGACAAGATTTGTCCTTCAGTCTGATGGGGAAAAATGGTGTCAGTAGGAGGCAAAACCCACACATGACTTTAGACTACAAGATATAATTTGATGAGCCACTGCAAAACTCATCTCTAAACAGACTTATTTGACTGTAAGTATAGGTCAACCACTAGAGCTAGAAAATAATCAAACCATATAACCTTTGCAGGAGCCACATTTCTTGCTCAAAACCTTTCTCATTTTTTCTGTCTTATTCACTCTTTTCTGCTCAGGAAGCATGTAGGTTTGTTAATTCCTTGGGATACATTTCATCCAGACTTTCTGATCTATAGGTCACCATTTTTTCCCCAGTCATATTGCTGATAACAATTTTGAATTTTCAAACCAGGTCTTTTTTTTTTTTTTTTTTTTACCATTTGATGAGCTTTTATGAATGGATCCACCCATATAAACATCATAGCATTCAGAAAATAGAATATTTTCATCACTCCATAAAGCTCCTTTACAATGCTTTGCTGAAAATTTCATACCCCTCTTCCTCGCCTTCCAAACACTGAATGCATTACTTTTTCACTTTCTTTTATTATTATTATTATTATTATTATTATTATACTTTACGTTTTAGGGTACATGTGCACAATGTGCAGGTTAGTTACATATGTATACATGTGCCATGCTGGTGCGCTGCACCCACTAACTCGTCATCTAGCATTAGGTATATCTCCCAATGCTATCCCTCCCCCCTCCCCCCACCTCACAACAGTCCCCAAAGTGTGATGTTCCCCTTCCTGTGTCCATGTGATCTCATTGTTCAATTCCCACCTATGAGTGAGAATATGCGGTGTTTGGTTTTTTGTTCTTGTGATAGTTTACTGAGAATGATGATTTCCACTTTCATCCATGTCCCTACAAAGGACATGAACTCATCATTTTTATGGCTGCATAGTATTCCATGGTGTATATGTGCCACATTTTCTTAATCCAGTCTATCATTGTTGGACATTTGGGTTGGTTCCAAATCTTTGCTTTTGTGAATAATGCCGCAATAAACATACATGTGCATGTGTCTTTATAGCAGCATGATTTATAGTCCTTTGGGTATATACCCAGTAATGGAATGGCTGGGTCAAATGGTATTTCTAGTTCTAGATCCCTGAGGAATCACCACACTGACTTCCACAGTGGTTGAACTAGTTTACAGTCCCACCAACAGTGTAAAAGTGTTCCTATTTCTCCACATCCTCTCCAGCACCTGTTGTTTCCTGACTTTTTAATGATTGCCATTCTAACTGGTGTGAGAATGGTATCTCATTGTGGTTTTGATTTGCGTTTCTCTGATGGCCAGTGATGGTGAGCATTTTTTCATGTGGTTTTTGGCTGCATAAATGTCTTCTTTTGAGAAGTGTCTGTTCATGTCCTTTGCCCACTTTTTGATGGGGTTGTTTGTTTTTTTCTTGTAAATTTGTTTGAGTTCATTGTAGATTCTGGATATTAGCCCTTTGTCAGATGAGTAGGTTGCGAAAATTTTCTCCCATTTTGTAGGTTGCCTGTTCACTCTGATGGTAGTTTCTTTTGCTGTGCAGAAGCTCTTTAGTTTAATTAGATCCCATTTGTCAATTTTGTCTTTTGTTGCCATTGCTTTTGGTGTTTTAGACATGAAGTCCTTGTCCATGCCTATGTCCTGAATGGTCATGCCTAAGTTTTCTTCTAGGGTTTTTATGGTTTTAGGTCAAACGTTTAAGTCTTTAATCCATCTTGAATTGATTTTTGTATAAGGTGTAAGGAAGGGATCCAGTTTCAGCTTTCTACATATGGCTAGCCAGTTTTCCCAGCACCATTTATTAAATAGGGGATCCTTTCCCCATTGCTTGTTTTTCTCAGGTTTGTCAAAGATCAGATAGTTGTAGATATGCGGCGTTATTTCTGAGGGCTCTGTTCTGTTCCATTGATCTATATCTCTGTTTTGGTACCAGTACCATGCTATTTTGGTTACTGTAGCCTTGTAGTATAGTTTGAAGTCAGGTAGTGTGATGCCTCCAGCTTTGTTCTTTTGGCTCAGGATTGACTTGGCAATGCGGGTTCTTTTTTGGTGCCATATGAACTTTAAGGTAGTTTTTTCCAATTCTGTGAAGAAAGTCATTGGTAGCTTAATGGGGATGGCATTGAATCTGTAAATTACCTTGGGCAGTATGGCCATTTTCACGATATTGATTCTTCCTACCCATGAGCATGGAATGTTCTTCCATTTGTTTGTATCCTCTTTTATTTCCTTGAGCAGTGGTTTGTAGTTCTCCTTGAAGATCAAACCAGGTGTTTATTACTTTCTCATTACCACAACATCTTTTATTTCTACTTGAATTGCAGATTCCATTTTGTGACATCATCTCTTAGTCTAGTTGTTGGCATTATCTGAAATACATTGTCTTTTGTATCTTTGGCTGACCAGATTATTAACTTTTAAACTTTATTCTGAAGAATTTGCTTCATTTATACATTTCCCCCATCTGTATATTTAAGCTGAATGCTATCCATGCTGTCTACATTCATCTAGTCTTTCACACTGAGAATTCAAGTTTCCAAAGAAAATTTGTCCATACGGAGAGATACCTCATGTCATATATCCCTACCTTTAACCACACACCCATAGCCACACAGAGTATGACCTGTCTCCATTATATTGTTCATATCCTTGGTCCTGAACCACTCACCCCCACCCATCCTGAGCCATGCCAATTAATTTTTGTGTAGATTTGTCCCTATGATCTTTCTGGTTTTTTCCTTCTCTTAATCCAGGCTATGGTAGCCAATCTCCAAGATGTCCTCCAGTGATTCTCACCTCCTGATTTTCATGCTCTTGAGTAGGGCTATAAGAAAAGAGATATTGCAAAAATGACAGTGTGACTTTCCAGGATAGGCCATGTATTCGTTCATTCTCACACTGCTATGAATAGCCGAGACTGGGTAATTTATAAAGGAAAGAGGTTTAATTGACTCATAGTTCCGCATGGCAGAGGAGGGCTCAGGAAACTTGCAATCATGGCAGAAGGCAAAGAAGATGCAGGCACCTTCTTCACAGGATGGCAGGACAGAGTGAGCACAAGCAGGGCAAACGCCTGATGCTTATAAAACCATCAGCTCTCCTGAGACTCACTCACTATCACAAGAGTAGCATGGGGGAAACCACCATGATCCAATTACCTCTACCTGGTCCTGCCTCTGACATGTGAGGATCATGGGGATTACAATCCAATATGAGATTTTGGGTGAGGAAACAGCCAAACCATATCAGGTCAGAAAATTCAAAGTGGCTTTTGAGTTGCCCTCTGGGATCACTCAGTCTGGGAGATGCCAGCTGCCATGTTGTGAGGACACTCAAGCAGCCCTATGGTGAGATCCATATGGCAAGGAACTGAAGCCTCCTGCCAACAACCAGAAATAGCTTGTCAAGCATGTGAGTGAGCCATCTTGGAAGTGGACCTGCTAGTCCCAGGCAAGCCTTCAAATGACTACAGTTCCAGCCAAAATTTTGACTGCAGTTTTACAAGTGATCCTGAGCCAGAAACACCCAGGCAAGCTGCTCATGGATTCCTGACCCGTAAAGTTAAGTAAAATAAGGAATGTTTATTGTTGTTTTTAGCCACTAAGTTTTGAGATAGTTACACAATAACAGATAGCAAATGCATGGAAACACTTTAGATTATTTAGGTTCAACTTTAGCTTTCTTATTCAAACTAAAAATGGAAAGCAAACAAATAACAACATAGGCACTTTGTCTATTTGTCAGTACATGTTGTATAACTACTGTGTGTCAGATGTCACTTAAATGAGATACATTATGTAAGCATAACTACTTATTAATCAAATTATATAGATAAAATTATACCTGCAATATAAAGTTTTAATGAGGATTTAATAAGATGATACATGGAAAAAGCTTATTAATACCTGGCACATAGTTGGCACTCAATTATTATTTTCTATTATTATTATATGATCAATATTATGGTGGCCAGACAATTAAATAGCTTAAGCAAGGTCCCAGTAGGTAGGTAGATAGGTAGGTACTTAGGAAATCAGGACTCAAACCCAGGTCTATTTGATTCTACTATACATGCTCTGAACAATTAATTGGCTACAATTATATGATCTAAGCCAAGCACTGTATAGAACATTTGGGAGGGAAAAATAACATTCTCCTTCCTCAAGGTCTTAAAGTCAAGGTGGCTTCTATTTTATAAGTGTTACCAATTCTAAAAAGCAGCAGGATGGAGATCTGCGCAACATGGATGACACAAGGAAGAAAATGTCCAGTCAACTGCTTTGGCTTGGTTTTACCTCTGCCACTTTTGATCAAAGTTCTTTCAAACCTTGTCTTCCCCACCTCATGTCCCACACCAAGATGCTTCATCTCTCATATGTCTCTCCTGCATCTTGACATCTCACAAATTGAAATGCTTGCTCCCATTTCCAGAAACCAGCATGGTTCTCAGGGACAACGTTTTCCAAGGGGCCAGCACATGTAAGTCTATGGTGGCAGGCCTTTGACACAAATCTTGGTGGATTTGGCCTTCTGTCTTGGTCTCAGCATCAAATGAATGAGGGAGGAGATGAGCACATCAATAGCAAGAAAATGGTAGATAGGCAGCCTTCACCATTCTTTAAGGACTGACAAGTATGACATGGACAAAGTTTCAGCATAGGAAAGGACTCTCCTTGTAAAGTTCTCTCCTCCTCAAGTTCTCCTTTGTCTTAAAACCATATTGTTGCTCAGCTAAATATACTTCTGCCATAAACAAAAGAAGGAAACCTTCTTATTCCTGAAAGGTGGGTAGAACCTAGAAATGGAGAATTTGACTTAGAAGTAAGTTTTCATTTTCAATACCTGTAGAATTCCATAGACACAGCATGCTGAGCCTATGGGTTTTTGTTTCCACCAGTGGCAGACCCTTTCCTACTAAGCCCTTGGTGGCCAATGACAATTGCAAACAAGAACATTCCTAAAACACCACTTTCTATTGCAGACTGCTTTGCCCCCAGCTCTAGCCCAGCTGGTAATTGGACTCTCAACTATAAAATGGATGTGACAGCAGGACAAGTTGATGTTTGGGCTTCAGTGAGCTCTACCACTATCCAAGCTTTAATTACAGACTTGTCATTGTACCTCAGCCTGCAAAATATGCCTGTAGAGCAAATCAGTGTTCATAGTCCAGAGGACATAGAAAAGGATAGTGGTTAAAATGGGGAAAGTATCCTCTCTCGCCTTGTAATCTCAAACAATTGGATCCATAGAACATTGACAGTCAATAAATATGGAACTGCATGAAATCATTTTTATAGGCATTTTATGAGTATAATAACAAGGAGAAGGATTGCCCGTGACTGAGATGCAGTTTATGGAAATGAAAGTTTGGTTGGTTCTCTCTATATGCCCTCCTTTTGCATCTTTCACAGAAAAATGATTTAGCTATTTCTAGTTATATGTAAATATATACATATACTTATTTTGAGCCTTCTGAGGACAGTCACAATGAACTTGAAATCTTGGTTTTTTACTGACTTTATACTAATTAATGTGTGTTTTATTGCAATCCATTTATATTTAATGATGTATCCAGTAGCACTACAATTCGGAAGATGTAAATGATGTGATATTTTAATGGGTTTAGTTGCTTTTTTTTTTCCTAACCTTGTATATGTCATGGGGTAAAAAAAAGGAAATTATCAGCCTTGGTTCATTTTCTAGGTTAGGAAAGGGTATTTTGCAACTTTCTTTCTTAATTGAAAGTTTTGTTTCTCCATGGTCCTACTTAATTCCTTAAAGCCTATTCAGACAGCCAGAGCAGCGTGTGAGCAAGTCATTACCACATGTGAATGCATTAGCTTGGAAATTGATTAATCCATCATGTGAATGTTTTCAACCACTCCAAGGCAAACAACAAAATTCTAATGAAAATCCATTGTACATGGTGAGGGACAACACCATTGACAGGGACCTTCAATCAATCCAAAGGCCTCCGTTAACATTTCTTGGAGTTGGATTTGTTGTGCTATGTAGTTTAACAAGATTAAAGATGTGACTGGGTCAAATTAAGCAGGATATTACTTGCGTATCAGGGCAAAATTGGTCTGCAATGTTAGGTGGCTGGAAGTAAGGGAGCAAGCATTCAATGCACCATCCAAAAACATTGCTTTCTTTGATGGATGCAAAAACAAATACTTCCCCCTGCCCCTTTTCCCTTCCTCCTTTCTTCCTTCCCTTCTTTCTTCCATTGTTCTCTCCTTTTCAGTAACCAAGTCTATTAATGCTTTCCTAAATTATATTTTGTATGGTTTATTAGAAGGAACACCTACACATATAAATCCTTTAGTGCCAATTTATAAGAGGGAATTTATTATTCTAAATTATTATCTACAATTTTATTGATAGAGTTTAAGGGACTTGGCCAAGATTGCAAACAACTAAAGGCTAAAGTGAAACTTAAATCTAATTTTATAACACATAATAATCACCTTAATTATGTATTATTAGCTCCATCTTATAACAAAGGACATAGAGGGAGTAAAAAAAAAAAAATCCTACCCAAGATTATTCAGCTACTAAGCACAAAACTAATATCTGAATCCCATCTCTGAGTGTAAAGAAGGAATGATTGTGCACTATGGCTTCTGAACAACATGTAATAACTAAAAGCTTATGGAATCCTGTGTAATGTTCAGGATGGAGAATAAGATCCTATTCTAGGACCAGGGTTCTGAGGCCCTGAATTTCTTTTTTCTTTTTTCTTTTTTTTTTTATTTGAGACAGGGTCTCACTCTGTTACCCAGGCTGGAGTGTAGTGGCACAATCTTAGCTCACTGCAACCTACAACCTACACCTCCAGGTCTTAAGCGATCCGCCTACCTCAGCCTCTCGAGTAGCTGGGACTGTAGGTGCACGCCACCATTCCCAGCTAATTTTTGTATTTTTTGTAGAGACAGGGTTTAGCCATGTTGCCCAGGCTGTTCTCAAACTCCTGAGCCCAAGCAATCTGCCTGTCTGGGCCTCCCAAAGTGCTGAGATTACAGGCATGAGCCACCGTGCTCGGCCTCTTTGTTATTTTTTTTTTTAAGAACTTAAAATACCCTACCAATTTCACATTTAATTTGAATTACAGCATGCAAGTTTATGCAATATAATGGCAGAAAAACAAATAAATATAAATTATGGGTCAGGTAGGACCCACCCTACCTCATAATTGAGTGTATCATTAAGGCAGAGTAGTACTGGCTCATAAAACAGATAAGCAGGACATAGGATGGAGTAAAAAGTACAGAATTAAACCAAAATATGTATTAGAATTTTGCATTTGATAAAAATGAAATTATAAATCAGTGGAGAAAAAGTGATTATTTAGTAAACTATGTTAAGAAAAATTGTAGTGATTTGGAGTAGGATATCTTGAACCTTACACCAAAATAAATTTCTAAAAAGCATACAATTACTAGAGAAAAATATATATACATATAAAATCACAATGTGTATAAGGCCTAAGTATGGCATGAAATCCAGATTCTCTGTAAGTTTGATGAATTTAGCAACACAAAAACAAGCCTGCGCAGGGGAAAAAAAATATAAAGAATGCAAAAATAAAGAGAGAAATGAAAAATCTGTAACATCAAAAGGAGAAACAAAAGGTCAATTTCCTTAATATATAAAAATCATGGTAAATCGATAAGGAAAAAAGCCCTTTACTGCAAAACATAGGCAAAGAATGTAAAATTACTGTTCAAATAATAAAAATATAAATAGCTCTTAAAACATTGAAAAATACATTATTAACTCTGCCTATAAAAAAGGCAACTGAAAGTATAGTGGAATATCATTTTCCAGGTACCAGATAGGCAAAGATTCAATAGGTTGATAACATACTGTGTCGAAGAGAAAATTGATTAATAAACATATTTCTATATTGCTGTAGGAATGTAAATTGATAGAATCTCAAGGGAAGGCAGGTTGACCCTTGCCCATTCTATCCATCCTCCCCTT
Source organism: Pan troglodytes (assembly GCF_028858775.2). Lineage (NCBI taxonomy): Eukaryota > Metazoa > Chordata > Mammalia > Primates > Hominidae > Pan > Pan troglodytes. The sequence continues at coordinate 144,461,433 of NC_072405.2, forward strand.
ACACATTCTGTGTCGTCTTTTGTGTACTGTTCTGTGTCCTAAGAGGCTAATCTCTCTAGACTTCTTTGCCTGTTGGTTTCTGGTTGGCTTCAGCAAATGGGAGGTTTTAGAGGGGTTGAAGTATCTGACTGACTCCTTGAAGGTTGCACATAATAGTCAATTCAGTACTATCATATATTGGTAGAGTTTAACATTCATTTGGAGGAATGACTGGTCACTAGGGAGGGTTGACTTGGAAGCTTCACCTACCTTCAGCAAACCAGCTCTCATCCCAAATCTGCATAGTCCCTTCAGCCCAAGGAAGTCCCATAGCAAAGAAATACACTCAAACGCCTTTGTAGAAAACTTACTGGCCATGAATTATTCTCTCAAAATGCCTGTTTCTTCAGTGATATTCCAAAATATTTTCCAAACTTAGAAGGCATTCTCACTGATAGTTTTTTGTGTGCTGTTTGGGTTTTTTAAGTATACTATTCTGTCAAACTTTTAATACCCTAGTAGCCCTCTACTACTGCACTAATATTTAATACCCACCTAGACTGTCACAACTTGTGCCTGTATTAATCTGGCCCTGAGGATGCTATTGGCATCCCAGGAAGCCATCATAACTCTGTCTGAGGAAGCCTTCACAGAAGAAGTGGCTACAAAACTAGGTTCTGAAAGATGTCAGAATTTGCCAGGAGAAGTCGGAGGAGAAATAGTCTTCAAAGAAGACTGTGTGGGAGAGCATGATAAGAAAGAAAAAAAAGCAGAATATGTTCAAGGATGACCAGGAATTCTGTGTGGTTGTAACTCAGAATAGAATGCGGAACAGAGGCCGGGTGCGGTGGCTCACACCTGTAATCCCAGCACTTTGGGAGACCGAGGCAGGCGGATCACGAGGTCAGGAGATCGAGACCACCCTGGCTAACACTGTGAAACCCCATCTCTACTAAAAATACAAAAAAAAAAAAAAATTAGCCGGGTGTGGTGGTGGGCACCTGTTGTCCCAGCTACTCGGGAGGCTGAGGCAGGAGAATGGCGTGAACCCAGGAGGCAGAGCTTGCAGTGAGCTGAGATCGCGCCACTGCACTCCACCCTGGGCAACAGAGTGAGACTCCGTCTCAAAAATAAATAAATAAATAAATAATGCGGAACAGAGAGATGTGGTCAGATGGGTGAGAGGAGGTTGGGTTGAGAAAGGCCTTGTAAAACCATATAAAGGAGATAAGCATCTCCCCAAGTATCTGCACTGAATGTGACTGCTTCAAGATGCTCTGTAGATACATTGTTCCTTGTCAAAATCTTGGAAAGCGGGGTGTCTTTTAACTCTCTTAGAGATCTTCAAAGCACAGTAGCATAGTGTAAGCTCTGAGAAGTCCTGCAATGTAAAATCTTCTCAGCTTTTTTTAAATTGAGGATTCCAAGTTTTTATTTTTAGGGGGTCAAACTAGAAAGTCAGAAGTTTGCAGAGTATACCAGCCAGGGCAGAGCCTCTTCAGCAACATGGTACTAGAGGCAGAACCTTAAGAAAAATGTTCAGTATTTATATAAGCAAAGTTCATAGCTTTCTCAAAACCATAACAATGATAACTGGGACTCCGACATAAGAAAATGAATTTTTTAGTGCCTATTTTGTGGAACTGGAAGCATCCGAAAGAAGATCCAGAGAACCTGAAAAAGAGAAATGAAAATTAGATTATAATAAAATACATCTTTTATCTATTTCTAAATGAGGAGGGTTTTATATATAATTATAGTTAATTATACAAAACTGAGTTTAAGATAACTACCTAGTAAACTGCTTATTGATTTCCATTTGCAATGCTTCTTCCATTTGTTGCTTATTTTCTTCCACAGTAGGCCAGGCTGGGTTAGGGGGTAGTGGATAGTCTAGGGGGTGGCAGTTGAGGACCCAGAAATTAGAGGAGGGGGTCTTCGGTTTTTTTTCTTCCTTTTTTTGTTATTTCTTTTCTTTCCTACCCCTGCAAGTCCCTCCAACACAGGCCATCTGTCCCTTCTTCCCTAGAGTTAAAAGCAACCTACGTCAGATTGAAATGGATAAAAAGATAAATCACCACCCCTCTGCTGAACACAGAAAGCTAAAAGGGAGAAAGAAATTGCATTTGCCTTTGCACTCAATATATCAAAGTAATTTATGTCAGAGCCACTCTGCCTGCTTTCATACATATTCGGTTTTAAATAAAATCAATCTCTCCAAACCTGTAATCGCTTTCTTTGTAAGACTCCAAAAAAAACAAAAACAAAAACAAAAAAAAAAACAGTTGCTAAAATATGGTTCCATTAGAGGCCAAGTTGGTTTATTGCCTTACAAAATCATTCATTCTAATGAGATGTAAGGTTAAGAGACATTCCTACGAACATATTAAATGGCTAATAACCATTCAGGAGCTGGTTAAAGCTCACATTAAAAACAGGCAGAGAAGGGTTAATTGGGCAGACTTTTAGACAGTAGGAGGAGAGGAGCCCCAGAAGGAGATGGGGTTGGAGCCAACTCTAGCACAGTGGGAGCAACTGCTGAGACCAGGAAGGATTTCCTTTATGCTGAGAGTATCATGAGGACCAATCGGGGCTCAGCTCTACCTCCTTCTGGGACCTCCCTAGGGGAGAAAGAAGGGCAGCCACCATTTCTGAATGTTGACTGTAATAATGGCACACACTTGTATAGTAGTTACTCTCTGCCTGACACTGTTCTCTATCCCTAATGACCCTGTGAAGTTAGTGCTGTAATTTCCCCCAATTTACAGAAGAGGAGACTGAGACATCAAGAGCTTAAGTAATTGACCAGTGTCCTCACATGGCTGTTAGATAGCAGATCTGGAACTCAGTCCCAGGTCATCTAGTGCAGGATTACCCATGCTTAGCCACTCTACTCTCTTGCCTCCTTTCTAATCTATTAGTTTCTGCATATAAGTCTCCATTTTCAGTCCCCACAGACACTGTGAGCAGTGTACCAGTATTCTCTTTTTAAGATGAGGAAACTGAGGCTCAGAAGGTTTGGAGTGTTTGTCTCTCTCAAAGCCTGAGTTCTTTCCTTAGCAGAGACTAGTGAAGTGCTGATCAGAAAGGGCAACGGCAACCAAGAAATTGCATCTCACCACCAAATGTTATCTACCACTAACTCTGAACTACATACAGCATTTTGTTTTGTTTTGCTTTGTTTGTTTTCTATCTTGAGTCATGTATACCTTCTATAAAGAGTTGACCATGAGTCAGCATTACTGAGAAAGAAAGAGAAATTCTAAAGTCAGATAGACATGGCTATGAAGAAATCCCAGCTTCACTACTAAGCAGCTGCAACTGATTAGCTCTGGGCTGGTTACATTATCTCAGCTTCAGAGTTATCACTGAAATGGGAATGATCATCCTTGTTCAGGGAGTTGCGGGATTAAATCGTGAATGTGAACTCAGAGCATAATGTTGGGCACCCTGAAAGCACTTGGTTGGTGAGTGAGGACATGCTGATTGTTGATTGCCTGTCTCACACCCTCCCAACTTCCTCCCAAGCCATAAGCTGGTGCAGACCTTATCAGGGAGAGACAGGGAAAGGTCATAATATAAAACGTGTGCCCAGGGTGGGAAAATGTAATGCAAGAAAAGGAGACAATTCTCTGATGCTGAGTATACTAGTCATTTTGCAGTTTGGGGTGGAAAATTAGAGATGATTGAAGAAAACTCTAAATCCATCCCCTAGACAGGCATTGCTCATCTTCCTAGTACCTGGGGCTTCTGAAAACTTCATTGCCTCTCTGTTTTCCAGATAGGACACATGGTCTAAAGGGAGGGTGATAATAAGAACATTCATCACCTACAAGTTAGCCAGGCAGGTGCCAGGAAGACACACTTAGAGTCCCGGTCCCTCTGTGAAATGAACTGAGACATAAGAAAAGGTACATCACCTGCTAGCTATGGGACCTTGGTTGTATACTCTCCAGCTGCAAAACTCTAATGTTTATTTCTGAACTGAAGATATCTAACACTAGATTCAACAGCTGAAGATTATTATAAACATGAAAAATAGCTGAGAAATTTCAATTAAATTCAACAAAGCTGTATTAGTCTTCAATGCCCTGAATATATGCTAAGCCCTTGAGAATTGAAGGAGAATAAAAATCATGATGATGGCTGTAGTGTATAGTACTATCGTTTAGAGAGGCATATAATGAGGCACTTAAGAGCAAATCTTGGAACTAGATCTTCTGGCTTCAAATCCACCTCCATCATATATTAATAGTTTAACATTACCCAAGTTGCTCTACTTTGATTTGCCTGTAAAAAAAGTGATAAATGGGCTTAAATAAGGCAATAAGTATAAAGTTGTTAGAACAACTCCTAGCATATAGAAAGTAAGATGTAGATGGTAGATATTTTTATCACTGAATTTAAAGCTGAATAGAATCTTAAACTGGCCCACTAATTTCACAGAATAGAATGCTGAGCTCCAGAAAGGCAATGGGAAAAATTAATTTCAACAGAATGAACAACTAAAATGTAAGACTTCAAAAATATTAGAAGATACAAAAAAAGGTCTTTGTGATCTTGGAATAGGAAATAATTTTTTAGACAAGAGACAAAAAAATTTAAAAGGAAGAAATTAACTTTTCTTCAATAATATTTGTAATTAGAGAGTTAAGTCTTTGAGCCATGTGATATCAGCCTGACATCTAGCCCAACATGAAAGAAGGATAGAGATTTGAGTTCAACGTTTCAACCAATGATTCAATCAATCATGCCTACACAATGAGACCCCAATAAAAACTCTGAACACTGAAGCACATATGAGCTTCCTTGGTTAACGTAACTCTGGGCATGTTCTTACACATTAAGTGACACATCCTGACTCTATGGTGAGAAGACGTGTAAGCTGCTAATTCAAGATGCTTCTAGATCTTGTCCTATGTACCTTTTCATTGGTCTTAATTTGTACCTTTTTTTTTTTTTTGCTATAATAAAACTGTAACCATACATAGAGTACTTTCTTGGGTGCTGTAAGTCATTCTAATAAATTATTGAATCTGAAGGAGTAAGGGGAACCCCAAAATTTGTAGTGAGTTGGTCAGAAGTATGGCTAGCCTGAGGTCCTTGAGCTTGCAGCTAGTGTGTGAATGAGCGCAATTATGGGGAGGACTGTGCTCCTCACCTGCGATGTCTGGTCTAACTCCAGGTAGTTAGTGTTAGAATTGCACTGCAATAGCAATCAGGGAAATGGAAATGAAGAGTGAGAGATTATTTTATACCCAGTGTCTTGTCAATACTCAAAAAGCCTGGAAATAGCAACAATCAACAATGATGAAGGTAAACAGGAACTGTGATCTGGGGGTGGAAATGAATGTTGGCGTAAATTCTCTGGACAGGCTCTTACTTGAATTCCCACCAACTGAGACAAGGACTGATAAAATGAAAGGATAAGTTCCATAGCTGATGAATCCAAAAAATAAGAATTCTACCCAAGTCACTGAATTCCAAATCCATTGTGCTTTCTCCCACAATTGACAGCCTTCCAAGGTTGATGAAATAAACATTTTTAGCAAAACCTTCAACTTACTATGCTTTTTATATTAGAGAACATTTCTTATCCATTAGTTTATTCTATTGTCATAACCCTTAAGAAAGGTAAACATGATAACACAAAAAGGTTCATTAAATTAGAGGGTGATTCTGAAACTTGAACTTGTTCTCAAGAATCCAAACATGAACAGAGATGTTATGAAAGCAGAGCTTTTCCAAAGCACATCTCAGAAGATGATCAGATTAAAGTCATGGAATTGCTACTAGCCTCAGTTTTGTTACCTGTGAACTAGGAATAACTATGTGCCATTTCATTCAAAGAGTTGTTGATATGACCATTACCTAAGTGCCAACTCCAACACCCACCCAGTACCCATGTTCTTATTCATTTATGCATTCATTGCACCATTTTGAAATCCTGTGACAAGGCAATCAGCACCTGTGCTACATACCATGGCCCAAAGACTGCAAAGTCCACAGGAGCTCTTGGTCTAATAGGGAAAATAGGCTTATAAAATACCAGGAAAACAATGCAAGGAGAGAATGGTGAAGAACAGACAGAGAAAGAGGATGCTCAGAAAAGAGAAGTCTGCCTTAAATGTCGGGAAGGGATTTAAAACCATGATGTAGGATAAGAAGTTCACCAGGAAGGGAAAGGGAAGGATGCATCTGAAGGTAGAAGCAAAGATATTGAAATGATCTTGACTAACCCAGCACTTTGCATTCTTAAAAGACTAATGTCAATCAGTCCACTCTCCTTTATAGTTTTTCAATCAAATGGTTTGGAATATTCAGCTCCTCTTAATTATAACCAAGGACTAAGTTTATTAGTTTATAATTTTTATTTCTATCACATACAAATACATTTAATTATGTATTATGTACATTTATCTTTTGATATAAATGGCCTGATTTTATAGATATGATCCTGTAGCCTCTTTCTTTTTCCCATTTGGCAATGTATCATGAGCATCTTTGCATGTTAATGCTCATTGTTCTACCTCATTATTTTTAGAAGCCACATGGTCTTTCACTGATGCATACACAGTAATTTATTTAACCCATTTCCTTCCACTTTTTTTTGAGATGGAGTTTCACTCCTGTTGCCCAGACTGGAGTGCAATGGCACGATCTTGGCTCACCGCAACCTCTACCTCCTGGGTTCAAGCGATTCTCCTGCCTCAGTCTCCTGAGTAGCTGGGAATACAAGCATGCGCCACCAAGCCTGGCTAATTTTGTATTTTTAGTAGAGATGGGTTTTATCGATGTTGGTCAGGCTGGTCTCAAACTCCTGACCTCAGGTGATCCACCCACCTCGGCCTCCCAAAGTACTGGGATTACAGGTGTGAGCCACCATGCCCAGTCTCCTTCCACTTTTTATTGATGTGCATTTACAATTTTAAATTACAACCAAATGAAAATTCCCATAACATACATTTTCATGCTTATGCAAGGCCCAATGCTATTTCACAAACACATCAATTGCATTCCCATCTCAACCTTTTCAGTTGCTTTTCCCTATTCTTGGAAAGTTCTCCCAGAAAATTATGTGACTCACGCTCACCGTGACCTCAAACAAGTCTTTCCTGGCCTCGTTATCTAGAGTAATATGTCTCCATCTCCATCTACCCCTTCACCTGCTGTGTTTTAAACAGAGCACTTCTTACTAACATTATATATATTCTTGTCTATTGAATGCCTCCCTGACTAGTGTAGAAGGCTAAACAGAGGCAGGGATTTTATTTTATTAACGTCTGTGCCCCCAGTATCTAATATGCTCTTGGCACATAGCAGTCAAAATTAATTTTTGACTAAACAAAAGAATGAATTTATGATCTGGGTAGAATTACTGGGTCAGTGATTATTAATGTTAACAGATATTGGCATGCTGCTGCTTCAAAAGGTTTATATTCTCACCAACAATGCCTATTTTGCTTATTTCACCCATGCCAGAATTGGGTTATATCAATATGTTTGGTTTTGCTCATGTTTGGTTATTAATGGATTAGCAAGGTTATGCATTTTTTCTAACTTATTGGGAAATTGTATCTAGTGTTAAGTGTATAGTTCTGCATTCCCTGTGCTCATTTTCCTATTGAGCTCTTTCTCATTTTCTTATTGATCTGTGGGTTTTCTTTCTACTACATGATTGTTAACTTTTTTGTATAATGAACATTCTAATCAACTTCCTGGGCTGCCTTATGCCAAAAAAAATGTGTATTGTTTGGTTATTTTGTTTTTTTTCTTCTATTTTTTTTTTAAGTTCTAGGGTACATGTGCAGGATGTGCATGTTTGTTACATAGTTAAATGTGTGTCATGTGGTTTGCTGCACCTGTCAATCCATCACCTAGGTAATAAGGTCAAGTCTTGGGTCTCTTCTCCTATAACCACTTTTAGTTTGGGACATATTACTGTGATGGCCATTTATAGAATGGGAAAGTCCACAGAGCACAGTCAGAGGCTGTTCTGTAACCACTAGAAACAGCAAGGTTCTGAACTGACTGTGGCCTTGTGCATGGGAACTGGGCCCCACAACTCCACCTGCTTCAGCAGCTTGGAATCTTCAATCTCTGCCTCACTGGGTCAGCACAAGTGTCTCTTTCCACTTGAGCTCCATCCTCATGCTGTGCGGTAATAAACATGCCCCAGACAGAAAGCCAGCATGAATATTGGGCTTCTCTCAAGGATATTTTGTCCCAAGAATACTGTCCTGTTTATTGGTAATGTCATATATTTCATACATTTGCATAGTTGTTTAGGATAAAATAGTAAGTTATGGCTATAAATAGAAACCTGATTTTTTTATCTCTTTAAAAATTTTCCCCCCAAAATTAGATTTTACATGAAGTCCACTGCAAAAAGTAAACTCAATCAGAATTGTTCTGTTTGAATAGAATGTAAGAGGTGGTGCCTGAATGTCCCTTTTAACATGAGGGCTCCTTGGACATAGTTTAAGACCACTTCTGCTGAAGAGAGGGAGCAAATGAAGGTGAGAGTGTGGATTATTTCCAGAAAGGTGTGAGTGAATCATTAGGGTCTAGGCCAAGGATAAAAGAAAGAAAAAATACATGTTTTAAATGTTTCAAGGGACTTGGACTTAACTGACATTTGAAAGGAAAGAGGGAAGAAGAGAAAGGAAAGTAAAAAATGTATTAGGTTTGTGTAAAAGTAATTGTGGTTTTGGACTGTGACTTTTAAATCATTTAAACTAGGCTCAAACACATCTTTATTAATCAAAATGGGAACCATTACAAACAACACATTTTTGCCAATGAGAAATAAGTTTGTTTATTCCTGTAGCATAAAAATCTGTGCTTCTGGATTCAATGAATTCTTGGAAAGCATTTTCTGCATCCTGCTGGTTGTGGAAGCATTTTCCCTGCAAAAAGTTGTTGGGATGCTTGAAGAATTGGTTGTCCATTGGCGAGAAGTCAGAAGAATATGGTGGATGAGGCAAAACTTCGTAGTCCAGTTTGTTCAACTTTAAAGTGTTGGTTGTGTGACATGCGGTCGGGCATTGTGGTGGAGAAGAACTGGGCCCTTTCTGTTGACCAATGCTGGCTGCAGGCATTGCAGTTTTCAGGGCAGCTCATCAATTTGCTGAGCATACTTCTCAGATGTAATGGTTTTGCCAAGATTCAGAAAGCTGTAGTGGATCAGACAGGCAGCAGACCACCAAACAGTGACCACGACCTTTTTTTGGTACAAGCTTGGCTTTGAAAAGTGTTTTGGAGCTGCTTCTGGGTCCAACCACTGAGCTGGTCATTGCCGGTTACTGTATAAAATCCACTTTTCATTGAACGTCACAATTCGATCAAGAAATGGTGCACTGTTGTGTAGAACAAGAGAACACTTCAAAACAATTTTTTCAAATTTTCACTCAGCTCAAGAGGCACCCACTTATCCAGCTTTTTTACCTTTCCAATTTGCTTCCAATGCCGAATGACCACAGAATGGTCGACATTGAGTTCTTTGGAAACTTCTCGTGCAGCTGTAAGAGGATCAGCTTTGGTGATTGCTCTCAATTGGTCATTGTCAACTTCCAATGGCTGGTTACTACGCTCCTCATCTTCAAGGCTCTTGTCTCCTTTGCAAAACTTCTTGAACCACCACTGCACTGTTTGCTCATTAGCAGTTTCTGGGGCAAATGTCTTGTTGATGCTGCAAGTTGTCTCTGCTGCTTTATGACCCATCTTGAACTTAAATAAAATCATTCAAATTTGTTTTTTGTCTAACATCATTTCCATAGTCTAAAATAAATATAAAATACATTGCAAGTAATCACTGGCAAAAAAATAAAGAAATGTGCATTAAAATGATGTATAACATAACCACATTTATTTTAAAATATATTCCAATATCAAATAGGAAATTTCAGCAATTCAAAAACCACAGTTACATTTGCACCAACCTAATATGTTGTATTTGGGGGAGGATGATGATGATGGTTTCTCATGGACCTTCTGAAGGTGGCATCACCTTCACATCATTTTTAGCA